>NC_137232.1:20722991-21322991 GCF_949987685.1 Ammodytes marinus | reverse complement strand
GGTAACGTAGCAACAGCAGACGCTTGTTTCCTTCAGCTACCGGAGCATGCCAACATTTAACTCGCCTAATTTACGTGGTACGGGTTCATAGTGTTGCTCTTCTATATAGTTTTAATTTTATTCATAATGTGTGTTGCTCTGACATCAAGTGATATACAAACCTTTGTTTTGATATTTACTGTCACTAACTGATAATTTCTTGTTCGTTTAGGGATCAACAGAGCAAACATCCACCATGAGATTGAAAACCTCGCTGCTACAGGAACCAAAACATATCCTTTTCATGATGTCGTTATCTATCTAGCCTTATTTTTGTGTTTCTGTACAGCTCAAATGTATTTACGTAACACAACGTAAATAACCCTATTACTGTACATTATCATCATTGTTAGCACCTCGAGAAGTAGGTCTAGCTAGCAATACAACAGTAGTTAATACATGGTTGACTCACAACACCTAACGTCTAGCCTGTACAAAATCTCGAATATCTTCATTATATTTTTCAGGTAATCTTATTAATTTTAGAAGCTACATTGGCATTTCATACAATCAGTTAAAATACATACCACAATAACCCACCTGAATCACTTTCCTTAATAGAAGATCACATAAGGAACTTGTTTGTTGTGTTGGCTGGACTACAGCAGATGAACTGTACTCATGCAGTGAGGACCATCAGATCCTCAAGTGGAACCTGCTGACCAGTGAGACCAGTCTGGTTGTCAAATTGCCAGAGGACATTTACCCCACGGACCTACACTGGTTCCCCAAAACCGGTGGTGGCAAGAAACAGAACCAGACTGAGATCTTTGTCCTTACCAGTACTGATGGTAAGGTTTTTCATTCTCTAACAAAAATCACACCTGTGGACTGTTGAGTGCAGGGCTTTTTTTGGGGGAGTTCAGACATAGAACAAATAGGTCTGTTTTGCTTCATAAGTTGTTTATGATAAGTGCTAAAAGTTTGGACCACTTTGGTTTACACCTGGTCTTATTCTTTACCTTTTGCCTAATGTTTTATGATACTATACTACAGCAACTATGCACAATATATGACTACAGTACTATATGTTATACGTTTAATTCTACTTATTCTATTGAGTATAATGACAGCATCTTTCTTGATCAATCGATGGAAGAATAAACAACTCCAAAGTTAGTTTTTATAGTTAAACCATCACCCCAAATACACACTAGAAGCATATTTTAGTTTTCGTAGTGAAGAATGTGCCCATCCTAGTTTTCACTGCTTTCAATGTTAAATCGCTAAAGGTGGATTTTTGTTTGCATCAGATCTGTTTATTTTGAATACCAAACTTGGCAACTCTACTTATGTTTCTTCTTCAGCCTATATTAGATATAAACACACAGAATATGGAGGTTCTGTTATGGCAGGCAATGTGTGGTCACAACACTAATGGCAGTGTAGGGTTGCATAAACACACCCACAAACTGAAGCAGCAATTTTCTCTGGCAGACCAGTGAGTAGTGAAAACTCAGAGATACCTTTTTTTTCAGCTTTCTACTGCGTCTTGCCTTCTTACAGTTAAACAATCATCAGTATTGCTATAGTTAGTGCTTGAACTACACACACCGACAGATTTTTATTCTTTGTGACTGAACACTGCACAGACATTTTGTCGCACAATTTTAATATAATATTAATAATATTATAGTATAGTTGAAAAGACCGATGGACATGTATGTAGTCCAACAGCCATGGCTTTATTGGATAGGAGGACTCAATATTAAGGTTGTGGTTTTTCCTAACCTTATTTGATCAGTCCGCCACACTTTCGCCTGCCAAATATGAAATTCAGTTTTGTGCTTATGCGAATTGACTTTCTTCCAGTTTTTTTGTCGGCTGTTTTGGGGATGTTTAATATTTCAAAATGGCTCAGCATAATTGCAAAACTTAGATGCATCATTTTCTTTTATACCAGGAAGGGTATTGTGTGGAATAGAAGACTTGTCCTAAAAAGGGCCAAACTAAGCATGAAGGACTTAACCGCGCCTTCTGTTTGGAACAGAACAATCCGTCAGTCTCATTTTCTTTTACCCAGTGGAACTACAAAGAGGGGTCATAATGAATTTCACACAGACGCATCATCAAACCATGTATAAATAGAAGTAAATTAAGGGTTAGTTGTCATGATAAGATATCATAAAAACCACCTGCCAGACAACAAGCAAACTAACAACTCAGCAGATAAAAGCACTGCGACAGCATGTTTGGCTACACAGATAATTGTGAGTGAGAAATTATTATGTTTTATGTTTAAAAAAAAATATTTTAAAGACTCTTTCAGTGTAAATGTGCATGCTTGTTACACTCACTACCTGCTGGACCAGAAACATCCACTTTTGTTTGGATGTCCAAATTTAGAAATGGGAGAGAGCAGCAGCATGCTGATTTGCAGTTTTAGGCCACCAGAAATTACATAGAACATTCAGAATTTTTTAATACACACTACCACAAAGTATATGTTAGGCTAGCGTCTTCAATAACTGTCTCCATGCCTGATCACCCTTCGTGTCTAGCAAATAGAAAATTGCCCTAATTCAGCTAACAGAAACCCTTTAGTTTCACTCATCCGCCTTATGCTATAAATTTAATTGGGAGCTAAAAATAGCTTTGATGCTAATTGTGTGTTAGTCGATTGATAGTTATAATTATGCTTTTATTTATAGTGCCGGATTCGTTTTCTGGGACTAAATATTTTCTCCTTTTGGATTTGCCATAAAAAAGTTTTCGGCCCCATTTGCCTAACGCAGCAACCTAAATCCCTTAGAATAATGCAACTTGTATTCTTTATATAAGACGACAGCCACGTAGTAGCCAGTGAATCAAAGCAGACACTAGTGTTTCTAAATTATAGACTGTAAAGACTCTCATCAACCGGGACCTGGAGTGTGGAACTGCCATTCAGTAAGCCTCTCTTTGTCTTAAAGGGAAGTTCCACCTGGTCTCCAAGGTAGGGCGCATTGAGAAGTGTGTTGAAGCACACAAAGGAGCTGTTTTGGCTGGAAGATGGAACTATGATGGGACTGCTCTCATAACAGGTAAAGATGACTGGTAGCCTGCTATAAAATTGTTATTTAATGACATTTGAATGTTGTGAATTTGGTTGTTTAATTCCTGTATGCTAAGGTCAGTGTCATCTGTTTCCATGTTTACTTAGCTGGAGAAGATGGACAAATTAAGATCTGGTCAAAAAGCGGGATGTTACGCTCAACTCTAGCCAGCCAAGGTAAAGCTATAGACCCTTTAGCTTTACTTCACTCAAGTTAAGATGCAAATGTGGCTTGTGCTTGTGTGTTGCTATCCATACAGTAAATATACAGTCATATGAAAAAGTTTGGGAACCCCTCTCAGCCGGCATTATAATTGACTCTGCTTTCACACAAAAAAGATAAAAGTGGTATGTCTTTAATTTACCAGGAACAGCTAAGTACTGGGATGTTTTCCAAACAAAGATTTTTTGAAAAGCAGTATTTAGTTTTATGAAATTAAATAAAATGTGAAAAACTGGCTGTGCAAAAATATGGGAACCCTTGTGGTCTTGCTGATTTTAATGCATGTAACAGCATGTAAAACTGATGATTTTAAACACAAACTTGGTTGGATTATGTTGTTAAGCCTTGAACCTCATATAAAGGCCTGTTTAATCATGATAAAAGGTATTTTAGGTGCCTAAATGCAAGTTCCACTTCTCTTTGACTCTCTGCAGAAGTGAGACAGAATGCGATCATCAAAACAGCTCCCAAAAGATCTTAAAAACAAAGATTATTCATTGTCATGGTTTAGGGGAAGGCTACAAGAAGCTTTCCCAAAGGTTTCAATTGTCAATTTCTACTGTAAGGAACGTTGTCAGGGAATGGAAGGACACAGGCACAGTTGCAGTTAAACCCAGGTCTAGCAGACCAAGAAAAGTACAAGAGCGGCATATGCGGCGGATTGTGAGAATGGTTGCACACAACCCAAAGATCACCTCCAAAGACCTGCAAGAACATCTGGCTGCAGATTGTGTATCTGTACATGGTTCTACAATTCAGTGCAATTTGCACCAAAACATCTGTATGGCCGGGTGATGAGAAGGAAGCCCTTTCTGCGCCCACGCCACAGATACAGTTGCATGGAGTATGCAAAAGCTCATTTAGACAAGCCAACTTCATATTGGAAGAAAATGCTTTGGACTGATGAGACAAAAATTAAGTTATTTGGTCTTTATAAAAAGCAGATGTTTTGGTGCAAATTGCGCTGAATTGTTGAACGATGTACAGATACACAATCTGCAGCCAGATGTTCTTGCAGGTCTTTGGAGGTGATCTGTGGGTTGTGTGCAACCATTCTCACAATCCTCCACCTATGCCGCTCCTGTTTTTTTCTTGGTCTGCCATGCCTGGGTTTAACTGCCACTATGCCTGTGTCCTTCCATTTCCTGACAACGTTCCCTACAGTCGAAATTGACAATTAAAACCTTTGGGAAAGCTTCTTGTAGCCTTCCCCTAAACCATGACAATGAACAATCTTTGTTTTTCAGATGTTTTGGGAGCTGTTTTGATGATCCCATTCTGTCTCACTTCAGCAGAGAGTCAAAAGCCCCTTTTACACAGAGATTGCGGCATATTGACGGAACAACATCACTCCAATATGCCGGCTTTGCTTGCTTCTGTGTTATTTACACAGAACCAAGCAACGCCGGCCTGCTGGCGCATCAGTAGTCCCTTTTACACAGCGCTCCGGAATGAAAGAGGTGCTTGTAAACAGCGTCAGGTGTGACGTAAACATTTAGCGCCGCGCCGGTCAGCTGCTTTACAACAACAACAATGGCCGGTGAATTGAGAGCAGAAGTGCTGGAGCTTGCAGTAAGAGGGCCGTATTTTACTGTCCCCACGATGTGCCAGTTGATCTCGCTACGCGCTGAGTCCAACATCACTGGGACAGTTAACCAAACTGACTAAATCAATCCGACCGCTTCACCTCTGTGTGTGTGTGTGTGTGTGTGTGTGACAGGTTGGTTGTGAGCGAGTCTCTTTGTGAGGGCAGCGATCTGCCAATCAGACATACACATACACACAGTGTGTGAAGTCACGTTACTGTAGACAGAAATAAAGTGTGGATATACGCTCAGACTTAGGATAATAATAGCGGCGGCGGAATGTTAGCAAAACAGTAGCTCTGTGGCTAACAGCTGAGCCGGAGCCTTCAGTCAGCTGAAGCAGACAGTCTAGCGGGGCGAGCAGACTATTCCCCCGTTACTAGGTCGACCTTCAAGCTGAACAAGAGCCCTCCGCTGCGCGTCGGGCTCCTGCTTCAGCTTGTCGGTCTTTATTTCTAGCAAGTGACCCGTTCGCTATACTTTATCCCTTACTTAGCCTAGCCTAGCTTTCCATTGTACAACTTCTCCTGGGCAGAAATAGACTCATACACTCTGCAAAATGAAGCGCGGGGGTTTGGATTGAGCAACGGACCTTATGATCAGCTAGATTATACACCGTTCCTTTTATTTGGTGATTTTTACGGGACATCAGGCCGCCGTGGTTAATGTTAAACACACGTCCTTCAACTGCTAACATGGTCGCATGTTTAGAACGTAGACTATGGAACGTCAAACGCCCCCCAGTTCCGCATCAACAAGCTGGAGCATTTAAACAGAGAGGCGGAACTGATCGTGTCGGGAATCTTACTACCCCCCGAGGTAGTAAAATTCCCGGAACGATCACTCGCACCTTTCTTCCCTCGTTCCGCAACTGTCGCATTTACACAGCTGGGGGGAGGGCCGAAAGGCCGGCATATTCCCGGCTTTCACTGGCTGTGTAAAAGGGGCTAATGAGAAGTGCAGCTTGCATTTAGGCACCTAAAATAAATTTTCTCATGATTAAACAGACATTTCTATGAGGTTCAAGGCTTAACAACATAATCCAACCAACTTTGTGTTTAAAGTCATCAGTTTTACATGCTGTTACAGGCATTAAAATCAACAAAACCACAAGGGTTCCTATATTTTTGCACAGCCAGTTTTTCACATTTTATTTTATTTCATACAACCAAATACTGCTTTTTAAAAAATCTTTGTTTGGAAAACATCCCAGTGCTTAGCTGTTCCTGGTAAATTAAAGACATACCACTTTTATATATTTTTTGTGAAAGCAGAGTCAATTATAATGCCGGCTGAGAGGGGTTCCCAAACTTTTTCATATGATTGTATATGATCACCAAAAATGACAAAGCAAGTGTACAAAGCGGGGCACATGCATGCATTCTTTGTACTGTATTGTCGAAATAAAAGCTGCAGATTATCATTTACCATTAAAGCCACTACGAGTAACATGGCACGTTGGCGTCCCCTTTGGACAAAAGCGGTAGTATTTTTACGACGCCAGCTGTCGTGAAGCTGTTTTCTAGCTTGTGCCGGGCGTGCGAGATTCAAATGATCAGGAAGCAATATAGTGCATGTCCGTGTGTTGAAAGTGTGAGGGCACCGTACTCTTTTCGGCTCCGTGAGAGTGGTTAGTGACACAGCATCAACTAATGCCAGTCAGTGCTACACACACCTGATTGCAATGAGTTGATGCAGTCACCTCTCACGGAGCTGAAAGATTACGTGTTCTCACAGAAAGCGAATGAACGAGAGATGGCAGTTAGTATGGATCACGATGAGGTAATGTGTTTATGTTGTTGTAAATAATGACTATTTCAAATGAATAATGGTCATCTGATGATGCTGGTGAGGCAAAGTAAACTTTGTTTTAGTAGGCTACCGCTCATTCATTTAGGAGTCTAGTTCGCTCCCGTGAAATTGTGTATACGTTGCTTGGCAACGCCCTCCCGCCCGCCTATCTCTCCCTTTTAGCTTTTCTTCATTGCATTTTCTTTTTTTTCTTTGATGGTTCAGCCCCGTTATCAGTCATTATGACGACAAATAACTGTCTCAAACAAGGCTCCCGCTCCCCTTCCCTCACCTGGAGGGATAGGCTTCTCAAATCATGTTGTTGTGCCACACTGAAATCTGCGACCAATACGGATATGTGACCATAGAGCATGCACGCGTGAACCGAAAATCGGACTGAGTGTGCGACCAGACCAAATGCAGTAATAAAAACTATATAAAAACGTCTTTCTTTGCACTGATGGTCTCGTTTGCTGTTAAAGGTAATTTATGATTATGAGAGGAAACATGAGGCTGTTTAAAAGATATTCAAATGTTACTCGGAGCTGCTTTAATAGACTGAATAGTTAAAGAAAAAAGGAAAATTTTGCCTGTCGAATCCGTTTTATGTTCTATGCATGCCATGGTCTGTGTCTGTGCACTATTAACATTGCTTCCTGGCAGTGTTAATTTTGGCAGCAAATTCTGATTTAGTCTTAGTCTTTTGAATATCACACCATTTAGTCTTAGTCCTATTCTAGTCATCTAAAATATTTTAGTCTTAGTCTAGTCTACTAAATATAATCAGATTTTAGTTTGACTAAATCTACAGCGGACTTCGTCGACTAAGTGTTTTTCTTCATTGAATGATATTAAGGTTTGAATATGCAATACAGACACAGATTTAATGGTTGTAATACAAAACATGTATTCTATTTCATTAGTAATAATCTCACATAAAATCAGTGTACCTGACTGGATAGAGGGGAAGGGGGGCTTTAAGAGCCTGTGCCCGGGGGTCCATTATCTCATGATCTGTCTATGAACCAACTGGATTCCACAATATTTTTTCTTTTTGCGGGGAGCATGCACAAGCATTATTTATAAAATAAAATAAAATAAAGAAAATATTTTAAAAAAGTGGGGGGCCCCACACTAGGTCTTGAAACGGGCCCCGAGATCGTTAAGGCCGCCCCTGGGCAGCAGCAGCAGCAGCACGCAGTTGAGGTGCTGATAAATTTGAGCAACTGCGCCTTCCTTCAAGCAACACTGCTGCCGCTGTGTGTGTTCGGACTTCTTTTGCATCAAAGCCTTTTAGATAGGCTAATACAATTAGAGGTTTTAATTGAACGCTGTC
The DNA here is from genome assembly GCF_949987685.1 of Ammodytes marinus. Classification (NCBI taxonomy): domain Eukaryota; kingdom Metazoa; phylum Chordata; class Actinopteri; order Uranoscopiformes; family Ammodytidae; genus Ammodytes; species Ammodytes marinus. The sequence goes on along the minus strand of NC_137232.1, from coordinate 21,314,982 downwards.
CATGCGTCGGAGTTGATTGTAACTTAAAAACAGAAACTAACGGACTGAGGCGGCAGTTTCACATGGCTCTGTGTATTCAAACTCGAGACAGAGCCTACTACAAACAGATCGCGGAACTTAGCCGTTCCCCTAGACATCGTTAACGGGCAGGATATCCCTGACTATCATTTTTGTCCATCATACCGCAGAGTTTTTCAGCACAGCGGCTCACTCCACCCGCTCACACCTGCGCGGTCTCCCGTCGATTTTCACCGACACAGGGTTGAATTCGCTGCTTTGCACTGATTGGATTTCTTCCCAACTTGTCCCACAAAAACAGTAGTTCTGATTGGATCTCTTCTCCATTCGTCCCGCCCTAACAGTTTCGTCTAGTTCCTATTCGTAGACTATAGTGTCAGTTAAATTAGTCTCAGTCTTCGTCATCACATCTGCCTTTTTATTTAGTTTTTATTTAGTTTACGTCCGTGAAAAAGGTTCGTAGACGAATATTTTTCGTCATAGTCTTAGTCTACGAAATTAACACTGTTTCCTGGAGAAAGAAACACAACATGCCATTGTTTTGATATTAAAGAAAAGGGAGTATTTGTCATGTTATAAAGCACAGGACTCGAGGCAGTCTTTCTGTAGAATTATTTCATGATATAGTAATGAGTTAGCACCTACTTAACACAACTAGATAGTTAAACTGTAAACAAATGATTGTTTTATCTTTTCAACTTAAAGTCCATATGGGTAGAATTTGGAAAAGGGTGAGGCGCCTAAGCAAATATTTGTTACATTAAAACTCTTTGGTGCATACAAAGCTACTCATGGAAGCTAGTACACAGTTTAATTTAGTTTTTTTTATGTAACTGTGAAGTTGTCAGCTAATCACGGTGAAGAAACTTGTGACCAACTTTTAAGATATTAAGAAGACAAAACACTTGTAATCATCTCAACCTTCATTGTGTCCACACATGTAGATAAATGGCTTAGATCTGTATGTGCAAGGTGGCTCCATGTCAGAATCAGAACGCCGGCCTGCTGGCGCATCAGTAGCCCCTTTTACACAGCGTTCCGGAATGATAGAGGTGCTTGTAAACAGCATCAGGTGTGACGTAAACATTTAGCGCCGCGCCGGTCAGCTGCTTTACAACAACAACACTGGCCGGTGAATTGAGAGCAGAAGTGCTGGAGCTTGCAGTAAGAGGGCCATATTTTACTGTCCCCACGATGTGCCAGTTGATCTCGCTACGCGCTGAGTCCAACATCACTGGGACTGTTAACCGAACTGACAAAATCACAAGCAAAAGCTTCACCTCTGTGTCTAGGTTTGTGTGACATGTTGGCTGTGAGCGATTCTCTTTGTGATGGCAGTGCTCTGCCATTCAGACATAGCCTACACATACACATACACAGTGTGTGAAGTCACGTTACTGTAGACAGAAATAAAGTGTGGATATACGCTCAGACGTAAGGATAATAATAGCGGCGGCGATCCGGTCGCAGACTAGCTTAGCATAGCAATAGCTTTCCCACTTCATTGTACAACTTTCCCCGGGCAGAAATAGACTCATAAACTCTGCAATATGAAGCGCGGGGGTTTGGATTGAGCAGCGGACCTTCTGACCAGCTAGATTATACGCCGTTCCTTTATTTGGTGATTTTTACGGGACATCAGGCCGCCGTGTCTGTGTGTGTGTGTTTGTGTGACATGTTGGCTGTGAGCGAGTCTCTTTGTGAGGGCAGAGATCTGCCAATCGGACATACTATACACATACACACAGTGTGTGAAGTCACGTTACTGGAGGCAGAAATAAAGTGTGGATATACGCTCAGATTTAGGATAATAATAGCGGCGGCGATCCGGTCGCAGCCTAGCTTAGCCTAGCCTAGCTTTCCCATTGTACAACTTTCCCCGGGCAGAAATAGACTCATACCCTCTGCAAAATGAAGCGTGGGGCTTTGGATTGAGCAGTGGACTTTATGACCAGCTAGATTATACGCCGTTCCTTTTATTTGGTGATTTTTACGGGACATCAGGCCGCCGTGGTTAATGTTAAACACACGTCCTTCAACTGCTAACATGGTCGCATGTTTAGAACGTAGGCTATGGAACGTCAAACGCCCCCCTGTTCCGCATCAACAAGCTGGCCGCATTTAAACAGCGAGGCGGAACTGATTGTGTCGGGAATCTTACTACCCCCCCGAGGTAGTAAAATTCCCGGAACAATCTCTCGCACCTTTCTTCCCTCGTTCCGCAACGGTCGCATTTATACAGCAGGGTGGAGGACCGAAATTCCGGCATATTCCCGGCTTTCACTGGCTGTGTAAAAGGGGCTACAGTCTCTCTATCTCTCTCTCTCTCACACTCACACACACACGTGCGTACATAAATGCATACATATAGTACTCATGGTTTTTGGACCTCCCGGATCAGATTGCCTCCTGTTGTGGACAGAAGAAATGAGACAGAGAGTAAAACAGTGAGCAGTAGAGACCTGTTGAAGAGGACTAGGCACTTTCATTCATACGTATGTGCGTCTGTCTTCACTCGCCTAACAATTTGCAAGACTTGTTTTTTTGTGTTGAGGCTGCCTTTTTACTCCAGCCAGATGATTAAAAATGACAATGAAGGAGGAAACGTTTTTATTTTCTTCTTGGCAGTGCGTGTGTGTGTGTGTGTGTGTGTGTGTGTGTGTGTGTGTGTGTGTGTGTGTGTGTGTGTGTGTGTGTGTGTGTGTGTGTGTGTGTGTGTGTGTGTGTGTGTGTGTGTGTGTGTGTGTGTGTGTGTGTGTGTGTGTGTGTGTGTGTGTGTGTGTGTGTGTGTGTGTGTGTGTGTGTGTGTGTGTGTGTGTGTGTGTGTGTGTGTGTGTCAGGCCTTGAATGTAATTTAACTCTGTCTTCCAGTTAAGTTCTTTTTCTTTAAATTAAAAGTGCCATAAATGTTCAAAGGTAGATCTCTCTCCGGCATTCAAATGGCTTACTTATTCATTGATTCATTGAGATGCAGGACTTATTTAAAAAGTTCCTTTTCAGTTATAGGACAAAAAAAAGATGTAGGGTAGATGAAAGTTGACTTATAGGAAAACAGATGACACACTCCTGCTGATTGACAGATGCTGTGAAAAACCTAGCAGGGGAACAGCAATTCTGCCCCTGTATTTAGGAAAATATTTCCTTAGCTGCTAGGTGGTGGGCCACTCAGCAGACTTACAGATTTGTAGAACACCTGCAAATAGCAGCATTGCCACAGAGGCACACTATCCTCCACATGGCACTCAGCTCACTGCAGGTGTTGCTTCTCTTGAGCCCACAACCCCATGTACACACACACACACACACACACACACACACACTCTTCCTGGGTACTATGACCCATTTTAAGAGAGAGCGAGAGAGAGAGAGAGCTCTAGGAAGAGGTTGGAAGTGAGTGAGCGAGCGAGAGAGTAAGCAAGAGGGAGGAGAGAAGAACTTGTCTCAACCCCTCTCGTCACCTTTGTCAGATTTGGATCATGTGACCAGTTGGCATTTGTGAGAAACCACATGCACCTGGAGTGAGGTTAAATGTCAAGGCCTCTCCCCTCCACATGCACGGAGCCTCAAACCAACCCTCTCTCCCTCTCTCCCTCGCACACACACACACACACACACACACACACACACACACACACACACACACACACACACACACACACACACACACACACACACACACACACACACACACACACACACACACACACACACACACACACACACACACACACACACACACACACACAATTATGCTGCAGAGGTTAGGCAGGTTTTCTCAGCTGGTGAGCCTGCAAGTTAAGTGCTGTTCCATAGGCTGTATGAGGTGAGAGCTCTGAGAAATACAATACCTTCTGAGAGGAGGAATAAGCATCACTGTATGCTAGACCTATTGCTCATACCAAGTCCTAGTTTGTCAAAGAGAAAGACACAGATCACACACAGACCATCTTTCTTAATTCACATCTTTTAATTCTTACATCAAGTAAGAGTCCGAAGTTCTTATGTGCCATAGCCAAATTATTGCTCTTGGCCGAGGGTTAATACAAGATCTCATCTTGTGTATGTACTTGTTTCTTCATATCTTCTAGGGTCTCCTGTGTATTCTGTGGCCTGGGGTCCAGACTCAGACAGAATCCTCTACACATCAGGAAGACAGCTAGTCATCAAGCCTCTGCAGCCTAGCACCAAAGTCACACAGGTAGCCTCACTTTATTTATTTAATTCAAAATCTACATTTTAAGATTCAAATAAATCAAAGCCACATATAACCTTATAACTTAATCTGCTAATCAATTAGAATTCTTGAAGTTATGGTAATTTATCATATGTTGTAATGTCATTTATTTTCTTTAAGTCGCAGGGACACCTGACGAGTAGATTATCAAAGGAAGTGAGATACGTTATACCCGTTAACTAACTTTGGCTAGACCTGTCAAACAACAAAGGCAGACATTCAGGTCTCACTCAGACAGACCTCACTATACAATATACAGCATGCTATTCAGAGGTTGTAATTTAGCTGCTCTGCTGTGCAGGCTGCTATCATTTATCTGTGTGCTGCATGTCAGAGCCAACACACAGCTATGTTGTACAGTACTGGAAGAATTGCAAAAACTGTTGCAATTTCTTGGTTTTTACTTCTATGTTATCTTTACACAATATAGACAGAAAATAAGTAGATTTTGTTTCTTTATTGTGGCAAAGTTTCAGCTTAAGTTCCCAATGTATCAGTAAATCTGATGATCGTACAAAGTATAACTGATTACTTCAAGTGCTATGCACCAAACATTCCCTTGATGTAAAATAGTAACCCTACAATTTTGCCCATGGGTTACTTTTATTTTTACAATTTTTTTCTTTTTGAGTATATGGGCTCTGAAGCTTTGTCTATTATATGCTTTATACCAGCTGTAGTTTGGTCTGGCTGTGCATGACTCAATGCTTTGCAACCTATATAGTATGCAATAGTCAGTTTCCTTTCTGTTGTCTGAAACTTTAAGTAATAGTTCGTAACTTGTGTTATTTTATGAGTCAAGTAAGGACCCGGCATCAGTAGACTTTTTGTCCTTTTTCAGGTCTTTAGAAGTTAAACTAGAGGTTTGTAGGTTTCCATTGCTAAATTAAGGCTAAATAAAATGAATAGAAATGCAATAGATCTACATGTCTTTTGGTGCTTCTGCTTTAAGAAAGGGTTTAACACAGAGGACTTTGCACACCAGTGAGTATTTTTCTTGTTAATATATACATTTGCTTATTATTCTTCTTGAAGCTGAATAGCGCTTGGGACCTTAGACAAACAGTGGAGAGTTTAATGTGCGCCTTCTCAACCCGTAGCTCTCTCAGTTAATCACACACACACACACGCACGCACACACACACACACACACAATAATTTATTGAGTAAACCCTCTGTTAGGCTGATGAAAACTTTCGTAAACTTGTAGCTGGATTTGTTTTCTGTTGTTTGTGTTGGTGGAATAAAAAAAGAATCAAAACGAATCGTGTATCTGTTCTTGCAAAACCAAGAATGAATAGTCTTTTTCTCTCTCTCTCCCTCTGTCTCTCTCTAGTGGAAGGCTCATGATGGGGTTGTTCTGAAGGTGGACTGGAATTCAGTCAATGACCTCATACTCTCAGGTGGAGAAGACTGTAAATATAAGGTAAGGCGTAATGAGTGTCATTTTCAAGGTATTTGGGATTGTTTGGAATTATTTCTATTTTTAAACTTTTCACTCCCCAAAATGTCCTCCTTCAACAGGTATGGGACAGCTTTGGCCGTCTGCTCTACTCCTCGTCTCCTGATGACTACCCAGTCACCTCTTTGTCCTGGGCACCAGATGGAGAGGTGTTCTCTGTGGGCTCCTTCAACACCCTGCGCCTCTGTGACAAGACTGGAGTAAGAAATAACCCCTTTTACTCTGTATAGCATGGGATGTCCACAATTAGCAGCTGTAGAAACTTAAAAAAACATTCATACTGGAGACAGACGACTGTTTGAAAAAAAACACAGGAAAATATAACAGGAGGAGAAACCGAAGAACGGTTTGCATGGCATAAAGTAAACTGCGGGATAAAACGATTATAATGTAGTTTGCTGAGTTTTTTTTTTGTCACATGTCGCACTTTTCGGACGTAATAAATTAATTTTTATTTTTGTATAATAAAACTCTGCTGTACTGCAGTGCCTTCAGCCAGGCGCCCCATTCACTACCAGCACTAGTAAACTATCAACTGCTCCTGTATTAACGCTGCAATTAGTCGTCAGTCCTCAGTCTAATACCCCTTTCATACGTGACCAAGGACTGTTAAAAAGTGATCGGCATGTGTTCATGTGTCGCTATGTGACAGGGTAATTGTTGTTTTCATTGATAGGTGTTTCCTCTCTGGTTTAAGTTCAGCTTGTCAGTCAATATGCAGATGCAGGTTTAAAGGGCCAGTATACTCTGTCAGAACTGCTTGTCTGATGGTCCATTAGCCTCTGAAATCCCTTCACCCCCATACCTTTGCAGCATCACATTAGGGGTGTTGTGTCTGACCATTTTCTGAAACTTTCAAAACCAGCAATCAATCCCGCATTCATCCCCAGTTTGCTGATTTGATTGGCCAGCTGTATGGTGGGGAGAGAGAAGGCAATGTTCTCTCTAGGTCTTTTTTTCTCTTTCTCTCTTTTCTTGACAAAAGTATATAGAATACTTTTTATGTACAACTGTATTCAAACAATTTTGATTCTCTCTCTCTCTCTCTTCACTCTTTCTTCGAGTGTAGGCAATCAGAAGAATTGTAAACACTTTTCTTTTCATACATGGCTGAGACCACACATCGTAAGAAATAGTTCTGAACCAATACTATATACCATGGCCTTTGCTCTATTTTGGAGGTTAGGGGGTCTTAAAGCCTCACGAAAAATCATGTATTGGTGGGTAATTATTCCCCTTATATTAGAAAAAATATATTAACATTTTACTTGGAGCATGCTATAGATGACACACTCCTTCATCGAACAAACAAAGGGATGCTTGCCCTTCTCTGACCTTAGACTTCTTTTCTGCTTTTTGAGCACATAACCATTTCAAGCTGACTAAATAGACTTGAGCGTTATATTTCTGACTTCAGCACTCTGATGTAAAATGAGTATAAACCCTTCCCATATTACAAGAAGTAGACCTTAGAATGCCTCTGAGATGCTGCAATGACAGTTATATGCAGTTGTTGCCGACAACCTTCGCAAAAGCTATGCAACTGTAGAGCTAGGGTTCCCGTGTGTTTTTCTCTCTGCCCATTAAGTCCCTTTCCCCAGAAACAAACAGTATCTGTGATACACTGTCAAACTGTCTGGTGCAGTATGGTTTACATAGTGCAGCCCACCACTACAGGCCTTTTGTCTTCTATAACATTGTTCATCTCTCTCTAAACCACATCAGTCTGCATGCCACATGTTCTTGTTACCTGGTGCTGATGGTAACTGGAGTTGTAATGAGAGAGGAAATGAGAGAATGATGAATGGTAATTGTTTTTTTTTATTATTGCCGAACGTTTGGCCAGGAACAATATAACTAGTTCCCTGCTCTGCTCTCATCGGACGTTTAGGGCTTCTTTGAGTTTACTCGGAGATGTCAGTGCTCTGCTGTTTCAGAGCGGTTGTAAAGAAAACAAACAGCCAGGGCTGGATTTTTGTATGCTGATCACGAGGCATTTCATGCTCCATTTTGATTTAATTAGGATCAAAAGTTTTTGTTTTTTTCTCTCTTTTTATTTATTTATTCTGGAACACTTAAACAAATGGTCTTGGGAGAGGTCTAAGCCAACACATATGTCTTCTCCAGAGGGGTAAGGTGTGTGTTTTGGAGAGGTTACATTAATATAATGTGTATGTGTATAAACATCCAAAACGAGACAGGGGAACATTCATTATCCTTTACAATAACTTTTGGGTTATGTAATTCGGATTTCAGTAGTGTTTTGGGGAAAATTGCCAGATTATAGCCTTGAGCTGACAGAATCCTTCAAATAAAGGCAGCTTGGGTCCTGAAAACAGAAATAATTGTGCCATTCAAACTATAACAGAAACAAAATGAGTACAGCTTGCTCCTTTTTTGTTGTTGTACTGACCCGGTTCACCTTACATCCTCCCATTATGGGTTTGTTTACGTGGTCGATTTTTTCCCATTATTTCGACGTTGCAACACTTGCTTTGCTGTGGTGTGTCTTGGTTAAGGCAGTGTGATGATGATGATAATTAGGATAATTGTGGTTCTGCACTGCTCTAACTGGAGGAAGGGTATGCTTGCCTTCTCCTCCCTATAAGCCCCTCAGAGACAGTGTGTACTGTAGCATGGCGTGGGAGGCTTGCTCAAGAGAAAGACCATGGAGGGGGGAGAGAAACCAAGAAAGAGAAAAATCCCCCTCAAAGGTCACTCTATCTTTCATACATGTGAATTCAGACATGAACCGATCAAGCATCAAGTGAGGGAGAAAGTTACATTTGCAGAAATAGGCACACTTGGTCGCTGTACTATAATTAGTAACCATCTCATTGTGTACGTTTACACGCAAACTACGTAAAGCCGTTAACCAATTACAAGAGCTGGACCGGTGTTGTCGCTGTGGTTTGTTTGCGGTGCAGTAAGGGGTTAAGCAGTGCAAAGAGTCTTTTCAGTTACTAGCGTGACTAATGGGAAGGAGTTTCATTCTGTATCTGCTACAATGAAACCTTGCACTTTAACGTATTGCTGCTGGCTCAGCAGGATCAACCCCGCACATTTAACCCCTTCACCTCCCAGGCCAGCTCGGCTCTATACTCTCGCCGTAAACTCATGACTCTCTCCCACTCTTTCCCCCTTTTTTCTTTCCTCCACATTTTCTTCTCCTCCACGCACCACAGGGCAGATGTAGTGCGTTACCCCCCTCATTATCACCATGGAGGGATGGGGAATACGCACACACGCGCACTCACTCACTCACTCACTCACTCACTCACTCACTCACTCACTCACTCACTCACTCACTCACTCACTCACTCACTCACTCACTCACTCACTCACTCACTCACTCACTCACTCACTCACTCACTCACTCACTCACTCGTACACAAGGTTTAAATTGAGGCAAAAGTACTGGGAAAGATAAGCCTCGTAGTCCCGAGAGCCATTCTTGTTTTCCCATAAAGCATCAATATTAAGTTGTCATTGAATACTTTATTGAATTATTAATACATATTTCATTATTTGAGTTGCAATTGTGTAGAGTTGGGAGTTCTTGTGTGCAGAGTACATATTCTCTTCACAGGAGCTTTAACAGGACACAAGGCACAAAGAGGTTTACTGTCCCTTTTACAAGATTTGGGAGAGACAATAAGTCAGTGTCTGTCTGTGTGCCTGCCATAGTATATGCATGTGCCCACATGCCTGTGTGTGTCTGTGTGTGTGTGCAACCATTGCCGTGCAAATGTGCCTGCGAGACAGCAGTCTATTTACGAGGCGCTGCAGCTGGTGTCTAGCGTCTGGACCCTGTCACGATCCCTGACACTGTCACTGGCTAACAAGTAAGACTCATTGTGCCAGGCGAGCACCCTCTTGCTTCTTTCTCTCCGCCTCCCCCTTCCCTTCCCTGTGCTTGTTTTTTTTCTCTCTTTCTCACTCTCTCTCTCTCTCCACTGTACACCCATGCTCACATACAATAATGTAATAGTTGCGTGGGTGTACTTTTCTAGGTTGGATTGGAAACCCAGCTTCAAAGCCATATTTAATAAATATTTCACTATCTACCTTCATTTTGGTTGGCCCCCAGCAACATTGTTTTTTCAAAAGCTCTGCCACGTTAAACTTTTGTGCCGGACAATGCTGCGTTCCCCAGACTGGCCTTCACGCAGGGCTAATGTCAATCTGTACGTGGCCTAAGAACCAATATCTCATTGAACTTGGTGATTCATACTCCCCTCCCACGCCTGCTCTGCTTTAACGGAGCTCTTACTGAAAAACGTGGCTGAGCTTAGCTGTGGTACAATCCAGGTTCCTGTCATAGTCCTGCTGATAAAGCAAGTGGACATCTCCCCCCTCCACCACCTCTTCTTTCTACTCATACTTCTGTATGAACTTAAGTGGGAGATTTAACATCATTTTCCTTCCTCTTTGTCTGTGAGATATATGCAGGATTTTCCTTTTTAGAAAGGGAATATTCCCATTTTGAGGATAAGTGTAAATCCCTCCCTATCTCTACTTTGCTGCACATGCCTCCCTCCTCCCAGTGTCAGGGTGTGTTGGACTAGACCTCGTGCTTATCAGTGCTCCCCCTCTTGGCTCCCGTTCCGTCCTGCCTTATAACCCAAGGCTCTCTTTACCTCCCTTTTTCTTCTGGGCAAGTCCAGGGGCAGGAGGGGGAGGTAGTGTGTGTGTGTGTGTGTGCCCCCCCCCCCCCCCTTAGGGTCTTTGTGAGCCTTGCTCAGCATTGCCACTCTGGGAATGGGTCCATGTCCAGCTGGAATCACCATCGCTCCTCTCTCTCCCTCTTAAACGTGGAGCCTCATTCTATAGGATCTTTGTCTGCCGTCTTTATAGCTGCCAGCCATTATTTTATCTCAGTGTCTATCACTCTTGACTGCCTGTTAGTCTTCCAGTCTCCTTGTGGTATTTAAAAAAAATATATATGTATATTTTCTTGTCACCCTCTATTCCATGCCACCTTCACGCTGATTGCCAGCCTTCATGCTTCCCTGTATTCTCAATAATATTCTCTAATAGTCCCCCCTCCCCTATCATTTGGTAGCATATATACTGTACCTGAGCCTACACTGGCAGTTTGCTGCCAACCACTGCCGGCGGGCCAACATCTGGAAATTGCCGCCGCTGGAAGAGAATAAAACGGCCCAGAGTCCCAATCGTGAACCATTATTAGTGGAGCATGAAAAAGGCAAAAAATAAATCCCATGCAGATTTATTAGACTGCTATAGCCTTTATCTGTTTTCAACACACAAGAAGGGGACATAAGCACTGCATAGTTCAGATGGAGAAAAATGTCACTGCGAAAAGAAGGGAAAGGCAACAGAAGTATGGAGAGGCAGACACACACACACACACACACACACACACACACACAGGACACGGGATAGAAAAACAGCAGAGAAGATGAAAAGTAAGTCAATGTGAAATTATTAGCGTAAGTCTGATAAAGAAAGAAGAACATGTGCACATGAGAAACTATGGTGACTGCATATTTGAAAAAAGACAAGTAAGTTTGAGAGTGTGAGTGTGTCACAGACAGAGAGAGAGGGAGCATTGTCAAACAAAGAGAGTCCTGAGTCAGCAGCAGAGCAGTTTTCTCCCCAGGCAACTGGGCAGGGCTACTCCTCTTTCTCTCTCTCTCTCTCTCCCCCTCTCCCTCCCCACTTGCTTAATCCCTCCCTCCCTCTCTCCCTTCCCTTACAAATCTGTGCTTTTGCATGCTATTTCTTGCTCTCTGCACTCTTCCTCTCTGCTCTCTCGCTGTCGTAAGCCAGCTTCCCCCTCGTACACTCAGTGAGCTGATAGAAAGAGAGACCACAAGTTCTGGAAAAGGGAAATTGGGGTCTCGCTCACCTTTTCTTCCATTGTTTTATCTCTTGTTTTTGTAACCCCCCCCCCCCCCTTTCACTTTTCTGAGTGTGTTGCTTTTAACACATTCTGATGAAGTTGCCACCACCAGGTTCCCAAAGCCTAGTTTAGAGTGTGTTACCAGAATTAGACTGTATGATGCAGCACTTGCATGTAGTAGACTTAATCTATCAACCTAAGGAGCTTAGTAAGTTTTCCGTCCACCTGAAAGTAAGGAAAATGGTTTCTCCTTTGTAATTCAGCTATTTTGTGCAGAACAGGCTTTTGGTTTTCTGTGTTGCTGAAGTTATTCTGGTTCTTTCTTGCAGGTGATTGACCCCATTTTTTTCCGTGTGTGTGTGTCTGAGCTGGTGCCTTTGTGCGTAAAGTGGGTAAGACTAAAAGGCACTTGTTGACATGGTTATATTTTTACACCTCTCTAGAGTTCGGCTTAAGGCTTGCCTTGTTGGAAACCAAAAAGAGGGGAGCATGAAAAAGAGCTGAGAGAAGAGAGCAGTCGGAGGGGTGGGGGGCGGGGTAGTGTGTGGAACTGTCCAATATATCCTGTAAAGTTGGCCTAGGCAGTGAGGCTTGGAGGATTGGTCTCCATAAAAGACGGTGGTTTCTCTTTCCCTCAAGTTTCTCTCTCTCTTTTTTTTCTTTACTTCTCCACCCCTCCATCCCTCCCTCCCCCCGTGGCTGGAGTAAGCGTATGACAGTGAGACAGTGCCCTGCCAGCCCCTCTGGCAGAGTCATCATTCTTAGCGGCACTAAATCACTACCTCCTAGCTAGACAAACATGTCACACTCACAAAGAGAAAGAAGCAGGAAGAGGGGAAAGTGGGACAAAACGTGTGTAAGGATTAAGGGTGCTTCTGAGTGACCTAGGCAGGGAGCAAATAAAGGGCTTTAGGTGGTGGTGGTGGTGCACGCAAGTAGGCGAAACGCAAGAGCATGTGTGTAACTGGGGTATCACTTCAAGCTTCACTGCCAACCCAGAGTTCATTAAGGGCTGTTATTGAGGACTTAGAGGGCTGGGCTGGAGGCAATGGACCAAGATCCAGAAAAGGATGATTTAAAAGGGTTTCATTTTGGCTGCACCCTGGGGTTCCTCCCCCAATTCTGCTGGGTCACTCACAGTGGTGCCATGCTTTGACATTGAATAATTGATTGACTGGATCTTTATTTTGTATAATTTGTTAAATGTTACATTGGTTTGCCTCCACAGAAAAGTTCTTGTCATCACATTTGCTCACGTATGCACTTGGCTTTGTGTGTGTGTGTGTGTGTGTGTGTGTGTGTGTGTGTGTGTGTGTGTGTGTGTGTGTGTGTGTGTGTGTGTGTGTGTGTTTAAAATGCTTAGTGGATACATGTTTTTTTTTCAAGTTATGTTAAAACCAGTATTCTCGGGCCTATGTGATTTTGGAAGAATAGCCAAGATGTAACTTAAGGATGAAATTCAGACTTGCTGTTATCAACAGCTATTACATAACCCTTTGAAAGACAGTGTAGAGGCGTGCTTGTCAGTGTCTCGCATATGAAACTCTTTGTGTCAGTAGGGATTCAATAGAAAGTTGTCTCGGCTCATTGGCTACATTATTCATTGTTATTTTTTCAAACCCTTCAACCTGTGTGTAATCTATTAGATGTGATCCAGTATATCCGATTCCTGCCGTCAGTGGTGTATTATGCCTCGTTTCCACCGAGTAGAGCGGGTCGGATCGGAGCGGTTCGGTCCGGGTAGTTTGGCTTTTCATTTGTAAAAAGTTGGGTAGGGTACGGTTTAAGCGCACCTAACCGCTCTGAGCCGCTCCAGATCTCAGTACTCCTCCGTAGGGGTACTTGCCGCCTGAAAGCGGACCGAAAATGCGGAGCTACACACTGCCGTCATTTTATTGGTTGGTCGAAAGAATCATTTCCGCCATGTGTATTCATCTCGGCAAGAGTGAAGAGAGTGTTTTGGTGAAAATGTGAGCACAGCACTGTTTATTGTTTGGTGTTTTTCCTCGTCATTAATAATCAGTTGGTTTAGTTACGTGTCCCACTGCTACGTAGCTGCCGCAGCCAGCACTGTTTGCTCACTGAGTTGCACCGAGCCGTCTCTGTGTGTTTACGCCATGGCCTAGATAGTTTTAGGCTAAATACACGCTCACAACACGGGGGGAATAAATAAAGAAGCGGCTGGTTTGACCAAGCAAAAACGAGAGACCGCTGGCTTGACCACAGTTGGTCGAAAGAATCATTTCCGCCATGTGTAGTCACCTCGGCTAGAGTGAAGAGAGTCTTGTTTTGGCGAAAATGTGAGCGCGGCACTGTTTATTGTGTGGTGTTTTTCCTCGTCATTAAAATAATCAGTTGGCTACACAGTGTCCCACTGCTACGATGTCACGTAGCCAGCACTGTTCGCTCACTGTCTATCAGTTGCACCGAGCAGTCTCTGTGCTCACAACAACACGGGGGGAATAAATAAAGAAGCGGCTGGTTTGACCAAGCAAAAACGAGAGACCGCTGGCTTGACCACAGTTGTTCCACAACCCTATAGTTTGACCCATATTCTGGCGGCGGATATCGCAGTCCAGCCTAAACACCGCCCTACCAGTAAGGGTAGGGTCATAAACCCCGCCCTACCAGTAAAGGTAGGGTCCGCGGTGGAAACAACACCGAGATTCTTAAAAGTGAGCTGTCCCGCTCTGAGCCGCTCCGATCCGACCCGCTCTACTCGGTGGAAATGAGGCATTAGGTCCTTTGGAGGGTAAAGGGTCTTATGTGTTGTGCCGTCTGAAGCATGCTAAAACACAGTCAAATACCCAAATTACCTGTGCGTGCGTACGTGCGTGCGTGTGTGCGTGTGTGTGTGTGTGTGTGTGTGTGAGTATTTGACAGTGCATGTGTGCATAGTTGGTGCTAATAGAATTCTGCTGTCCAGCTCACAGCTGTGTCCTGCTGATGAGTCCCAGGAGGGCCCCCGCATGTGTCTATGGTTACTATGTTGAGGCTCCAGCATGAAACCATGTGTAGATCATTACACACTCACCTCTCTCTCTCTCTCTCTCTCTCTCTCTCTCTCTCTCTCTCATATTTATATATATATATATCCACGCACACGCTTCTCCCCCCGGTTTCCCCTTGCACTGCCAAAGCTTCAACTTCTGCCACTCCACACTCATCGTAGGCCCAGCCTCTGTATCTCTCTGGCTGAGCCAAGTGGGTATTTCAATACGGAGATTTGCAGAGCTCCTCTCACTGGCCTATGTTTAGAAATTGGCTTATATGATAGCTGTAGTTATTGTGTGTTATTGCATAGTCAGGGAATGCAAATGGTTTACTGTTAAGCAAACAGAGAGAACAGTTTAAGTGCTGATTATTTCTTTTGGTGTTTAATAACAGTTGAACATTCACATTGTGTTGTGTGTCAGAGGCCATAGCTCTATGATACTACAAAGAAAAGAATTGTAAACTGAGAATAACTTTAAGGGAAATATACATGCATAGTACACAGAATAAAAAACTAAAATGTTCCTCTGACAGTGCTTTTGAAAAATAATGCTTTTATCAAAATAATAAAGTGATAAGTTGAATTTTCTATCATTCTTGCAATTGCAACTTTACAAATTCCTTTAAAACTGCTTTTTGGTTATTTCTTTAAAACCTTACTGAGGAAGTGCAGAGTTTGATTTCATAGACATCTAACATCACAATACATTTCTTGTGAATAGTGGCATTTAGACATGAGTCTGATGCCTCATTTCCACCGAGTAGAGCGGGTCGGATCGGAGCGGTTCGGTCCGGGTAGTTTGGCTTTTCATTTGTAAAAAGTTGGGTAGGGTACGGTTTAAGCGCACCTAACCGCTCTGAGCCGCTCCAGATCTCAGTACTCCTCCGTAGGGGTACTAGCCGCCTGAAAGCGGACCGAAAATGCGGAGCTACACGCTGCCGTCATTTTATTGGTTGGTCGAAAGAATCATTTCCGCCATGTGTATTCATCTCGGCAAGAGTGAAGAGAGTCTGTGTTTTGGTGAAAATGTGAGCACAGCACTGTTTATTGTTTGGTGTTTTTCCCCGTCATTAATAATCAGTTGGTTTAGTTACGTGTCCCACTGCTACGTAGCTGCCGCAGCACCGAGCCGTCTCTGTGTGTTTACGCCATAGCCTAGATAGTTTTAGGCTAAATACACGCTCACAACACGGGGGGAATAAATAAAGAAGCGGCTGGTTTGACCAAGCAAAAACGAGAGACCGCGCTGGCTTGACCACAGTTGGTCGAAAGAATCATTTCCGCCGTGTGTAGTCACCTCGGCTAGAGTGAAGAGAGTCTTGTTTTGGCGAAAATGTGAGCGCGGCACTGTTTATTGTGTGGTGTTTTTCCTCGTCATTAAAATAATCAGTTGGCTACACAGTGTCCCACTGCTACGATGTCACGTAGCCAGCGCTGTTCGCTCACTGTCTATCAGTTGCACCGAGCAGTCTCTGTGCTCACAACAACACGGGGGGAATAAATAAAGAAGCGGCTGGTTTGACCAAGCAAAAACGAGAGACCGCTGGCTTGACCACAGTTGTTCCACAACCCTATAGTTTGACCCATATTCTGGCGGCGGATATCGCAGTCCAGCCTAAACACCGCCCTACCAGTAAGGGTAGGGTCATAAACCCCGCCCTACCAGTAAAGGTAGGGTCCGCGGTGGAAACAACACCGAGATTCTTAAAAGTGAGCTGTCCCGCTCTGAGCCGCTCCGATCCGACCCGCTCTACTCGGTGGAAATGAGGCATGAGTGGTGGCTCTTAGGACAGAGGGTGTTGTATTGCTGAAAATAAATGAAACTTGTGTGTGTGTGTGTGTGTGTGTGTGTGTGTGTGTGTGTGTGTGTGTGTGTGTGTGTGTGTGTGTGTGTGTGTGTGTGTGTGTGTGTGTGTGTGTGTGTGTGTGTGTGTGTGTGTGTGTGTGTGTGTGTGTGTGTGTGTGTGTGTGTGTGTGTGTGTGTGTGTGTGTGTGTGTGTGTGTGTGTGTGTGTGTGAGATCATAGAAGCTCAGCCTATGCTGTGTCATGAAACATTTGTAAGCGGCTCTGGGCCAGAGCTCTCATTCACTTTGATATTAGGTAATTTGATAGATGGGGTTAAGATTTATTATACAGCAAAATGCATTACATGCAGCTTTTTATTGATAGTTTACCATGAAAAATTATCATATGTCAACAAAATGACTGAGAATACTGTGTTGGTACCATTGTTACATGAACATGTTGATTACATGTTGATGTAATCAACATGGGGGGGGTGGGGGGGGTGTTCGTGGTGTAGTGGTTAGAGCATTGAAAAATGCATATTCATTTCCAGGTAGTCTGACTCCTAATAGCAATCATGTCTAGAAAAGGTGTGGTGATTCGTTAACACCCATTGGTCTGCACAGTCCTGGACTTGGGCCCAGCTTGTCTTTATCCTAACAGTCAACCCCATCCCCCATTGAGGGTCAGTGCAAACTGACATTTACAAGGCCTCCTAATCTGCTGAGAGATTGATGAACCCTCATCCAAAACCACCTCCTCCTTTCCTCAAAACAAATGGCTATGTTTCTAGTTTCACTCTCAAACACTTTCTCATCTCACAGAACTAGTTTGGGAATGGGTTTTGTCTTGAAGAGTAGATTTGTGTCAGCATTTCATACTTGCCTGTATGTGTCTAGTGTCCATTACACTCGAACATGTGTGTTTTGTTTATTATGTGCAGGGAGTTACACTCTGTACCTGCGCTGCCAGGTCCTGTCCTGCACACAGACACACAGGCAAACTGAAGCCAGCTGGCTTTGCAGAGAGTCTGCCATCTGTTCTGATTTATGTAAGACTGTTAACCCTGGACTAGGTTTGCTCCCACTAGCCCACTAGCACAGTGATAAACTAATAGAGAAGGCATCCCTTATTTCACCAATGTACAAAGTGCACACACTTTGATTCCAGAAGTCTGGGGATATTTGTGGCAAAATCTTTATTTTATTTTTTCTTATACCACTTAGAGCAAAATAATTATTTCACGTTAAAAACTGTTGTTTGGTAAACATGTCAGATAGAACAGTAATTGATAGTCAAAAGTATGGCTTGACAGAATTGGGCAACATTTCTTTTCAATATTTTGTCTGGAATCTACAGTAAAACAAAGACTTTTCTTTTCTCTTCTGTTGAGAAAGGTTCCTCTGCTGCTTCCGTGGGATCTTGGATTTTAAACATGTTTTACCCACTTTTGACCATTAATACAACACTGCTGCTGATCCTAGTTAAATACTGCACCAGTGTCACATTTTCCATGCCCTTTAAAGTGGGTGACACAATGCTGTTTTACACTGGAGATTCATACGGGTGTCATTACAGTCTAGAGACTATCAAATTGTCTTAATGTCATGTAACACAAGTGCACTTGACAATAATGTTGAAAAAAAAATAGGCGACTGTCAATATATGTTCAATATATTTAGTATGAAAACGTGTGCAAACTAGATTTCACCCGCACATTTTTTTTTCAAGCTGATCTACTAACGTTTGCTCACTGAGGATTGTGTGTCAAATAACACTCGCTGTGCATTTAGATTGAATATGTGACATCAGTTTGCCTACTGTCCCGAGTCCTTAGTGTTAAGTTCAGTTATATGTACTACATTGTGTTCACACATTTTTGCATCTTTTTTATGCCAAGGCCCAGCAGTGTTGTAGCATCATAAAGTGCAGGTTTTTTGCAGGGTCACGGACTCGGGTTGACCCATTACCAGTTTGTCCTAGGTGCTTGCTTCGGCCTGACAGTGAGTGTCAGAGTGGAGGGGCTAGAAAAGCATAGAAAGTCTGGAAATCTAATGCCCCCCTTCTGATTAGCATGTTGTTGACTTGCATTAGGGTGGGGGCGGGGGGGGGGGGGGTGCAGAGAGCGGTCAGGGCAGACATATTTAATGCTTGTGAAGTAATGGGGCTGAATCAGCAGATAGCTCCACTGGGAGCCATTAGTCCAGACATGTGTCATTAACCCTTTCCTTGGCCTGAGCCCTACCCCCCACTCCCCTCAGCCCAGGCCATGGAGAGCAGAGCACTGTTTCAGGTGGGGGGGAGGGGTCAACCAATGGCACAGATGAATACTTTCATCATATTTTCTTATATTTTCACTGCGTCCTCATACTTCTCTTCTTCAGTGCATTGTTTTTCAAGATAGCTTTTGCTTCTTCTGTACATGTTTTTTCAGTCAGCGTTCCATATGTCAGCCAAGTATACTGCATATTACCATCTCCAGATAGCGACTTAAAATAAGTTTCTTTTGATAGTAAAAAGTTACGCTCCACTAAAATGTGCTGAGATGGCTTTAAAGGAAGAAGTAAAAGGGAGCGATGAAGGCTGCATCTGCTGTGGTCTGCATCATGTCACTTACAATGAACTCTAATAACTCTTGTTGCGTGGTATCAGAAGTTGTCCGTTGTATCTTCTCAAACCGGTCCTGCAGCATTATAAAGAGCTTTGTTTTCCTGCTCCATGTGCAGTATGTTCCAAACACTCATTTCTTTCGTAAAAAGAAAAAGAAAAAAAGTCTAAATACACAGCTTCCACTCGTCGGTGGCAAAATGAAGCTGCTTGTGACAACATGATAGATCACCATGATACTTTTTTTTATTGCACTAACCAACATCATTTAAGAACTGTACAGGGCAGTTAGCTGTAACGATACAATATAAACAGAAGCACAGGGAGAATAAGAGGCAATGGGTGCCTTAAGTAACAGGTTTGGATCGTAGTTTTGGGAGTTCTCAGAGTAAGAACGTCCTTGCCTTTGAGCTAACTTCTTTTTTCCTTTTTTCTTTTTACGTAACCTTTTCGCAGGCCTCCCCATGTTGGCTGCGGCTGCAGGGCAACAATAGAGAGAAGGGGCAGGCCCACAACACCTGCCAGTCTTAATGGTAAACATGTGTCGAGACATGCAGAGAAAGTGAGGAGGAGGAGGGAGACGGCAAGCACACTGCAAGCACGCTCCTTAAAGAGGCTTTGCGTTTGTAGATTTGCTGGATTTTTTGAGTGTGTGCACGTGCAAATGTGCCGTGGTGTGCAGAACTGTCAGCGTGTCTGTGTGGGGCCTATGGGGTCTGTGGATCATCACTTGGGTCTGCCCCTGAAACAAAAAGAGATCCAGATAGTAACACCACGAGCCAAATATGGTGAGAGGACGGTAGATGGTAAAGCAGCGTTATCAAATGATTTTGTGTGGTTCTAAAGCATCACTCACACAGGGTTATTTTACCAGTTCAGCACTTCAGGGTTTTGTCACCTACACGCAACCAACGTCTGTGCGTCTGAGTCACATTAACACACACATGTCAACACACACAGGATGCGTGTGTGGGTGTTTTTGCTTGGTGCTCAAAGTGATCATCACAAGTGTTAGGACTACCAGCCTCGGTCTCCTCCTGCCATGTCCTTGACACAGGTACATGTGTGGGCGTGTGTGCCCGCATTGTAGCGTGCACCTAGACTTCCACGCTCAGCCATGCACTGCTGCTATATTTGTATGAACGTGGTCTGCTTGTGTAAGCTCATTGTAAGTTCGAGGGGCCTCCTCCTCTCTCCCCCAGAGCTCAGCTGAGAACTACACGTCATGTCTGCCACCTTCTCTCTGGCCCACAAAGCTGCCCATTATGGATAGACGGGGTTCAGTGACCAGAGAGTGGACTTTCAGCTATGAAGGCCCAGGCCCACCGTTCACATGCCACTTCCCACTCTAAAATCCTCACTTTGGCCGTCAAACACCTTTTTTTTTGTTTTTGCAGTGTAATAACCGTCTGCACTTATCTTGAATGTCCTTCCAGCCATGTCCAGTAAAGTTCTATGTATCCGGTGGAGTTCCAGCATCCCCTTTGCCAAATCTACTGCCACTGACGGGTTCACATCCCTCCCTTTTCCCGTCTCCACCATCTCTCCTGTACTCACCACGTCTTTCTTTCAAGCCTTGCATCGTTTTTTTAATATTTGAAAACTCCAGTGAGTCTTTGTATTGTGAAAAAAAGAAAGAATATAATATCCAGAACGATAGCATACGTCTGCTGCTACTTGCTGTATTCACCCCTGTGTGGACATGCACTTATTCAGTTGGTCTTAAATTCTCCTCTTTGAAATAAATTCTCTCTCCCGTTGAAGAATTTCCTGATGCAGTGTTTTCTCCTGACCAGTTCCTTGTTAGCCAGCCAGCTGTCGAAAAAAAAAACTGAACTCTTCACCTGTAAGAAAGGAGGGAATAAATGAAAGAAAGGGAGATCAAGGGGAGAGAGACGCTGTGTTTTGTATCTGAAAGCTGCCCTGGAAAATGTTTCTTTCGTGCCCCAGGTTTCTTCTCTGCTGGCCCAGTCTGTCCATCCCGGGACAACTATAGGAATCCCACTCTGTCCAATAGTCGGACACAAGCTTAGAACTCTGACAAGCCAGATCATTTTCACCTCTTTTACATGCACACACACACACACACACACACACACACACACACACACACACACACACTAACGCACACTAACATGTGGTATAAGGCTATTGTCTTCTATTCTCACAATTATTTATACTTTCGTCATCTCATCCATACTTTCTCACAAACACACATAGGCAAGCCCTACACAAGCCATACACACGGAAATGCATTCGTACTGCGCACACACGCAAACGAAGACAACCCCCCCTCCCTCCCACACACACACACATACTACATACACATACACACTCAACTTGCTGGCCTGCTGGCTTTGCTCTGGAAGGAGTCAAATGGCTCAATGTGTTAAAAGCATTAGGTAAGCATAGATCCAGCAGTGCTCCTCGGGCCGATATCATATGTCCTGCTTCATTACAGTCTGGTGTATACATTCAGCTGAATCTCTGACCCTCCATCTATCCATCCCTCTCTCTCCCATCCCTCCCCTCTACTTTCCCCTTGGGGTGCTTTAACACAGAGCGGGCCATCGCAAGATGTTAGCTGAAGAGTAGATGAGATCTCTCATTATTGTAAACGCTGAGCCAGGCCGCTCAGCTGTGGAGCCCATGCAAGCACATGCATGAGCAGATGGATAGACTCAACAGGTTTGTAAAAGGGGAAAAATAATCCCCATATAAAGAAAGGCTAATTCCTGTTGCAGGGTTTATACGCACGGAAGCTTGGAGCTACGGAAATCAAAGGGAGGAGGGAAGGAACAGAAATTAAATGGCAATAAATGACAAATTGTCTCTTGGCTGTAGTGTGCAGATGGCTGTACTGCTCCCTTTTTCCCCCTTGCAACTTTTTTGTGTCCTAATAAGACCTAAACTGCAGCCATATTAGCTAAGTGGTGTGTGCATGAGGCAGAAGGACAGACGGAGCAGAAGAAGGTGTAGAGAACCAAGCAGCAGGCCTATAACCTGCAGAGTGAGTCAAGCTCCAAGCCAATCCTGATTCACTGCAACCTGCCGACTGTTACCTCACGCCACACCACACCTCACCTCACATCCTGCAGCTGCATTTCTACAAAGCTGCAAACACACTGAGGCCTTTTCTCTAAACTTCACCGTAGCATTTAGCCCACTGCACCACACGTGTCATTCCATCTCAGGCAAGCAGAAAGCGCAAGGCTAACATTAGCACTTTCCTTCCTTCACAGGCCGTTTACAGTGTGAATGCAATTGGATTTGTGTGGAACATCACAGCCGAGAAACCCCTGAGCTATTTACTCAGATCAACCAGCCGCATAACTCTGAGAACTTTAAACTGCTGCTGTCTGAACCGTTTTGGGTTGATTTTAAAAACAAGAATGTGTTGCTGTTGTTGTTGTAGTACTCCACAGAAAACTGGAATCGGAGACGTATATAAAAGGGATTACATTGAGAAAAGGGATACCTAAGGCAAAGATGGCAGGGCTGGTAGATACCGTAACGGGCCGCGTATCTCTCAATTGTGTCTTTCGCCATCACTGACAGTCGTCAACGGAGTCTGGCCGATGTGACGCAGCACAGTGGACATGGAGACCCCCCACCTCCCCTTTTCAAACCTTTTCTTTTCTTATAAAAAGAAGGGAGAGGTCTTGTTAATCAGCTTTTGGCTTCAGTTTGGGGGCTCGTATATAGAGTCTCCCTCAACCTAACCGTACCCCTGCCCCCTATGTAATAGATGAGGATAGCAGAGTGTATGTTTACGAGTGCGAGTGCTGGACTTGGCAGGGCCTAGCGCTACTTCAGTGTCTCACAGTTCATCACAGCTCAATGACTGACTGACTGGGCCCCTGTCTTTCTAGCAGAGTTTACATTATGTGCACACACACACACACACACACACTTGCTCATACAAGACTCTTGACTCTCACTGCTTCTTCTCATTGTTTTTAGTTCCCCACCCAGGTAATTGTTTTAAGATTGTTGATTAATACCTGTAGCCATTAACTATATTGTTCCCTCTCTCCTCCACCAGTGGTCCTATGCGTTGGAGAAGCCCAATACAGGCAGTGTGTTCGGCTTGGCCTGGTCTGCAGACGGCACCCAGCTGGCCGGGGCCTGTGGCAACGGGCATGTCATCTTTGCCCATGTGGTGGAGCAGCATTGGGAGTGGAAAAACTTTGTGATCACCCTTACCAAGAGGAGGACCATGCAGGTAGAAAGATAGCCATACGCTTATCCACATTTATGTCTCTGCTCCTTTTCAACCTGAGAGAAAGTCAGTTTAGATTTGTCTAGAGAACGAGTGAATCGACATCGTCACATGAGTCAATTTGATGGAGGGGAAAAAAAAGTGATAAAAGACTGATATAATACAAAGCAATGTCAAAAACCAAAAGAAGGAAAATAGATTTTGTGTGAAACAAACACAAAATAATCATGCTAGAAGCCAATCCTGATTGACTGCACTAAATGCCTTAATGTTTTTCCATGGCTAAGGAAACCATTTAAGCGATTCTGTGCAACTCCCTAAGTCAGCTAAGGACACATTTAACCTTAAGTGTAATACTTAAGGAGAAAAGTTAAGGTGCTTCGTGCAACCGGCCCCTGGTCTGTTTGTTATACGAGTTATGGTGTTAAGGTCTCTTGAAAAGATTACAAACAAACATCACTGAAAATCAGTGTGTCTTGAAGGATAATGAATAGATATTTTACCATGTTAACATTAACAGAGCCAAGCTCTATTAAAAGAGGATTTAAAAAGTACTGTTATGCAAAAGGCGAACTGTGAATGGGTGAGGGAATATGCTATTTTTAAAAACAAATGCTTCCCAGGACTTGACTGGTTGTGGCCGTATATTAAAGTGAGACCCTCCCAGTGTGGCAGTGTGCAGCCTTATAGTGACAATGACCAGCCTGTCTAGCCGCCTCTCCAGCTCCACCATTTAAACTCCACTGTTTAAAACTCATGCTAACCAGAAGGTAGCGTTTACATGCAGTTAACACACCCAAATGTACGCTTACACACATGCTTGTATACTTTCAGGGATACAAACACACACCTATAGAAAAAAAAGGTCACGCACATGCATGCGTGCCAACACACGTGTGCAATCATTTGCTATAGACTTCTTTACCAAGTGCTGTTTGTGTAAACCAAACAAAGTCGGGTCATCAGCCATTTATTTTCAGCCTCGCAGGCGGTTTTCTGTCTCCCTCCTCCCCCTCTCCTCCTCGCAGTCCTTTTTTTAAAAGTGCACATCTGCCAGTGGTTTGTGAATCAGCCAGCTAAATTTACCACCTTGCGGTCAAATGTTTTTTTATTCCTGGTTGTGTTGCATGTAAATTTGGCTTGCTTGAGGGAGCAGAGAAGGAAGATTTGTAAAGCTGTAAAAATAACCCCACCTTTCACCTGGTGCTGGAAAAGGGTTTTTCATTCATTCACAGAGAGAGCTGGAGGGAAGTATTTATCTATGCAGGTGAAAAAAAAGAGTACCGTACCAACCATTGCACGCACAGAATGAAAACAGTAAAAAGTGCTTTCTCTGACCGCAGTTGCCCTACGTCTACACATACTGTAAGACTGTTTCCTGTGTATATAAAGAATAAATACACTCCAATGTGTACGTGACTGTGTTCACTACTCTGTTAGCGAGGCCAATGTCTCCCCTTTGTCGCTGGCGAGTTTAAATATAAAGTGTTTGCTAAGTAGTATTAAGTTAATGCATGTTCAGTAATTCCTTCGAAATGTATTCATCCCTAATCATGTATTTCTCTCATTCAACTCATCTTGTTGCCTCCTCTCTCCTTTTCTTATTTTGTCCCAGGTGAGGAATGTGATGAACGATGCGGTGGACGTCTTGGAGTTTAGAGACCGGGTCATCAAAGCCTCACTGGCATACGGTCACCTCGTGGTTGCCACTTCCCTGCAGTGCTATGTCTACAAGTCAGTAGCCCACTTTGCTATTCTCCTCTGGTCCTCTCATGCCCCTATTATTTCCCCCATACGGGACTGAAAATACTCATCTTATGATTTAGGATTTTTTTTCCCCACACGTTTGGGGATTTGTGCAAATCAAGCTCGTCTTTTCCATTTGCCGACCAAATCCTGAGGGTGAACTTCAGGTCCAACTAAAATATACTAGTACGGCCCCTTTGGTGTTAAATGTCTTGTGTTTTCACAAATTCTGCCGTGTGTGTGTTTGTGATCTTTTATTGGTGTCAGCTCAAGAAACTGGAATACTCCCCTCATCTTTGACCTGAAGGAGGGAACAGTGAGCCTCATCCTGCAAGCGGAGAAGTGAGTCTCTCCATCTAGGAGCAGCAAGAGAGAGAACAGACTATCAGCGTCTCTAATGCTTCATTACTCCACACTGACCACTCATCAAGCAGCCAACCAAGCGCATGCACACACACACACACACACACACACACACACACACACACACACACACACACACACACACACACACACATAGAAGGGCTGTGCTCTAGATTAGCCAGCCTTGTCATACAATAAGGCTGAGAGTGAAACCTTTGGGTAAAATGATTAGGTTAATATGGAGTAGCTCTTGTGCAATACTCCAGTGCAAGTGTCCCTGACACTCAGCATGGAGCTAAATAGATTACTGGTCGTACTGACAATCACAGTTGAATCTGACGAGGCTTGTTGAGTGAGTCAATGCCGTGTTAATGTTCTGTACTGTATTACCAGCTCGTGTCAGTTGATGAACTGTTACTGACTCTTTCCTCTCCATGCTCATACACACACAGTATACTTCCTCCACTCTAACCACCTCTATGCTCTTTTCTCCTCCACCCAGACATTTTCTGCTAGTGGATGGAGCAGGGTTGTATACGTTCTCCTACGAGGGTCGATTGATATCCTCCCCCAAGTTCTCTGGTATGAGACCTGATGTCCTGAATGCCCAGGGTGTCTCGCTGAGTAACGACACCATTGCCATCCGAGACAAGAGTGATGAAAAAGGTGAGGGGATCGCCATCATTACTATGTTTTTATAAATGTGGTGGTGGACTATGCTTTAACTCTCTTTTTCCTTTCTCTTGACCAGTGATTCTACTCTTTGACGCCCTTACTGGGAAAGCCCTTGGCGATGGGAAGCCCCTGACTCACAAGGTGGGTAGTCTCTAACCCTTATATTGACCTTATATGTGTTTTAGCAACAAGAAAGTGCTCTGACACTGTTGTTTTTTTGTCTTTAATTTCCTGTCTAAATCGGAAGTGGGAATCCTCATCCGCTGGTAATGTTACTCTTATAATAGTCATGCTGACTGGTCAGAATGTGTTGGTATTTGTGTTTTGTTATGTGATGGTGACAACATGATATTGTAACAGAAGCTTTCTTAGTGTGGCGTTCAACACCTAAGATGATAGAATATTTCTTCATTTAAAACACAGAGTGCTCCAGCGTAGAGACTAATTTGGTTAGTAACATTCTTACAAAAACAGTTCAGTTATCTATGACAAAAATGCGTTATTTTAACCTATTTATTCCAAATGATAATATCAGTAGAGTATTTACAGTATATATTTCACATAATTAAATACACAAACACATAATGTGTTTTTAATACATTATATTCAAAATCCAGACAAAAAAGGGAAAGATCTTGTGCCAAGTTAAAAATATTTTCCCCTAAAATATTCTGTTGTTAATTTGAGCTGGCGAGACCCAGCCTGCATTATCAGATTTATGCTGTCTTACTTTAAATGTTTTGGATGCCTTTGAACATTCAGGGGAGGGGGGGGGCAAGTATTATCTAAATAGACCTGGTTAAAGGACATTCTTTTTAGAGTAAGTGTCTCTGCTTAAAATATACTAATCTTTATCCAGAAGGGAAAGATACAGTACATTGAAGATACAAGAAGAGAATGGGGGAAGGGCCTTGGATTTATTCTGTGGAGAAAAGACACAAAAAGAAGGAAAGAATTAGAAGAAAAGGAAAAGAAGTGGAGGTAGCAGTACTTAACTGTTTGTCAGCATGGCTGTGTCTGCCAGTACTCCACAGCTCCAAGACACTGCACTGAAGCCAGCTGGCTCTCTCCAAGCACACACACACACACACACACACACACACACACACACACACACACACACACACACACACACACACACACACACACACACACACACACACACACACACACACACACACACACACAGTTCACTCACACACACACACACACACACAGTTCACTCACACACACACACACACAGTTCACTCACACACACACACACACACACACTCACAGTTCACTCACACAAGTTAGACACATATACCCACTAAATATCTCTCTATCTATCCATCTCTCTCTCTCTCATACACACACACACACACACACACACACACACTTGGCAAAGGGGCTTTTGGGTCACAGTATAAACCGCACTCCCCCCGTTTCTTTAATTTCCTGATCTTTTGTCGTCCCTCCATCACTCACCCCTGGGTTCCCTCTTACCTTTGTGCTTGTGTGTGTCATTATTCATACGTAGCTGGAGGTGGTGGTGGTGGCTCTGGACCAGTGTGGCCCTTCCAATGAAAGGAAGATTGCTTTGATAGACAAGAACCGTGACCTCTACTTGACCTCCGTGCGTCATCCTGGCCGAGAACCCAAAATCTGCAAAATTGGTGAGATGAGGAGGAGGGAACTCGATTTGCAAGAGATGTGTAGGGATTCTGTTCTAGAGCAAAGTGCTCAGGCTCAGCTTTTTCAACTGAAGCTTGTTCTCAATGCTAAAAAAAATAACTTGGTATTTTTCTTTTAAAACTCACGTACAAAACTTAAAGCTGAAACTAAAGTTAGGTAGTTAAGGTTTTTACTTTAGGAACAGATTTAGCTTTTCTCCTGATGCCGGGCGACGACTATTTGAAGCTACCTTCTTGCCGGTTCTTGAATATGGTGATCTGTACATAAATGCATCAGCTCGCTGTCTACTGATGTTGTATACTGTGTATCATGGAGCCTTGAGGTTCATCACAAAAAAACAGATTCTTAACTCATCACTGTATGCTGTACTCAAAAGTTAATACTGGCCTTCTCTTATTATGCGATGACTAAGTCACTGGTATGTTTTTATCTACAAGGCGATTTTAGGATAACTCCCCTATTATTTGTCATTGTATATGTACCGAAAATGTGTATCCCATGGGTTACGGTCTCAGGACATAGTGCTTATGACTGTTCATCAAGCTCGGACAGAGCTGGGTAAAAAGGCCTTCAAGTGTTTTGCTTCCTGGAATAACCTGCAGAATCAGCTCAAACTTCAGGACCTATGACTCTCCATGAATGTAAAGCTGTTAAGAGTTTGAAATAAGACTCCATTGGAAATTGCTAATGTTTTTAATCAATCATTTTAATTGTATTCTCACAATTGCACTTAAGTATTGAAATTGTATTTTATCATGTGAGCTATGTTGTAACTGTGTACTGTTGTCCACCTTGGCCGAGTCTCTCTTGCAATAGAGATTTGAATCTCAATGAGACAAACCTGGTTAAATAAAGGAAATAATAATAATAATAATAATAATAATAATAATAATAATAATAATAATAATAATAATAATAATAATAATAATTATTATTATTATTATTATTATTATTATTATTATTATTATTATTATAAACAAATAAGAGTAGTTACATGATTGTTGTATGTGTGCTCTGTCTTGTAGGCAGCATGGTTCACAGTATGGCTTGGGATGACGCTGCTAACATCCTGTGTGGAGTCCAAGACAATCAGTTGACGGTGTGGTACTACCCGAGTGCTGTCTTCACTGACAAGGAACTGCTGCCGAAAACACTACAAATAAAGGATGGCAGGTAGTGTTACACATGTGCAGTCCAATGCTGTTCACCAGAGTGGATATGTTAGAATTACAAGTTGGCCAGACTTGCATGCATCCAGCTGCAAGGAGTGCAAAAGTCTAGCCATGATGCCCTGATGATTTTCATGTGAGCGTAATACAGTCATGGATGAAAAGTATATTGAAAAAAAGAGGATAGATGCAGCTTATTTTTTATTTTTTTATTTTTTTTTTGCACCATCCAGCCCATTCGCCAAGGTGCAAAACATAGTCTGAAGGCACTCTTTTTTTGCCAGTTGCTGTCAGACTGTACAATGCTTCCTGCCCAATAATCCACCTCAGCTCCAGCCAGTACAGGAGGCTCTAAGGCAGAGTTCCTGCGCTGTCATTACACGCAATCCTGGACAGCTTTTGCATGTCTCTGCTACACTAAATAGAACATTTTTGTTTGCATATTATTGTTTTTATTTGTGCCCATGCTAATTTCATTATTATTTGTGTCCTTCAGTGGCTTGCTATTGTACTTTTTTACACTTTTTTTAAATATTGAATCATCATACTTTTTCAGACATTATGCATTAGCTCTTAATAGTTTTTTTTTTCAGTTTTTTTTTCAGTTGTAGGTTTCTTCAGGTTACTGTTGCTATTTTTCAGTTGTTGTTTTGCGTCATCTATTTTGCTGCTCCAGTTGCCAGATTGTATCATGGGAGTCATTATAAGTTGCAGATAGGGAACAGTAGATAGATATCAAGTGGTAAGAGATACAAAGAGAAAATACAAAAGGGCAACTTTTTATGAATGTGTCTCGGTTTATAGGATATACACTCAACAAAAATATAAACGCAACACTTTTGTTTTTGCTCCCATTTTTCATGAGATGAACTTAAAGATCTAAAATTCATTCCAGATACACAATATTACCATTTCTCTCAAACATTGTTCACAAATCTGTCTAAATGTGTGATAGTGAGCACTTCTGCTTTGCTGAGATAAACATCCCACCTCACAGGTGTGCCACATCAAGATGCTGATCTGACATCATGATTAGTGCACAGGTGTGCCTTAGACTGTCCACAATAAAAGGCCACACTATCCGTCATACTCTGCATGTTAACAAGTTCAATGTTTAACTTATACAGTCAAGTGCGAAAGTTTGTGAACCCCTTGAGCCTTTTGGAATTTTATTTATTTTAACCATTATTAATTCATTTTTATCAATACCAGTATTTTTTATATGAAATAACAGATGTTTGTTTATCAATTCAACATTTTTATTTTCCAGAAATCAATTGTTAAAACAGATAAAACAAATTATTTGACGAATGTTGTATGTGCAAAAGTTTGTGAACCCTGAGCTGCATTGCTTAAATCGAGCAAGGTAAACACAATCAGGTTGGCCAAATTGGTTGATGAAATAGACCAATGTAATGAGAGATCTTTAGGAAAGAAATTGGGCGGCACTAGATAAAACAGAGATAAAACCAGGTCAGTTTAGGCTCACCAAATTGAACCCATACAGGTCAGACTTGCTAAAAGGGAAACAAATCTCAGAGGATCTCAGGAATAGAGTTTTGATGTTACACATTTGTCTGGGGACAGTTATAAATTCATAAAAAAAAATTTGAGCTCAATCGGTCCACCGTGAGGCAAATCATCTACAAATGGAGAGCTTTAAGAGTGACTTAACATCTGCCTAGAAGTGGACTTCCTTCAAAAATATCCTCAAGCGCCACAAGAAAAGTGATTTTTCAGGTAAAAGCCAACCCAAACATTACACCTGGAGATTTGCAGACAATTTGAAACCACCATTATTCACTTGGGAGAAGGTTCTCTAGGTGGTAGGCAGAATTGCGTTTTTGCCCAAACATGGCGGTTTTGGTTATGACCAAACAGTTCAATTTTTGACTAATCTGTCCACAGAATAAGACTTCAGGTATCTCCAGGTGCTCTCTGGCAAAGTTGTGACAAGCAGTTTTGTTCTTTTTTGAGAGCAGAGGCTTCTTCAGCAACCATCCCATGAAAGCCATGTTGACTGAGTTTTCTTCTTATTGTGGAACCATGCACATCTGTCCCAGATGCTGCAAGAGAGGTCTGCAAATCACCAGATGTAATGTTTGGGTTGGCTTTTAACTGAAAAATCACTTATCTTGTGGCGCTTGTGGATATTTTTGAAGGAAGTCCACTTCTAGGCAGATGTTCAGTCACTCTTAAAGCTCTTCATTTGTAGATGATTTGCCTCACGGTGGACCGATGGAGCTCAAACTTTTTTTAAAATAATTTATAGCTGTCCCCAGACAAATGTGCAGCATCACAACTCTATTCCTGAGATCCTCTGAGATTGTTTCCCCTTTTAGCATGTCTGACCTGTATGGGTTCACTTTGGTGAGCCTAAACTGACCTGGTTTTATCTCTGTTGTATCTAGTGCCGCCCAATTTCTTCCCTAAAGATCTCTCACTACATTGGTCCATTTCATGACTCAATTTGGCCCATCTGATTGTGTTTACCTGCTCCATTTAAGCAATGCAGCTCAGGGTTCACAAACTTTTGCACATACAACATTCGTCAAATAATTTGTTTTATCTGTTTTAACAATTGATTTCTGGAAAAGAAAAATGTTGAATTGATAAACAAACATCTGTTATTTCATATAAAAAATACTGGTATTGATAAAAATGAATTAATGATGGTTACAATAAATAAAATTCCAAAATGTTCAAGGGGTTCACAAACTTTCGCACTTGACTGTATCTAACCTATACAATTTTTTCTTATTGAACAGTCTTTTTCTTCAAATATGAGCATTCATACTTTTCATTACTCTGACGAAACAGAAGGCAAATGTATTCCTTCCTGGCTTTTCTGTGACAACAAAACTGAGGATGTATTTCAATGCATTTGTTCTAACTCTGGTGTGTGCGGGTTTGTCCATTTGTCCCGTTCAAAGTGAGTTCAGCCGTGCACCCCGTATTCTGAGCTATGTCGGCACCAAGGTGACGTTACGCCAAGGAGACGGGTCATTGGTGTATAGCAGTGTGCCTCCTTACCCAGCCCTGCTGCACGAATACAGCGCTTCAGCACGCTGGGAGGATGCACTGCGCCTCTGCCGCTTTGCCAAGGTAAGGTCCCCCCACATATGTCTATTAATGTACTCTAATTGTGCTTGTGAAGTTGTGGAATTTAACTTTTCTGTGACATCATTCTTACACCTGGTCTTAGTGTTTGCACACCCATTTGTAGTACGCCTTTATATGTTGGATACCCAAACAAAACTGCATCTGTTCTATTTAGCATCTTTTATTTATATAATTGACCTCAAGATGGGGTGACATATCCTGCGGTCTAGGGCTCTGGCAAAGTCCAGGTTCCTGTGGTGTGTGTGTGTGTGTGTGTCACACGCACACATGCATGTGTGTATGAACGAGAGCTAGAAACAGTCTTAAATGAGAAGGTAGTAGACAGTTTTATGGGACCAGACCAGCAGGCTTTAATTAGCCTTCAATTAGCCTGGTGACACCATTTACCGGATTTAGCCCCCAATAGCCCTAACTCATAAATACATACTCCACTATGTGCATGTGTAAACTCTCCACATGCACACACACGCACTGTTAGACTGTCGACTGAGAGACTTTGCCTGGGCAATGATGCAATAACCACAACCCTGCAGAAATGGATGGCTAGTAGCGAGAGGAGGGTGGGACAAAAGGGAATGGAGAGCGAGGCACTGGTTTTAAGAGCTTATTTCCTGGACCCCTCCCCTCCCACCTCTACTGCTGGTAAGAGTTTGGTGGCAGCGGGGCCTTTCCCAGAAGCACAGTCGTTGTCCGGAAGCCCTCACCTGATAGGAGTAGATACGTCTAATAGTTTAAAGCCATACACAAA
This sequence comes from Ammodytes marinus, assembly GCF_949987685.1. Lineage (NCBI taxonomy): Eukaryota > Metazoa > Chordata > Actinopteri > Uranoscopiformes > Ammodytidae > Ammodytes > Ammodytes marinus. Next base: position 21,282,291 of record NC_137232.1, on the reverse strand, counting down.
AGCTGGCATACTTAACATACAGTGAGTTACATCAGTAATCTAAGTATGATAAAGGCACCCAAGAGGTAAATTTTGCCTGTAGTTGAGTTTTGTAACAAGTTTATGACCTCGGGCATTGACATTGTTATTTATTTGTTTCCAGGAGTGGTTTCCCGTTAGAGCTGTTTGTCTTGATGGACACTGATTAAAGGGGGAATTACAGTGGTGACTCCAGTGTTAGCTTCACACTGAGGCCGTTGGCCAATTTGATGTTAAGTCTTGTGTTAACGAATGCAGCTGCATGGAATGAAAGGGGGTGACACATTTGTTTACGTTCATAGATGTTGTGGGTTCGGCAAAGGTCTACGGAATGTTTCTGTTTGTTTTTCTGTTTGTCATGTATTTTGTCTTAATGTCTTGGAGCATGACTACAATGAGGCCTTGCAGGATATGAGTAGGATGTAATAGGGGCTATAAAGACATCATTATACCCTGTCCCTGTGCATGTAGTGAACACACCCCGTCATGCTTTGTTACATTAGTAAATTACTGTTAGCTACAACTGACTTTGCATTTCAAATACAGTATTTGTACAAGTAGTTATTATTAATGAGTCATTATTAATGAGTCATTATTACGATGAGCTTCACAGTAAGGCACACGGCCAAGAGAGTACATTTGATATACAAATGTAAATCATTTTGATATACAAATGTAAATAAATGATGTGGAGATAAAGGAAAAAGGGAAATTGAGGTCAGATCATTGTGTCAGATTGTGAGATATTGTCATTCAAAGCGGTTCACTGCCTCTGCTCCCCATATCTATAGGACCAATCTTTGTGGGCATGTCTTGCTGGTATGGCAATGGCAAACAGGGAGCTGACCACAGCTGAGATGGCCTATGCTGCCATTGGAGAGGTAAGAGCATTAGTTCAATGGCTCAATTCAGTCAAACCACAATTTTATTTTAGCCAGTCTTTTCAACACAAGCACACACACACACGATTGAATTCATTGAAACTTCAAGGATTTTGACGGAAGAGGTAGGTCAAAGGGACCAATTATGCATATCCTCTCCCTCTCTTCTTTCAGTTACCCAGGGTGCAGTACATCAACTTTATAAAGGATCAGCCATCGAAGGAGTCGTCTCTGGCCCACATGCTGATGTTCAGCGGTCAGGTCCAGGAGGCTGAGGGCACTTTGCTACAAGCTGGTCTCATCTACCAGGCCATACAAGCTAACGTTGACCTCTTTAACTGGGAGAGGTACACAACTCTACTTTTGTGTTAAAGTGTGTATGTAGGTACAGCTTAAAGGAGAGGGCCAGTTCAAGTCATTTTGAAGTATGCTTCTTCTTTCTTACCCTGTTGTTTGTTTTTTATTTTAAAATGATCTTTGAGCGAGCGGTAGGATGAAACCTTTTTGTCCATAAAGTAGGGAGTTGTATCTACATCTTGTCCTCTTGTGTCCAGGGCACTGGAGCTGGCAGTCAAACACAAGACCCACGTGGACACCGTGTTGGCCTATAGGCAGAAGTTCCTACAGAAATTTGGCAGGAAGGAGACCAATAAGAGGTTCCTGCAGTATGCTGAAGGGGTAAGTTATAGGCCAGCCACTGTGCTGCACTGCATTTATTGATTCGGATAGGCGATCACGCTGTACGCATTTTTTATTTATTTTTAGCAGTGGAGGGCATCGTGTTTCCAAGGGGCTATCAGTCTTTTACACACTGCTCATACACTCTTAGTGCCTCCATTTGAAAAAGGTTGAAAAACACTCTTGTCCTGTCGCTTTTTTTCTCTGCGGTCCTATCGGAAGAGCCGGCAGAACTAAAAACCAAAAAAACAGGAGAAAGCCTAGAAGCGGTTTAATGACACATGCATTAGTGGGGTGACTTACCCTTTTTTTCCAGCCTTATAATGTAATAATTTGTGTAATTTATCTACTTTGCGTTATTAAATACCATGCTGACCAAAGCACAATAAAGAGTAGATTCACGTCATCCCCATTCATCTGGTCTTTCTGTCTCTCCGCCAGGTCGAGGTGGACTGGGAGAAAATCCAAGCGAAGATAGAGATGGAGTTGTCCAAAGAGAGAGAGAAAGCAGCGAATGCCTCTGTGAGGAGCAGCGTGGCCTCACGACGTTAACATTCAGGGGGACCCTTCTCTAAAAAAAGAAAAACGTCAGCTTTGCAGAAAAGCGATTTGCATACTGTATGTTTTAGACATTTGGTTGGATATGAGGCGGTTTGGCTCTGCCTCAGAGTAATAAGAAAGGTGTCTGTACTTGAGGTATCATGTCCACCATTAGTTACAAGTACATTAACTTCAAGTCAAGACAAATGGTAACATTTGGAGATGTGAATATAAGTAGTATGTGTATAATATGACACTTTGAACTCTCACTGCAATCTTGTGGAATATGCTGTGTAATGTAGTAAAAAAGAAAAGAGACATTGGCACAACATTGTACTGTACATGGCATTCTGTTACCGCAGGTGGATGATTTGACTTGCTGCTGTACTGCTCTCAGCAACAACACCATTATGGCCTTTCTGTCATATCAGCTTCTGGGTTATTTCTGTGTGTTTATCATTATCTCTTCTTTGCAATCTGTCAAACGTAACTGTCTGTGCCCAGTCATGCACAAATGTATCGCTTTGTTCAGTGATGTTTGACCTCGTGTTTTTATATGTATAGATATTTTTCCAGTTTATATATTCAAAAGTTTGCCTTCTGTAAACACTAAAAAGAATTTCAGTTAATAAAAAAAATATGGAAATGCTGTATATATTCAGCCAAAATAACCTCTTTTTACCTTGCTTTCTCAATGTTTCATATTCCCTTTTAATGTCTTGATGCTTCACTGGTTTTATACAAAGATCCTAGAGTATCTTTGAGATGTTTTTCCAACTTCACACTTGCACTTAAGAGAGGGTATTTCGGGGTGCGTGTGTTTTAGAGTCCAATATATCTACAATATGTGCTTCACTTTTGAATTATTCTTGTATTTCCTTTTCTGCTGAGGTGTGAAACCAACTGCTTGCCATGCAGCTCCACCCCCTGGTTGGCAGAAGGCCAGTACATCAGTGGACCATTATAGCCTATCCATCTCCACTAGACGGCCAGTAGGGACGAACGAGGGAGAAGATCTGTCTCAGGGCTCTCTACAAAAAACAACCGAAAAAAAACACTTACTGCCAGCCTATGTGATTTGTATAGTAGATATGGTAGAAAGTGATCGGCATAATCCCTGAAAACTGTTGAGTGGCCACAGATGCTGAAACATCAGAGGAAGAAAAAGGTAGCGCCATGCACTATAACCCACCTCTAGCCTTCAGTCTCTCTCTCTCTCTGACTCACTGTCTTTCTCTTGTTTCAATCCCTCCATCCGCTTTCTTTCTAAGCCTACTTACACCGTAGTCATCCAGACCAAACACCATTCCTATATGAAATGACTTATCAGTGAGGAGTCGGGTTTCACATGCGTTTCCGCTGAGCTGCCAGCCACACACATTGAAAATGAGAATTGAGATGTATGTGTTGCATTCATCCTCATCGGACTAGGATTTGTTTGCAATTTATTTGTTAAACCTATATTGTGTTTTCTTATTCAGTTCTTTTACTTTACACTATACATTTTAATCCTCATCTGTAGATTTAGAATAAAAGATGCCTCGAGTCCTAGTTCTCGCCGGCACTGAACAAAAAACGGACTTGGTCTAAGTATTTTGTATTATTTACTAACTGCACAGCACACTATACCAAATGGATACTTTTCTCAAACCACCAATCTGTATTCCCAATGGATACTTTTCTCAAACCACCAATCTGTATTCCCATTATCGATGATGTTCTCATATATTAGATTGATGGCCAGACAGCAGCAACCCAGAAATACACTTCCCGGATGTAATGTAGAATTCATGAAGGTAATAATGCTCATTGATTTGACCTTTTATAGACGATTTTCTCTTTTTTTCCAGTGAGTAATAGAATAACTGCATCACTGGCACATAGTGTGTGTGTTCTTCCATGTAATTATCTGTATGCATGTCTGCCTTTTCCCCCCCTGTATATATCTGGATTTGTAATACAGGCGAAAAGAAAACCATCTCAATCACTGTCCTCTCCCCCTGCCAGGGGATGTCCCAGCTTAAGGTTGATTAAAGGTTCCCGCTGGGAACTGTAGAAGACCGGGTAAGCCCTCTGCTCCAAAAACCCACTGTCATTGCTAAGATGTGGTAACTCTGTCGTTCACGGGAGAGAGGGAAAGGCAACATTCATTACGGTTTGAGTAGAACTAACACATGGCATCATACATCTTTAAGGGGTCACATACTCCATCTCATCAAGCCATCAGTGAGTTTAAAGCATGGGTTGTAAATGCTTCTAAGTGCAAAACTCCATCCACCTACCCACAATCCTTCTGGATGGTGTGGCCGGTGTTGGATTACACCAGCCACCACAATCACACTCAGACTTTAGTGTCCACAGCATTAGAGCTGCTCAGGGTCTCTAATTGTAAAGTGCAGGTTTTGTGGATACGGATGCTTTAGCAGCAACTCCTCCTTCCATATTTGAATAGATAAACACTGGGTGCGTAACACCTGCTTATGCACAATAGAAACCACTAAAGATAGGATAAGTAAATAAAATAAATTAGTCTAATTGAACGGCTGGACGTTATGGCTGAAACGATGACGATGGCAATTATTTTGATAATAACTGATTAAGATTGAGAATCATTTGTTAGTCATTTTTCCCCCCAGCAAAATTTTTTTTTATGTGTAGGATTTTTGTGCCTAAATGTATTTTGGACTGCTGGTCACACAAAAACTGGTCTCTGGCAGGTTATCCAATAATTAATTAATGAGATTGATTGTTAATTTGCTGCCCTTGTTGAGATCCTGTAACTGATGTGCTGACGTTTCTTCAAGTCTGGGCTGGAGAGAGGAGATGGGAAGTGTATGACTATTTACGCACACAACCAGTTAATGTAAAAGTACAGTCATGTCCAAAGACACATCAGTGTTTTTCCATATTATAACATGATGAGAGATTTTAATGGAAAGTCAATACACCCATTGCTTAAATCCAGCTGAACAGGCCATTAAGCTTGATGTAATGAGGCGTCTGCAGCAGCAGAAAAAGATGCTCCTTGTGTCATTAGTCAGGTATGCAAATTAGCAGGGGATAGTTGCACACTTACATCCAACCTACAAGAAGAATATCTGAAGGTATTCTCTGTCTGCCTCCTCAGACCACTCTCCCAAAGAAACAACAAAATGACCGCCTTCTGTCTCGGCCTGTCTTCCTGTCAAATGTCCCTTTGTCTTTTCCCTTGCTGAGCTTCAGGCTTCAATGTCAGTTGGCAGTTGTGAGCTTAACTGACATGCTATCATCAAAATACAACTTTGGTTTTTGGCAGTTTATACCCCATATCAATAAGCCAGCTCTAATCTCTGTCACTGTTTTCCCTCAAGTCAAAACCTGGGAGGCACTGATAGGCCTACGTGTTGCCTCGTGGCATCAGGGCTCCTAGGAATCACAGCATTTTTATTTTTAAAACTGCACTTATCTGAGGTGGCTTTAGCTTTTGCAGAGGGCATGAGACGACCAAGGTCACTGATGAAATGCTTATATTGCATCCCCCAGTGAAGTGTATACGTGCAGTTTGAGATAATATTGCTTGCATGCTGATAAACTATAAATTCACCCTAAACTCTAAAACTGGCTGATAAAAATAAATAAATGTGTGCCTCAAAAATTGATATTCCTCTCTTCACTCCCTCTTTCAGCCCACATTTCAGGTTACTGAGAGAGAAATCTGAATATCCCTCCTTTTGTATGCAAATTCAATTATGAATTTTAAAAAAAGGAGGTCTTTCGGGTCAAGCAGAATATTTAGCATTTAGACTAAGAAAGGACGAGAATTTGACAGAAGAAAAAAAAGCAGTTTCACGGTGCCACTTGAAATTGAGGTTCTTAGGTAAAAATCTTAATGCGATTGTACTGGAGCCAAATTAGCTGTCCCCAACACAAAGAGCGTCCATTTCTGCCGCCTTCGCTTACTTTATAATCTCTTTAGCCTTAGCCCAAGGGCTGATTTGCATACAAAAGGCGAGTAATCCCCTATAATCTTACAAAACACGTTACATTTTCTCAGCCTCCTCCTTTTTATTCTTAACATTCAGGATTATAATTGCACTTGAATCTCTAGACTGCACGATAATTGCCCTGATTATGTGAAAATACGAATGCTTTATTGTCTCTATGCCCAAATCTTTGTCTACTCTTCAGACAGAGTTCCGAGACGTCCTTGGACTGCTGTGTTGCGCTCCCGACACCTCCAGGACATCCCGCCTCTGCTCACCGGCTCTCGGTCCCACCACCGCTCTCACCCTGCTGCTGCTGCTGCTGCTGCTGCTGCTGCCGCCCCCCTGAGCGCGAGCGCCCCTCTCGTTCTCAGACAGCAAGTTATCGTCGGAGCGGTCTCTGTGCATCTCCTGCATGCTCTCCTCGTACGTGGGCAAATATTTCACCTCGTCGTAGGCTGGCAGGTTCGGAGAGGCGAAGTCCCCCAGGCTGAACTCGGGGTACCGGTCCAGCAGGGAGTCCTGAGAAGCCGATGAGTGGCCCACGTGAAAGAGGGAGGGCTCCTCGCTGCGCTCGTGCTGCGGGTGCCGGCGGGGCCGCGGGCAGATGATCCGCTGGATGAAGTAGCCCATGGCGAAGAGCAGCAGCAGGATCAGGATGCCCGACAGCTTCCGCGTGAACCAGCCGACGTTGTCGAAGAAGATGTGGATTGGCAGTTTACAGCAGCGCACCGTGGAGATGGCGGTGCCGTTGCCGGCGACGATGGGCGGACAGCACTGCTGGCCATCGCCGCACTGAACCTCCCCGCAGCTCCGGAGGGCTTGACAAGCGGAGAGCAGACATGCTGACAAAACGGTGCCCGTGGTCCCGCAGGTTTTCCTCCTGCCACCGCCCGGCAGACGGGGCATCATTTCTAGATCTCCTGGGGATGGAAAGCCAAACGGGCGTATTGTGTTGCGTCTCCCGTGCGTGCTTGCGCGCGTGCGTGCGATGTTGTAGTCCTAACGTTCAAGTCCGTTCAGGTGTTACAGGTCTGCGTTGCTTTCCAACTGTGTATGCTACTGATCGTGTGCTCTCTCTCATCCGCTCTCTCAGCCACTGCAGCGCAAAGCGGGACAGCAGGTGTCCCCCCCCCCCCCCCCCTCAAGGAAGACCTGTCTGCTTTAGTAGGCTATTGGCGATAGGACTGGGGCAGTTTGGTGGGAGCAGTGATGAGAATCATGCATATACATCGTCATTAAGTACAGTAAATACATTTGTATAGCTTTTCCTTAAAGCCTACCAGTGCCACCAACAGATGTGGTCCCAATCACTTGACACATATTCAACCTTACCTGAATTGTCAGAGAGACATTTGACCCCAACTGTTTCACATCAACATTCCAGTCCTGTGTGCAGAGGGGGGACAGCCACAGATGGGAGAGTGGGAAATCCTTATAGTGTGTGCACCACAGCCTTTGATATTAAGCTAAAGTCTTCATTCCAGAATAATTGAACAAGTGAAAGCAGTTAAATGAATTAAATTAAACTTAAATTAATAGTAGCCTAGTCCCACATTAAAAAAGTCACTTACATTTTTAAGGGTTACATTTTAGTTTACATTAAGTAGTTTTAGCTAAATTAACTTAAAGTATCAAAAGTAAAAATACTCATTAGTGCATACAAACAGTCCCTTGCGTTGTATTAGATTCTAAATACTGGTGCATTAATGTGTATTTGACTGTTGTATTTGGTTAAGGTAAATTTAAACTGTAAAGTAGCTTAACCATTAACTACAGCTGTCAGATCAACGTATTGGAGTAAAAAGTACAGTATTTCAGAATTGAATAGTGGGGTTCAGGTATAAAGTAGCCTAAAATGGAAATACTCAAGTAAAGTACAAGTACCCGACTGGTGGCCTGCAATCCTCCAAAGTGTCCCTGTTTGTCATCCAGGAGGACCCCATGATCCATCTCCACCAAGAGGCAGACCTTTGCTTTATGCTTGACCCCTTTATAAACCCTGCATGGTCACGGTGCCAGATGAAACCAGTGAGGGTGAATACCCCTGATATAAAGCGCCAACAGATCTACCCCTCTCATAAAAAATGAATAGCCTAGTTCTTGCAGTGCGGGCTGTAATGGGCCCCCATTAGAAGAGTGTCTTGGATCCACAGCAGTCCAGCATCACCCTATGGACCTTGTTATCTGCAGCATTGAAGAACATAACCGTAAAAACTAAAGCTCCAGTTTAAACAGCCGTGTCCTCGCCCATCGTGTTAATTTACACTGAAGATGTTCTCTTTGGATCACAGCCAAGATTGACAGACGGCTCAGAAAGCTGCTCTACAACTACTGAATATTATACTGATTAATTAAAGCACAAAGCATAATTTGCTGTATTGCACTGTGTGCATATATTTTATTTAATGGGGTGCCAAGGTCACTTTCAGAGCGTTATGCCCTTGATGGATTTAAAAAGGATTATGGCCTCTTTTCCTTTGAGAATAGGATTCATGATATTTAGCCTTTAACTGTATTTTAAATAAAGAGTCAGTCTTGGGTCAACTCTTCATGATGTAAATCAAATTAAAAAAATAAAGCAAATTCTTAAAAGTTACATGAACAATTTAGCCCCCTCCTGCTTTCATGTTATTATTTGTCGCTTAAAGCCAGTCTATTCCTCTCCCTAAACAAGGCCTAATGCACAATACACCCAATCTAATTGGAGCATCATGACGTGAAATTCAGAAGAAGGGTGCCATCATGCCACATCATTTATGCAGCATCGTATTTTGTTCTGTAGTCTGCCATAATTAGGGAAACGTGATCGCATGGCTCCTCTCCTAACCAGATAAACAAATACACAATCGATAGCCTGCAGACAGTGGCTCTGTCAATGACCACTTTCAGTTCCCCCGTTTCCAGGGCTTTCCCATCACTTCTGCAATTCTGCTATTGACATGTATGGGTAACGAGTGCTATTTTTATTTTTTTTCACAGTTATTGAACTCTCTCCCTCTGGATAGTGGGAAACCAGTAAACACTGCTGTCTACAAGGAAAACATTGGCTCCTCAATCACAGCCTAATCAAAACCGCATAAGCAATTATGAAGATAAGGTAAGAAATTTGATCATAAGGAGCTTAATTCACTGAGGAGAGATGAAAGTGCAAAACATGATATTTTTTTCTCTTTATTGATTTGTAACGGATCACAATAATTCAGTGACAATATATAATACAGTACCTTCCTTATTCTCTCACTATTGATTTTTTTCACTGACTTATTCTCCTCCTCAAGTCGGTTTCTAAAGCACCACATCCTGCCTCCTTTTCCCTCTTTCCCTGAAATTCACCACAAAGTGCTGTTCTTTGTCTGACTAAGATTGATTGAATATATTCTCTCCCCCACACCCACTCTTGTTTCACATCGTCCATCCAGGAGCAGCTTTCAGCAAATGCATCAAACGAAGTGGACACCATCTACTGTACATCCCATAGGAAACAGAAAAAGTACAAGTGGTCTTTTTTCCCATAATGCATAGTATATTTAAAGAAAGTGAAGAGTCTGTGCTCAAACATATGTCACAAGACTGGTAGGCCACACAGAGGAAGAGGAGGAGAAGATTATGGTAGACAGTTGACTGAGATGAAACGGTGACAAATATGTAGCCTACACAACAGCAATGCAAAGGCAGCTTTCTGCCTGTTGCATTAACTGACACAATAATGTGAAATCGCAGACTCCTGTATGGCTAACAATCAATGCGATAACACACTTGACTATTCCACGTCGCTGTAATGAATGTGCTGCGCTGTGTGCGTCCATTAATCTGGCACAAAGGTCTCTTGTGTTGTGCTTAATAATTCAGTTTTATGGACTCCATTAGCCCTGTGTTATGATGAATGGCAGCGTTCATTTTCATGTTTGGGAGACGTTGATGTACTGCACCACCTAACTGTCGATGTCACGGTTATCACTTTTGCATTAATTATAAAACAAAGAAAGCCTTGTCGGGCCTCAGGCTTTGTTAATGGACCCACTGATGCTTCTGGGTTTTGCTTTGTTTGTTTCAGAGCAGAAGTCAAAACCTCAGGGCTACTGCCCCGAGACCAACTCTGGCCTCTCTGGCTCCTTTACTGACAGTATTTAAAGCAACAATCTAATCCGTACATGATGTGACATATTGTTGTGATATATTACTGAGTGTATCGCATCACAGCAGTGTTTAATGTCAAACACATATTTTCTATAAAGAATCTCCCGCTGTGTAAGAATGGCATTGTGTGAGTTTGGAGAATGAATGCATATGTTTTGGCTTGTTTTGTTTGTGTGTGTTTGTGTGTGTGTGTGTGGTGTGTTAATACTATATCTTTGCATTTCTTAGCCCCAGAATTGCAGGATATACACGTCTGTGTGTGGGTGTCATCAGTGACTGGTGTATTCCCATCAGCTTGAACCCTAATAAAAAGCAGGGCCTGCAGTCAGTGCAGATTGTGTGAATCCAGAAAGTCCCACACCGCAGCTATTTCACACCCACATACTTCCTCTAATCTTATCGCTCTGCTGGCTCAGAGGTCTTTAAGTGTATGGGATTGTTGTGTGTGTGTGTGTGGGGGGGGGGGGGGGAGTATGGGGCAACTATATTTATGTTTTTAGTTTAGTTTGTGTGGGTGTCTTTGTAAAGTTTCATGGATATTTTCCCTTCTTTTTTTGCGTCACTGGACGTGAGACGTTAAGAGAGGGACATGGCCAATGAAAGCGTGTGGATGTGGCCACTTCTAGCAAATACGTTTAAAAGTGTGTGCCTCTTAGCTTTTTTTATGTGGCTTTTTCCTCCCCGCTTTGTGTAGTTTTTGGCTTGGGGAAGAGTCAGAATCCTGACTTCCTTTGAGGAGAAAACCTGCTCTCAGAGCTTAAAATATCCCTAACAGTAGAGAGAGGTAAAATCCCTTTTCTGTCTCTGTGGAATCAATTTCACTTGCTCTTAAAAAAAATTGATGAGTTGGGAAGGTTTTCGCTGAGCTGGGCCTTTTTGATTTACAGTGAATAATCGTATAAAGTTGCCCTTATGATGGTCATAGGCGATAATACACTGCAGTAAGTGATTTGACTCAGCATCGGTGCTTTCTGTTCAAATGGGAACCTCACATTGCCAGGAAAGAGTTATATAGATGTGCATTAAAAAAACTTTTTGTGATGCGTTGTTATCTTTTGGGAACACATCCCATCCACACTGCTACAAACTCAGCCAACATTACTATTTGTGTAAGAAACTTTGCAATATTATCTTGCTTACTATCTACCAGTAGGATGGAATTAGATTTACAGTGTAGGTACACAATTGAAGTGAAGGGTGCAGTTTCACACAAATCCAATGTACACACGCCTAATACAGCTGACAGATTTAATAGGGAAAGTTCCCATCAGAGGGAGGTGAGTGTGGCGCATTAGGGGGCAAACACAGCTTTTCCTAGACTGCTAAAAGACCCCCACCAACCCTCAAGAACAAGGACGACCTCATTTTCCCCTTATAAGATAACCCGACTATAACTCCCAGCTGCTGATGACTCAGTTACTCACACACACACACACACACACACACACACACACACACACACACACACACACACACACACACACACACACACACACACACAACCAGACAGACACCTGGAGGTTAAATATAGGATAAAGTTTTCCCATTCCCACATGTTTGGGGCGGAGGCGGAGGACAGGGGATTTTTGACCCCCTTCCCCCGCACTACTCTGCTGAGTCACTCCTAAAGGTCGTTGGGTCTGCGTCTCTGGAAGGTGACTAGACTAGGGCCTTGTGTTGCGTCCCTCCTACCCAACGCCCACGTTACATCCCAGTACTCGTCTTTCGGTAGCCCCAGAGGGCTCCCAAATAATGAATCAACAACAGCAGGAAATATTAAAATAAGAGAAAGAGGCTGTGACACACATTAAACGCTGACATGCATAGTGTAATGTAGAGCAATAAGTGGAGGGTTTGTGTAAGAGATGGGAGGGCATAAACTAGTGCGAGGGAAAGAAAGGGATAGGGGTACAACAAGTCAGACCCACGCAGCAGGCACAGGCCGCTCTCTATCCCCCTGTTGTCTGAAAATGATCATCCCCATTACTCAGTTTCTTCCCTCCATCAGGTTTTATGGATGTCCAGAGACAAGAAAACTGTTACTATTTGAACATGCAGAACAATTAAAGCCAATCCTTTGTTGAAAGAGGGAACAATGAATGAGTCCCAAAGCCGTCATAATATGACTGTGTAGGTGTCCAATTCCTCTATGGGTAGACTTTGGATCAACCACCATACAATGTATCGCCCCCAACACTGGTGAACACTGCTGCGCTTAAAACACATTGTTTTTAATTTCCTACATCAGCAGTTGAAATAAAGGGTCATGTCAAACCCGCTGCTCAGGTTCCGCAGAAAACTCTTTGCTGTTTTTATGGCGCATTTCAATTAATCATTAGTTTCAGGGTCTTAGGTAATTTTTTCCCCCATATAAGTCACAACACACTCAAAAATAGAAAACAGAAGCAGTATGGGCTGTGTGGGTGAGATGAAAAACCCCAAGGGACTCATAAATACATCTCAGCCCCAAGAGGCAAAAAACTGTACCACGGCTACAGCAAACAGACGAAAAACAATAAAATGTTTAAACATAAAGATCAAGAAGAATCAAAAATAGGCTTTGAGTAACGGGAAGGGAGAGGGGGTGTATGGCAATGATTTCAGTCTCAAGTTCAGTTGAAAGTTGTTGAATCCAGGAGTAGTGTGCTATTAAATCAACCCTGTATAAGAGTGCAACAATGCTGCTTGGTTTTTGTGCTGCTGTGCTTCCATATAGGGAGATCCTATTATATTAGTACTGGCAACTCTTAAGCCCATGCATTATACATTATACTGTTGCATGGGATTGAAAGAGGTTGCCTCTGAAATCTCTCAGGGCAGGACGATCTCCAGAGCCTCTCTCCCATTTCCTCTATGCAAAGGTGTTTTCTATTTGTCCCTGTTCACCTTTTGTTACCATGGATCCTTCCAGTGATAAGTCAGCCGGGATGGCCAAATGGCCCATCCAAATTGAAAGGACATGGCGTTCCTCATCTCCACAGTAAGAGGACACCTTTTGTGAATATGCGTGTCTGAATGCATGTAGGCCTACTGTATGTAACAAAGGGGATTGAGCAAAACATGTATGGGTTTTCTTCCTGCCCAAATGAGAGTGCCCTATATGTGAGTGGCTGTGAGTTATTGTGAGTGTGAGAGTGTGATACTGTGTGTGTGTGTGTGTGTGTGTGTGTGTGTGTGTGTGTGTGTGTGTGTGTGTGTGTGTGTGTGTGTGTGTGTGTGTGATGGATAATGGTCTGCACAACGAGGGCTCATATTAACCCTCTAGGGTGTGTGACATCATCGTTTCCAAACAGGTTGGTCGATCTATTAGAAAAAAAGCCCTGTCATACACAGACACAGACACACACACACACACACACACACACACACACACACACACACACACACACACACACACACACACACACACACACACACACACACACACACACACACAAACAATGAATTATTGTTTTAACTGAGCCACAGCAGAGGGAAAGTATAAGTCAGTTTTTTTGTTTTGTTATGAAAATGTTTCCCAATACCCACTTTTGAAAATATATTGCTGTTCAGCTTTTTATGACTATATCACAGTGGAGATATACATCATTTTCAGGGTGTGTTTTTCTTTTGGATTAATCCAAGTCCAGCCTTCAGTATTTGTTACATGACTAACGAGTAAAAAAAAAGATGCCAATGCTCAGCAGGCTGATTAAGATAGCACAATAAAATAAAAAATAAAATCCAAAACAAATTCTCCCCTCCCCCCCATGGAAACAGTCATTAAACATTTAACATCCAGTGGCTATAGTAATGTAGCATCGATATGTGTCTGTCCCTTGGTCTCAGACAGAAAAATTCACAAGTGTTGGAAGGATTCAGATTACATTTTGCAAGGGCATTCATGATCCCCAAAGGATATATTCTGATGACTTCAGTGATCCCTTAACTTTTCTAAGTTATCACTTATCCAGTGGAATGCCTGGATAAGATGGATGGGCATTGACTTTGGTACAGACATTCATGAATCCAAGTGACTTCAATGGTCTTCTGACTGTTCCTCTAGTCCTGAGTTAAATGTCTCAAATTATTGGATGGACGGATGGTTTTCCGTTGGAATGTCCCCCTTAGGATGAATTGTGATAACTTTTGCTCCACATTTGGGTCAAAATTCAACTAAGTCCAATACTTAAACATACTGGCTAAAACTGATTCCATCTGTTTAGTGCTGATAACCTAATGTGAGAAGGCCTACACCATGCATGTGCACTTACTAACTACATTATATATGTTGTTAAACATGAATTGATCTGAGGTCAGGTGTCCTCATCTTTTTCTTTCAAGTCGAGTAAAATCTCAACGCAGACCGGTTCAAGTCCAGTCACATGTCGTCATTTTGCTGATTCAACACCAAATCGATTCCAAGTGTCAGGTTTTAAGCCCAGAGCCTCTGGTTTGTTTATATCCCTCTCTTCTTCTTCCTCTGCTTCTCTTGGACCTAATCCTTTCTCTCACTTCCCCTGGTGTCCTCCTGACCTTGACCCCCCCCCCCCCACACACACACACTCTCCTCCAATCCCACTTTATCTCCTCTAATTTCCTGAGTTATTGGGGGTATTGTTTCGCCACTGAGTCTGATGTTAGGCTGTGTCTTCTTGCGATGAGGAGCTGATCTCTCCCTTTAGACTAATATGTCCCTGTCAGTCTGAGAAATCTTTCTTTCTCTCTTTCTGTCTGTCTCTCCTCCCTTCTTCAAACTACACGGTCAAACTTGGACTGGCGGAGATGGAGAGAAGAGGAAAGGAAAAGATCAATGAGTGGAAGATCAATAGGAGAGCCGTTGAACCTTCCCCTCAGTCCTCCCTCTGGACACCATCTCTCTCTCTCTCACTCTCTCTATGACTGACAGTGAGCCTGCTCTCTCGCTCCCCCCCCCCCTCTCTCTCTCTATGATGGACGTTGAGCCTGTGCCACATGTGGATACTTTGATTCCTTTAACATTTTCCTTTTAGCTGTATGCCATGTTGACAGTCGGATCAGTCCTCATGTCAGATACATGCATGTAGTTTGAATTTGTATTCTGGTGCCAAGACATTTTTGAAGGATGCATGATTTGGGCTGCTGCCCTTCACTTGTTTTGTTGTCTGATGCGACCTCTGGTGGCATATTTTCGGTAATGCAGCTCTGGGATCTGATGTGAATGTTTCCCGCTCAAAGTGACCTAGTTGCACTGTCTGTGGAGTGTTGCTGGCTGCTGTTTTTTTTATGTGTGGAGGAAAATGTGCAACAAATGTCTCTCTTGAATGCAGACTTCTTATTTTGAAAAGAAACAAATACAAATGCTGCTTTTGCTTGTTATTTTCAAACTGATCCTATTGTCTCTGTTCTCTTGCTTGTAGGATAAACGTGTGGGAGTGTGAATATAATGCAAATAAAGTGAGTAGGCCTCCATGGAGACTTTTTAAACTTTTCAAATGTTAATTGATTTCACGTTATCCTTCTACTAACAACAGGGCCAAACATGCAGCTGGTTTTCAGTTAAATGTGCAGCAACAATCATCTTAATGCATTCCAGATTTAGTGATGTAGGCCTATTCTTGGTAAGAAAACTGGCAAAAATCCGTCAGTAAATTATCAACTAAGTCCATAGTGAAGGCGGGCTGCAGCACCCCGCCCACATGAAACGTCCTTTGGTGAGCTTTCATGCGTTGCGCCACAACTGCGCAGCACCGCTGATCTGGTAAACTGCGCTTGCTGCTGCAAACGGCGCAGCGTTGAAACACATGGTTTGAAGATCCTTTTTTATTTATTACTCGCACACACAACACAAGCACGGTGTCTGAGAGGAAACAATACATCCTCATCTTCCCTGCAGAGCCGCTGTTTCCTTTGTGGATTTTGGAGACTATGCTATATGCGCCTTTATTTTCTCAGTTATTTTGGTTTGCTTTTCCGAAGAAGAACTGTATGCTGCACGCGAAGAGACAAGTGATGAGCAGAGGTTGTTCAGCCACGAGGGCTCCGATTACCGCGATCGCGCCGATTACTGTCTTGCGCTTTAACTAGACACTGATAGCCCATGGTACGGTTCCATTCAGGTGATTTTATGCGCAGGTGCCGCTCGCTGCGGAAGAACCGAAAGTGTAACGGGACTCGGTCACAGGGAGCGGAGGAGGATGGTGGCGAGTATGGCGAGCTGCGGAGCGGCGTGTCATCTGGAGGAAGGGTAAGACTTTGTTTTTGTATGTTGCTAGTTGAACAGACAAATGGAAGCCTCATCATTGTACATGTACAATTTGGGTAACACCATGTGTGTAGTGGACGCGACGCTGAACTGAAATCGCTTCGCTTTTACGCCGGAAGTGAAGTGGTGTCTTTTGTTGTTGTTGTCTGCTTTTAGTTCATCAGTCTGTGGATCTTGAGGAAATGAAACACTTTTCCAAGTATTGCTTCCTCATTATAAATACCTTTGAGCGAGGATACAAAAGAGGAAATAGCCTAATTAGAGTCGTTATGTGCTCGTTGGTTTCTCGCTGTGCTGCACGCTGCCGTGTTGTTACATTGTGATGACAACAATGTATCATCCTGAGCGAAGAGGAGTCAGTATGCTTACGCGGAGAAGCGTGTTTGAGGATCTAAAGCGATTATTGCCAAACAAGTATTTTAATATGACTTCTTGATCGATGGTGCTATGAAACTCATGCGCCACGGGACCCACAATCAATAGTTTACAACTTGGATAATCTTTAACACGTTCAGATCCCCCCGCCCTTTCCAATGCAAAACACTTTTCAAGGGTGCTTAGACAGAGAGGAAAGGCAGTAAATTCAAGAGGTTCCGATTAGATATGCCAACATAGCACCCAAAACAAGTGACATGTGGACCCAAACACCCACACGTTTTACTGCTGTGATATTAATCCATTTTCATTTCATTTAACTTTTATTTATCCTCGAGAGACCAATTGAGGGGTGACCCTCATTTTCAATGGTGTCGAGTTCAAACAAATTCCAAGGAAAAACAACAATGCATACACAATATTCAATGCAAATACATCAAATATACAACAACAGGTGAAGAGAAGAAAAAAAACCAAAAAACAAAAAACAATTGAAACATTTACATAGTGGTGAAGAGTGGCAGCAATTAAAATGAAATTAAATGGGTGAAAGTACAATATAGCCTAATTAAAACAGTTACAGGTAGAGTTTGGCAGATTTAAGATAGTTTGTTTAAATTGATTGAAGGATATGAAGGTATTTAGTTTAATTTGTTGCTGTAAGTTGTTCCAGGAGTCGGGGGCACTGAAGCTAAAAGCTGTCTTTCCCAGCTCAGACCGGGCTTGTGGGACATAAAGCATGAGCATGTCAGTGGAGCGGGTCTGATAAAGCCCATCTGAAATTTGCAACATTTCTGTTAAATAACGAGGAAGCTTCCCGGTCAAGGCTTTGTAAATAAAAATATGCCAATGTGCATCACGTCTCTCTTTAAGGGAGTACCACCCAACCTTTTCATATAAAAGACAATGGTGTGTGTCATAAGCATCTCCTGTGATGAACCTTAAAGCAGAGTGAAAAACAGAGTCTAGGAGTTTAAGACATGAATGAGATGCATGCCGGTAAACCACATCACCGTAATCAAGGACAGACATAAAAACTGCCTCAATAATCCTTTTCCTACTAAATAAAGGGAAGGTGGTTTTGTTCCTATAAAAATAGACAATTTTTTGTCGTAGTCGACAAACAAGATTTTTTATATGGAAATTAAAAGTGAGTTTATCATCTAACCAGATGCCGAGATATTTGTACTCTGTGACTCTTTCAATTAAAAATCCATTCTTTGTAAAAACATTAAAATCATTCAAATTTGTAGTTCTTGCTCTGGAGAAACACATATATTTGGTTTTGTCTGTATTAAGAACAAGCCTGAGGTCTACTAGACAGTCCTGCAGAGTATTAAAAGAGCTTTGTAGGTTCTCAATAGATTGGTGCACCGAATCGGAGATGCAATACAGTACTGTGTCGTCAGCGTATAGATGGGCGTGACAGTTTTTTAGCGATGAAACAATGTTATTTATATAAATTGTGAAAAGAACTGGACCTAAAATTGAGCCAATCCAATAAACTGAATATAGAAAAATAATAACTGAATAATAATAATACAAAGGAGGACTGACCACCTGTTTTTTGAATCAATAATCGTTTAAAAAAATAATCATGTATAGGCCATTTGCTTTAAAGCATCACTTTATTGATGTTAGTCCAAGTACATTATTATTTAAAAAAATGTTTTGTTAAAAGGTCTCTAGAAATCAACCATTAGCCTATAATAATATAATATACATTATTGGGTTCTGAATTAAATGGGTTAATAGTTGCCTATCAGATGTATTGTGCACCACAGACAGGTGAGGTAAGGTAATCTGGGTGACTCATTGTCCACTGTGAAAGCTACTGTGTTTGTTGTCTGGCCTGTGTATCATATACCTTAGATTAGGACTGGAAAAGCCCCTAAACCAACAATACCACACAAGGTGTCATAATCATTGTACAACCTATAAAAACACATTCACTTTTTATGTTTATGACCCACTGTAAATATCACAGCTAAAACAGTGAGATTAATGACTAAAGGTCAAAAACAGTTTATTACTTTGTGTGCTCCTGTGTATTAGAAGCGGACTAAAAGTGACAGTTGTTTATCTCCACACAGATGTTCTGTCTCTTAGTTGTGTTTAAGGGTAAGCATGTTATTGTTGTGGCCTTTTTTTATCTTTCAGCCAGATACAGAGCAACACCCATTCACGGAGGGTTTTTGCGATATACTTTGTAGGAGGGAGACAGAGTGAGAAGTGAGAGCAGAGAAAGTCTTGAGAACTGTAAACATCTTGAGAGATGGGAAAAAAAGTAACTCTTTATATCACCACGGCTGAGCCTCTGTGTTGTTGTGGTGGTGGTGTTGTGACTATCTGGCAGAGCCGCATATGGATCGACCTTGAACATAAAAAAAAAGAAAAGAAAAGTGTTTCCTGGACAGATGTTTGAAAATAAAGGAAACTACAGTTGCCTTATCAGGATTCTACAGACGCCAAACATATGCCACAATTTGGTCAGGCTTAATAAACCTAATTTCCTGATACATAATTTTGCCTTTGTTTTCCTCCATGGCTGCTGCTGCTGCTGCTGCTGCTGGTGGCGGTGGTGAACTGGCTCTTATTGTCCCCCCCCCCCCTGACAGAGCTCAAACGTGTTCCCTCTTGTTGTAGCTTAGAGCGTGCCAACGGGTTGCTCCAGTCCTTGCGCCCAGCAAACACAAGATGTGAACTATTATAATACTTGGATGTGGCTCGTTGTTTTGTTTTGCTATGCTATGCTGCATTCCTGAACAGAGCAGGCACATCATGTCAAAAGACATTGAGAGCCAAATAGTCAGGAGGGACTGGTGGTGTTGATGCCTGGCACTCAGAAAAAAATAATTGAAAACACAATGTGATCATCATAGCATCACAATATGGTACCACTGAAAAGTAAGTAGGTGATTCAATTGAATACGAATCATGAGGTAAGCAGAAGAACGCCATTTAGAATGGCCTTATGAATCAGACCAGTTTTTATTAAATGGTAAAAGTGCCCAGACAGTATCTTTCCATGGCTGGTTTAACTGCTCTTAAAGTGGGTCAGAGGGGTGAGAGTGTGGGTGGGAAGGTGGATCAATCGTTTTCAACAGGATGGGTTGGTGTCAAAAAGGAGCGCCAGAAAGTGAGATGCATGCAGGCAGCTCGCCTTGCACACGTTTCCTGTTTAGACAATGTGTTCAGAAAGCAGAAGTGGTGTGTAACTACTACCAGAGTCTGCAGCTGCACAATAACAAGAGCCTCAAACATCCTAACCTCTAAATTCTTCCTTAATTGTCATCACACATCCCAGTTGTCCCCCCCCCCTTCTGTGCGCTTTTAAACCTGTCTGAATGTTATCTCCTCTGCCCTACAGAGACGGAGATGTTCCCGCGCCTGAAAACAAAGGTAAACATCAGCCTATTTTTTCCTTTTCTTCTCACCTCTCTCAATCTTGGTTTCTCTTTTTCTTCTTCCTCTTTCTCATAGAGCACATGTGTCTCTGTTATGTATTTGTTATACAGTGACTGTGCTATGACCCCATATCTGGGTATCTTTAATAATTAAAAGGCCTCCATCCTCATATCTTTGTCCTCACTACACTTGTTTTCCTTTCTTTCCTCTCCATATGCCCTCCCACCTTTCTCTCATCTGACTGTTTGGCCTGCCTGCTTTCCATATCATTTGCCTCTTATTTAAAAAGGTAATGAGGAGTTGTGTCATGTTAATGGGACCGTCAATACTATCCCATTGTCAGTTTGGAGCTGAGCTGCGCCGACCTGACCCCCAGCTGAGCCTACTCTCGCGAGTCACACGTCTAGCATCAAAAATAGAGTAAAAATGATGTTTCACATCGTAGGCTACAAGCCACTTAATGCGGCATTGACATTGCCTGCATATTACAACCATATGAAACAACAATAATTTGATGTTTTTCTTCTTTATTTTTAGGCTACATGTAGGCCTATTTATTTATTATTTTTAACCCCAAATTATATCAATTATATATTTCGCAGTTTTCACTTTGTGCTTCTTGCTTCTCTCCACCCCAGAATGTCTGTCCAATGAATGAATGACCTCAGATCACGTGTGGTTTTGCTTCGTACTGCTGGTTCACTTGCAAAAGGGGCCATTTGAAAGTGGACCTACCAAACAAAAAAAATCTGAATTCTGTTTGGTATGGACCAAAGCAAGTGAACTAGCGGACTTTCCCAGTGTGAATACACCCTAAGAAACACTTCTGTGCAGCACACATCAACCTTTTCATGTCCTTGGCTTTGTTAGACCAGTAGATGGCAGGCTAGACCCATTAAACTATCCCAAGCCTAGAAGCTGAACGCAAACGTGTGGGTGTGCTTGTGTGACTACTATTCACCAGCATGTGTGTATCTGCGTGGGTGTGTTTGCTCTCCACCTTGTTTGTCAGTCTGATGAAGGGAAGCAGCCATGCCAGGGAGAGAAAAAGGAATGCCTGCTGGCTAAGATGAGGGCAGCAGAGAAAGATATGGGCCAAAGGAGGCAAGTGAGGACAAGGGGAGAGGGAGCGCAGAGAGAGAGAGGGAGAGGGGGATTGAGAGAAAGAGAGAGGGTGGGAGAGAGAGAGAGAGGGAGTGAGAGAAAGAGAGAGGGTGGGAGAGATAGAGAAAGAGAGAGAGAGAGACAGGGAGAGAGAGACAGAGGGAGAAATGGAGAGAGAGAGGGAGTGAGCGAAAGAGAGGTGTAGCAGACGGATGGAGTGCAGTGGAGGAGGGAGATTGATGAGGGAGGTGCTGCGAGTGGAGCAGCGATGGCAGCATCTGCTTGTTAGTCTAAGATAAAACTCTGTGGGCCACAGAGGGATGGGCTCCATCCATTAGGCAGCCAGGCGCTGAGCCAGATGGCCCGGTCCACGGACATTCACTGCTGCTGTGAGGAGAAAGAGAAGCAGCTCCTCCCTGGGACCCATCCGTATATATAAGTGGCAGAATGTTAGTGCACACACTTATCACAGGCTTCTTCACAGGGTGCCACAGTTCAACCGTCAAGGAGTGATGGTTTATGTAAAAAGCTGAAGGCTTTATTTCTGGATGACTAATATGTATTTAAAAAAAGAAAAGTACACAAACATAGGAGTAAAGAAAAAGTAGAGTGCTCTCACTGGGGCTGCACCTGTCAACTAAAGGAGCCCCATGGTTCAACTCTGTACTTTTGCTCTACTTTTTTTGACACTTCTATTATTACTTTCCTTATGTGAAGAACGTTTTTGAAAAGCCATGAGTGTGTAGATGACTTGAGGAAACAAGAGCCTGTGGCCGCACTTGAGGTTTTCCCTTCTCTTCATGCTGGCTTTTGTTGCGTGACAAAATTAAGCACATTTTCACCGCATAGACTTTTCCCCCATTACACAGTAACAATGATAGGTAAAAGCTTTTTACATATTATCGGGTGCTGTTTGTGTGTTGTTAGTGCAGTTTTGGTTCCTGTTCAGGTTGTCAACATTAACATGATGAGGCATTCTGAATAGCTTTACTCTTCCTGAAAGCTGTGGCTGCTTATGCATAAACTGCCGGGCATTATAATAACCTGACAATGGTGTGATCAAACCTCTAGAAGCTGTAAAGTCCCCATAACGATGATGATGATGATGATTATGATGATGCTGGCATGGTTAACAACAAATATTAATAAAGTGGTAATAATAGCTATGCCTAAGATACTACTACTACTTTTTACAGCGCAAACAGCACTATTAACTCTAAAAGCTTCGCCATTTGTTACAGATAATCTGACAGAAAGTGACGGCAGTAGTTCAGGTGAGAGCGACATATCACTATTTAACAAGAACTATATCATCTGCTGACATTTTATTGAATCATTTATATCGAAAGTTTCTCTTGACATTTAACCTTAGCGTGGCATGAATCACGTTTTTTTTTATATATATTTTTTTAACCATACTCATTGGAAATTCAGTGCAACATTTGCATCTCTCACACATTCTCCCACTGCATATTGATTTATTGAACAGAAAACACGGGGACGTCCACCGAGGACAGCTCAGAGGAGGAAGAGGAAGAGGAGGATTCTGGTGAGAGACTCATCTTAAACTGATCACACAATGATCACAGCTAATACCTATTCTTTTAAAGGAAAAGGTCAACATTTTAGGAAATTTGCTTTCTATTTTGCAGAGAGTTACATTCAAAGCTGATACCGCTCTTGTGTCTGTACATTAAATATGGTGATTTGACGGTGGTCGTAAGCAGATTTTTTATTACCTTTGGACAGGGCCAGGATAGCTTCTTCCCCATGTTTCCTTAGTAAGCTAAGCTAACTGGCTACTTGTGGTAGCTTAATATTTATAGTGTGTGTGATATTAGTCTGTTTTTCACCCTCCCTTCTTTTTCTTATTTTCAACAAAAGGCTGTGCTGTGCGGGATGGAGGAGAGGAAGGTAAGAAGCAGTGGCCATATTATAAATCCTAATAACACCATTTTTAACTCAATGCATTTAACAAAAGAAAAAATAGAACTGTGTCTAACCAAGTTTATCTCCATTGCAATCTTTGCAGACAATGAAGAGGCTGACGCAGAGGAGCCTAAAAATGGTGTGACACTTCACATAACAACATTGTGTCTAGAAAAATACCTGCATAATCTGACGAGGCGAGCGATTTGCCTTTCAAAATCTGTCTAGCTTCTTATTTACACCCAGGCCTCCATGTCAGCTTGTTGTCCTAGTTGCTATGCTTTTAGCGGTAACTCAGTGGACTATAGCCACAACCGCATCTTAATGGCCTCCATACTATGTAATTATGCAGAAAATGTCAGACTCTGCCAGCATTTGTTTGAACAGATTGACGTGTTACTGTGAAGCATGCTCCGACCTAACTCATGATAAATGAATAGCATATAATCCGAAAAGTTTGTCTTGTGCGTCTGCACAGGATTTCAGCCTATGACATATGATTTTAATTTGACCCCTATAGAGTCGGACCCTGGACCTGAAGCAGAGGTTTCAAAAGGTAAACGGATACAAAAAATTTGTTTTTGTTACAACACAATAAATGCTCTGGAGATAGCGTCTTTGATAGTGTGAATATCATTTGTTTTGTCATTCATCCTGACAGATAACTTCAAATTTTGCTGTGAAAAATGCAAAGCCATCCAACAGGTGAGCACCCTGAGACAGACGTTTATCTGAAATTGGGAAGTACTTAATACGCCATTCCTCCTGTGCCAATTTCCTTCTATATTTTTGATGATGATGTTATCATTTTCCAATTAAATAAACCAACTGTGTCGCTTTGACAGAGCCATGGCAATGAGCTTGTTACCCCCAGGAGGATCCGTAAGGGACGATTACAGTGAGTTTGTTTTTCTACCACTGATCTGATTCGTGCACCTTTATCACATACATACAGTGAAGAACACCCTGCTATTTTGCAAGTTCTCCCACTTAGAAATCATGGAGGGGTCTGACATTTCCATGGTAGGTGCATGTCCACTGTGTGAAAATAAGTATTTAAACACCTGTCTATCAGCTAGAATTCTGACCATCAAAGACCTGTTAGTCCGCCTTTAAAAGTCCTCCTCCACTCCACTGTATTATCCTGAATCAGATGCACCTGTGTGAAGTCGTTAGCTGCATAAAGACACCTGTCCACCCCATACAATCAGTAAGACCCAAACATTCAGCATGGCTAAGAGCAAAGAGCTGTCCAAAGACACCAGAGACAAAATTGTACAACTCCACAAGGCTGGAAAGGGCTACGGAGAAATTGCCAAGCAGCTTGGTGAAAAAAGGTCCACTGTTGGAGCAATCATTAGAAAATGGAAGAAGCTAAACATGACGGTCAATCTCAATCGGAGTGGAGCCCCATGCAAGATATCACCTCGTGGGGTCTCAATGATGCTAAGAAAGGTGAGGAATCAGCCCAGGACTACACGGCAGGACTTGGTCAATGACCTGAAAAGAGCTGGGACCACTGTTTCCATGGTCACTGTTGGTAATACACTAAGACGTCATGGTTTGAAATCATGCATGGCACGGAAGGTTCCCCTGCTTAAACCAGTACATGTTAAGGCCCGTCTTAAGTTTTCCAATGACCATTTGGATGATCCAGAGGAGTCATGGGAGAAAGTTTTGTGGTCAGATGAGACCAAAATTGACTTTTTTGGTCATAATTCCACTATGCGTGTTTGGAGGAAGAAGAATGATGCGTACCATCCCAAGAACACCATCCCTACTGTGGAGCATGGGGGTGGTAGCATCATGCTTTGGGGGTGTTTTTCTGCTCATGGGACAGGACGACTGTGCTGTATTAAGGAGAGGATGACTGCAGCCATGTATTGTGAGATTTTGGCCAAAAACCTCCTTCCCTCAGTCAGATCATTGAAGATGAGTCGTGGCTGGATCTTCCAACATGACAATGACCCAAAGCACACAGCCAGGAAAACCAAGGAGTGGCTTCGTAAGAAGCATATCAAGGTTCTGGAGTGGCCTAGCCAGTCTCCAGACCTAAATCCAATTGAAAATCTTTGGAGGGAGCTGAAAGTCCGTGTTACTCAGCGACAGCCCAGAAACCTGACTGATCTAGAGAAGATCTGTGTGGAGGAGTGGGCCAAAATCCCTCCTGCAGTCTGTGCAAACCTGGTGAAGAACTACAGGAAACGTTTGACCTCTGTAATTGCAAACAAAGGCTACTCTACCAAATATTAACGTTGGTGTTCAAATACTTATTTTCAGCTGTATCACACGAATAAATTGTTAAAAAATCATAGATTGTGATTTCTGGATTTTTCTTTTTAGGTTATCTCTCACACAGTGGACATGCACCTACCATGAAAATTTCAGACCCCTCCATGATTTCTAAGTGGGAGAACTTGCAAAATAGCAGGGTGTTCAAATACTTATTTTCTTCACTGTACATACATCATGTGTTATATAGATTCCATATGTGCAGCGTCACTTACTCTGTGTGTTGTTTAGGGTGCAGTTGGAAGGAGAGGGCACGTATGAGTGTACTGTGACCGGCCTTGTGTTTGAAGCCACAGAGCCTGTCATGGTGCGGTACTCTGTCTTGTCCTGGTCCAAATTCGGCGCGTTCCTCCACGACTCCTGGAAGTTTGCCGGACCCATCTTTAATGTGGACACGGTCGGCAAGGACGCGTCAGTCCTCAAGTCCATCCAGTTCCCCCACTCCATCTGCCTTGCCGGTAAGAATGGAAAATCAGGCTGTTTCAGTCCTGCTCCTGCATCTTTTTTTTTTTTTTTTTTTTTTTTTGGAAATGTTGATAAACATAGAATACGCTGAGCATACAATTTGATTAACACATTCATAGTTTTTTTTATATATACATACAAACAACAAATACATCCCACCCCACCCACTTGAACATGGAGTACACTCACCTAGAATAACAAAAAGAAGAAAGCAATAGATGAATAAATAAAAGAAATGTAATACAAAGACACCACACTTAGCCGTGCCAAACGTCCTTATGTACTTGTTCACACACACACACACACACACACACACACACACACACAAATACTATACATTATATGCTGACATCCTGCGTCTCTTATACTTCATAATAATGTATAATTATGATCTCGTCTTCCTACTGTGAGTTCATGGCCCATAAGGCAAGCTTATCAACATCAAATATTCCAATGAAGATGTAACCTGCTGTAGGTTGTGTTTAATTTAGTTAAATTTTCTATGTCTGTAAAAAGTGAGTTACAATTCTTCATTGCATTTAGAAACTTTTACATAGAATACTACTTTTTTTTTAGCATCATGTAATCTTTAATCTGTCATTTTAAGGCTGCTCCAGGTGAAGCATAAAAACTTCTACTTTCCCAATTATCACATACATAGATCCGGATAATGAGATGACATTCAGTGTTCTGCACATAAAGGACAACCGTCCCCTCATCGAGCCAACAGTGGACCACTCGGGGAGCCACGTCAAGTGGAATGTGACGTCCCTGTCGCCCGTGGGTCCTATCATTCAGACCAGCCAGTCTGTGGAGCGCCATGGGGTGGTCCTGGTTTACAAGCAGCAGAATGGAGACACCAGCAACAACAACTACAGCTTCCACATCTACCTGGCCACCAACAGTACATCTGACATCAAGGTAAGGAGTTGGTGAACACTGTGTGCCTGGGTTTGGCAATTAATCATTTTCTTAAAATAATGTTAAAAAAAAAAGATTATGCTTTTTTAAAGTCGGAAAATAAATAACTGCTTATTTGGAAATGTGGTCAAATTTCTCCATAATAAAAGGAAATAGATAAATAAAGTCAGCAGCACATATTATATCTCAAAAGCTGCTTCCATTATCTGTCTAACATTGAAGTTTCTGTTCCTCTGTGTACTGGGATGAAATACTGTGACATTGCGTGTGTGCACATATTTATGAAATGCACAACTTATGCACCGCTTCAGTAATAGTAACAGTAACATATTCCACATTTAATTAGCATGTCTTATGTGTACAGTAATACGACCATTAACGACCCACTTTTATACTGACGTGGACCGGCTAATGCCAAAGTTTCCCCAAAGTTTTCACTTCAAAACACATTTTGGGTTTTTATTGAGAAATGTTTCCGTTGAAATGCGAAGTAGCGCCTCATATACTATAGCAGAGCACAAACAAATATTCCATTCATGAGACCGTCACCTGATTCTCCGCAGAATTTTTTAATCTGGCAAACTGCTCACTGGATAAAACTCCAGCAAAATGCCTGTAAGTGCTTTGATAACAACGCCTATTGAAAAATAAGAATCGAAGCTTAAACATAACTTTCACTTCTTGTTCATGTTTGTATCTGCACTGGCTTTGATGCTGTGTGATACTGTATTGGATAGGCTCCAGATTTTTTAGCCTTGTGTAATACACTGAAACAAAGATCGAGTGGACATTCGTTTCATCCATATTATAAAATGGAAAGCAGAAATGTTCCGGTCAAGTGATCATTGACTTTCCGCTAGAAGCGACCTTATTAAACGCCCACTGATATATTATAGTAATTTTGTGCTATGGGACAGTACTTTTTTTTTTTTTAGTACAACCTTTGGACAAGTTTATATGACAGTGGTATGTATCGGGAAAGGGTTTTGATGCCACTGATGTTTGTATTACCGTTAGTGTGCCACGTAATTCTGACAGCCACATGACAATAACACACACAGTCATTTTCCTACGTGTGCTGAGGTCACCCAGGAAGTGTGTTTCCGGTAGTGTGTGTGTGTTTTAAGAGGATGCGGCTGGTGAATAATCTCTACTACAACCTACTGTTTTACTACAACCCGGAAAAATGTAATAATTCATGTTTCCCCAGCTGATGTATTTTCCCTTTCACTGTGTTGTAGGCTATTCTTTATGTTTTCTCTGTCCGGCACATTCGCTGACTGTGCCAGAACTGTTCTCATGAGACACCTCCAGGTTTCATCCACTCTGGACTAGTGGACAGGAAATGACTCACATTCTGTCTGGTCTTTTTCTCGCCCTTTGTGCAAACCAGGACATAGGCAAACAGGTGCGCTGCTACAAGAATCGTTACATTCGAATCGAGAAGCCCCCCACGTGTAAGCTGGAAGAGGGGTCGTATCGTCTCCTGAGCGAGCCAGAGGGAGAGATCAAACCTCAGGTGTGTGTCTCTTTGCGTAAAAAACACAGGAAATTCACAGTACGTTATGTTTTGACAAGTGTAACAGCATTATCACATCGTTGCGTTCTCATTTGTTATGCATTGGCTACTTTATATTTAATTAAGTTATTTCTAATGATGTTTGTTTCCCCCGTGCAGGATTTGAAATTCACCCTTGCGGTGACCAAGTTGAAAGGCTACTTTGAAGCTTTCTTTGAGCAGCCTCCTCCCTTTAAATTGTCTCTCATAGAGACCAACACTGAAGAGACTGTGTGGTCTGCCACCATCAGAGAAGGTACCCCTGCCCTGCATATAGTGTCACTGTAGTATATTTGGGGTACATTTTTTTTTTAAATCAAGGTTTTGAGGCTAAAATCAGGCACTATAATTTTTCTGGTTATCTGACAGTAACAGGACACTTGGATATTTCTATCTGCTAGTTAACCAAAAACTGTTTTCACTGGGTCTCCACATGTTTTTTATAGTTTGTGTGCAATGTGTGCCATTCGGTTTTCTACTCCAGAGTGATGACTTATATTTGTATCCCTCTGTTCTCAGGCGACTGTGTAGATAACACAGAGAAGAAGCCAAGGAAAAGGACGTTCAGTAAGCTTCTTGTATTTTTTCTTGTTTATAATCAAACTTTTCCATCAAGACATGCTTTTGGGTTTCTGTAGGTTGACTCACATCATCACATATGTCCCTCTAGGTGGCAGGCAGAGAAGCAGCAGCCCCTCAGAAGAAGAAACGTCCTGCAAAAGACCCCGCTGGCAGGACGAGTCAGGTGACTTCCTTAAGTCTTTTCCTACTATAAGGCCCGGGACACACATCCTGTGTCTACCTCTGGAGCGTGTCTGCGTCTGTTACTGCTGCGTCTCTCTCTCTGTTGTCGGCCACTAATGCAGGGCTGTACAGTGCGACAGTTTTGATCGCATTTGCTACTGAAATTGATCATGTGCGATGATGAATACGAATCCTTTCGCACTCGTGCGACAGGTTGATAATGAGGAGAGGCTGTCTTTAAAACACAGAGGTCAGATGCACAACACTGCTTAGAGGGCTCTACATTAACACTGCGGGTAAATGAGTCTTAGGCAAGTAAGTTATTGAGTCCACCCTTCAATTTGGCTGGTGAAAGATGTGTGCTCGGGATCTGTGTTCATGCAGCGATTCTAGGTATAAAAACTTCACGGCTTCAACGGCAATTACCGGAAGGAGACGGCACATTACCGCAGTTAAGTTAGCGCGTGTACAAACAGAACATTTCCTGTGCGCCTTCACATTAAAAGCCTGTTACTAGACAAACGTGAGTTGACTTTTATTTTGAAGCCAGTAAGAACAGGAAGTTAGCGCTTTTTTCTAACTTGAAAGGCAACTCCTTCAGCTGCAGAGAGCAGTCAACAGTATCCTAGTCTATTTAAACAAAGTTTTAAATAAGCCACTGAAAAGCTACTCCCAACACATTCACAACAACCTATTTAATTTATCCTAAATTGTACCAATATGTATACTTATTTATTTAATAGGCTATGTTTAATGTTTTAAAGTTTGGTTTTAATTAACAGAAGGACATTATAATAATAATTCTGAATCAGCAAAAAATTGCAATTGGCGGGTTAGATTCTTTTTTCTAAATTGCAATCAGTGCACCCCTATTCATTTTTCTACAATTATTACTGCATCATATTAATTGTGAATCTCAAATGAGACCAGGATGACATGCTCAAAGGTAATTAGAGCAAAATGCAAGGGTTAAGGTTATGCAAGTTTTCAATAGCCTACTTTGTGTGCTACCAAATTTATTTTTGTGCTACTGAATTTTTTTGCTTGCTAGCACCGGTGCTACCACCTAAAAAAATAAGCGTACAGCCCTGCACTAATGTAATGTCTCACTGCTGCTGCTGCTGCTGCAGCGCTGCTTCTAAAAGCCCTGTCTTTCTACATAGAGTTTTCATAGATAATTCCCATTACTATGAAGTTAGAGAGAGTCAGAGAGGTCAGAGAGAGATGTGCGTTGATGAAAATAGGCGAGCCTCCTGAGGGGAATTGGTGCGTCCCTGCAGACCTGCCTCCAACGAGTGTCTGCAGCGTGTCAGAGGTTGGACGTGTGGCTGCTGTAGTGTGTTAATACGATCGCCTAAAAAAAAGGCAGACGCAGGATGTGTGGCCCGGGCCTAACTACTGAGTTGAGTGGAACTTCCGGGTTGAACATTAAACCAGTCAACGCCTGACCTACTTCCAGATTCACCTGTTGGTCTAAAATGATATTAAAATAAAGTACCTGTGTGTGTGTGTGTGTGTGTGTGTGTGTGTTGTGCATCTCTCCCACCACCACCCGCCAGATGGAGTGAAAACAGCGGTGGCTCGGGGCCAGGACATGTCAGAGAAGCAGCTACTGCAGGTGGCCAAGCGGCTGGGGAAGGAGTGGAAGCAGGTGGCCATATACCTAGACCTGAACTCCAGGGAGCTGGACGACATCCAGGCCACGGAGAAAGATGTTACCATGCAGAAGCTGAAGATGCTGGTGGAGTGGAAGAGCAGGAGGCGGCCGGGAGAGGCCACGGCACGCCACCTCTGCAAAAGCCTGGATGACCTGGATGACTTGCCCAATGAGGTCCATCAGACACTGAAAGGTAAAAACAACTGCAGGTGCATCAAACAAAAACAAAAAAAATAGAATATCATGGAAAAGTCCATTCAAAAAGTATACCTTTATATATTTTAGATTGTTTTATACCTATTTCAGGCCTTTTTTTATTTATTTATTTTTTATGATTACGGCTTACAGCTCATGGAATGAAACATTTAGTATCTAAACAATTTTAGAAAATTACAAAAAAAACAAGCAAAAAAAATTCTTACAATTTTCATAAATTGCGCTCTGAGCCCCTCCGAAGTGTGGTTACTTGAGAGGGGATATGCGGAAAGACAAATTTCAATGTAACCATTGACTAATAAAGTAACTTAACTTAACTATTATTATTTATTTTTTCAGATACTTTTTGTTGGCGTAATCCTTACATCCATCATAGGTCTAATGAACACATGTGTGTATATATACGTACTGTATATACAGTATATATACGCAGACAATTAATTGTGTTATTCGCTTTTGTTTTCAGACATGATGGACAACCGAGCAGCTAAGTGAAAGGGATTAGACCTAAACTGACTTACTGGATACGCGTCATACTAAATCAGGAAGAAAACTAAATCTCAGGAATACAACAGAGCAGAGTTGACCTATGGACAGAACATCTGCTCTTCTCTCAGTTCGTGTTCCTCTTGAATATTGCCTGGACATGAAAAATGACCACTGCCTTAACCCTTAATGGGCACTTATCCTTGTTTTTGTTCAAATGTAGTCTTTGATTCTGTAATGACTACAGAACAGACAAACTGTACTTGAAGCTTCATTTGTGTAGCTAGAATTTGGAGCTAAGCATTACCAGGTTCAGAAATGACCAGTAGAGGCAGTGTTGAGAGGACATTGAGTTATTTAGTAGCTAATTATGTAGCCAGTAACTGATTATAAATGTCGGTGCTGCAGTGTTGAAACTGCAAAAAATGGGAAAAATACAACCTGTGTGTCTTGTTTCACTTTTATGTTTATGTTATGTTTGTGGGACTTTTATTTTTATTTTTTATAAAGCAATTAGGCATTCCATCACATTCTTGTGACTGTCCAAAGAATTATAGACTGAATTACTGTTTTTCTCTGGTCTCATACATTTTATAGTTTTATTGTCATGTACATATCTGTTTTTTTTACCTGTGATATATTTTTTAAGTCTGTTATGCCTGTTTGTGCACATCTTGTGTTTACGTGTAAATGTTGTATTTGTATAAAAAAGTGTACAGTTTTGGGGACAAGCATTAAGATACAGGGATGAATTTAAGTATCCTACCTGTGTGAGTGCAGCTACAGTATGCCTGTCAACAATCATATCTTTTTATGAGACACCTTTTTCAAAGCTTATTTCATAGCTGCATGGCTAAAAACTAATTTTGATTTGAAAAAACAAAACAAAGAACGCTGTAAGCTGCCTGCAGGAATGTTTCAGGTAAATGTTCTCAACATCCCTACACTAGTCACTGTGTTTTATATATTTTCATAATGTTTTCCAGACATCTCAACACTATTCGGAAAAAAGGCTGCGGCTCGTTGCACGTTAACTCCTTTATATTCGTCCGAGTTGATATTATTATGCAGCTGCATTTACATACAACATGGAAAACAGGCTTTGCACTCATTTCTATATTATGTCCGAGCCCCAAGGAGGAATTGTGTAATGTTGTAAATGCTGACTGAATAAAAGAAAAGAAACAAGCTATCCTGGATGCTTTTCATGTGACCTTATTTCTTCCATAGTTTGATCTGTAACAAAGTTTCTTCCCTTTTTTTCTCATTAGAAAGTCACTCCCACTCCAGCACATGGTACTAAAATACACTTTATTATACCTTACAATAAATAACATCACATACCATCAAATAAATAGATAAATAAACACATCCATAAATAAATAAATGGAATAAATAGATAACAAATAAATAAATGTCCCCACCCCCCCAATAGTTGAATACATTCATACTTTTAAAAGGGCCAACATGGCCTCTACTGCTTACCTAAACATTAGTTTAGCAAGACAATCGTGTAGCAGTGTAAAGCACTTGGTCAGTAGTTGTAAATGACGGTAGTGAAAGATATGGAAGGCTGGTTCAGTTGTGATAAGTTAAAGGAATGGAGATATTGTGGTTGATGTTTACTTCTTGTGGTCTCCTGAGGACATGTAGCCCATGGCTCGGCTGATGGTGATGGTTCTGACGTGGAAGCCCCTCATCATCTTACACATCTCCTGTCTGTTGTTGAAGGTGGAATCTTTCCACATCTGGGCAGCCTTCTCCTTTAAAGAAGATAGCAGAGCATGAACACACAATAATCAAATTCTCTGTGTCTCAGACTTTTTTTCTGAGGTGTAAAATGAAAACAAAAACAAGGAATAGAAGAAGTACCTCAGAGGTGTCGTTCTCTTCATTTGGCATCAGGGAGCAGTTCTGTATAAACCAAAGCAATATTTAATCAGGCAACATTCAAATGTTATTTCCCAAGAGATTCTCCCCTCACTGTTCCTGTCTTTACATTATGACTGTTTCACAATGATCTGTATTTATTTATATTCCCACACACATGCATATTAAACACACCTTCCTCAGGCTCTGTATTATATTCACAGTTGGACGCAGAAGTTCCTTCCCAAGATGTCGGAGTTCAGGGTTGAGGTAGGACTGAAAAGCAGCGGCATAGTAGGCCAAGTCCTTCACAATGTTACTCCGACATTCACCCTGTCAAGACACACAATGAAGCAATAACCATCATTCAACTGTTTGCTAAATAAAAACTAAAACAAGAGGAATAAGTGATGGAATGATTGTATCAGTTAAAATGTAATTCTTAGGTATACAAAAGCAGATTAAGAACCTGCGAAAAGCTTTATTTTGATAAAATAGACACTGGATTTCTTATTTATAGTTACAGTATGTTGTATAACACACAGTTTGCCTGATAATCCTTAAAAGCATAGTGAAAATATGAATGGTAACTCAAGCATACCTCATTGAAGGAGGAATTTCTTTGCATCATGCACCCTGAATTCTGTTAAGTAAAGACAAAACATTTTAAACATGAGCCATTTGTCAGGATCTGATTAGATTTATTTTTTGTCCATATACTTCATTTATTATATGTGGTTAACAAAGTAAAAGTAAAGACCAAGCTGAAATTTCAAAGCTGGAGGCAGATTCTATTATTATGTCCAAAAGCAAATTTGGAAAATGTAAAAAAAAATATATATACACTCTTCCCTTACAAAAAAAAGAAAATAGAATTCAAGTTTAAGCTGGCCTTTACTTAATAATAATAATAATAATAATAATAATAATAATAATAATAATAATAATAATAATAATAATAATAATAATAATAATAATAATAATAATAAAAATAATAATAATAATAATAATCATCATAATAACAATACAAATAATAATAATTAATTCTGTCTAATCATTGATAAATCAAAGTCTCACCTGAGTCAGAGTGGGTGCGCAGGCCAGTACTGTCTCAGCTCTACTCACTTCAATATTATTGGAAGAGGATCCATGACAGAAAGCATCCTGTTGTACAAAAATGAAGTTATTAACCATTACCATTAACCATTAATAAGAGGTGTGAGACAGATACAAATTACCAGTAACATAGTATAGCTGAAGTAAATTGTACTCACATTTTTGAGAAGTTCTGTGATGTTCACCAGGAGGTCCTTGAAAAGCCCTTTGCAGTCTCCGCACTGCTCTGTGGCCGAAGCGGGCACCGGGAGTCCCGTGGCTGTGCGCCAGCTCAGGGTCAGCAGCAGCAGCAGCGCACAGCTGGCAGAGTCTGCATGGCAAAGAGAATCATGAACATCAACACATGCGTCTTATGGGTCCACACAAACCCACTGGTGCTCAGGTTTTTTTTAATGGCAAAACACTTGTCAACTTACAGAAATGAAAGATTGCCATGTTTCTGATCAGATTGATATCTTTGGTAGATCCAGGTCAAACACAACACTGTGTGGCTGCCCTCTTGTCTGAAGGATTTATACATGCATTCTCAGGGGATTCCCTCAGCCGGCCTGTAGGAGCGCCAGCAAAAAGAAAACTAAAACGTCATATGTTATTTCCTCGTCCACCTTCCAGCACACAACGTAAAACGGGA
The DNA here is from genome assembly GCF_949987685.1 of Ammodytes marinus. Taxonomy (NCBI): domain Eukaryota; kingdom Metazoa; phylum Chordata; class Actinopteri; order Uranoscopiformes; family Ammodytidae; genus Ammodytes; species Ammodytes marinus. The sequence continues at coordinate 21,247,078 of NC_137232.1, read as the reverse complement.
AGTGCCCACGTTTGTTTCATATTTTGGCAGAAAGCAACACAAGGTGGGCGTGGGGTGTAAACATTCAAAGTGTGGTTTGAATTTTGCATGCGTCGGTCTACGTAAAATTATGATAGATGAGAAGGCTATAACCTTAATAGTTGACCATAGCCTATATTACTCTTACAAATAACTAAGAAAATCACGTTCTTAGCATTTTCCCAAAGGAAAAGAAAGTGAATCTGACTGGTGAGATTCCTGACATCTGATACCACTATACCACAATATATCTATTCGAACCCAAAGTCAGGTCCAGTAAATGCCTCTGCCAATGTCAGTGCAGAAAAGTGGTTCTTCTTTCTCTCACTTTTTTTTTTTTTTTGGGAAGGATGTTTTGTGCACAAATGCGCATGGGTTTATTAGAAAGTAATTTAGGGATAATAATACATACAACTGAAAGTACTTTGTGCAACTTTTTACTTCACTGCATGTATTTGACACCTGAAGCTATGGTGCCATTATCAATGACGATTTTACATCCAAACTATATAATGATCAGCTTATGAAAAACCACTAAACTAGAAGTCAAAATCAACATCCTAAAAAGCTAGACCTGCATGCTGCTTCATTCATTCATGATGAATAAAACAAATGTATAATAGGCCAGGCTATACAGCACTCTGAAAGGAGGAGCCATTCTGCATGTTAAGAACTTTATTTTTTTTTAAATCTACAGTATTCTGCTTATAATATCTCTCACTTAGAATGTAGAACTTTCAATCAGATGGTATGGCACGTTAAAAGTTGGTTAATCAGTGATAAGAAGGGGAGATATCACCAGGTACTGATTATCAGACTCCAGGTAAATGCAAGGTGTTCTACAAAAAGGCAATGAAAAAAGGAAGAACTGAGGCTTACTTCAGGCACACCAAGCCAAGGATAATTTTAAAAGCCTTTGTTTAATCAGTATCCAAGAAAGTTCCGAATGAGACAAATGTGACATTTTTAATTGTTACAGAAAGCATGGCTTCATCCTCTCCTGACTCCCTCGCTTCCTTTCCAGTGTTTCAGGGACCCGTGATCCACTTGCTGCGTGGAATGGACTTTTGAAAAACAAATGCACTCTCTGAAACTGCAGTGGTCAGTGAGTGGTTGACAGGAGTTTCCTGGCCTTTTCCTGGCTCCACCACAGGACTATCAAAGAGTGAAACCTACCATTACTCTTTCAACTGACTATATGATCTGGCAGATGACCCACTGTTTGAGAGACGGGGGGAGGGGTGGGGGGCTTTCTCAGAAATAATTCATCATATGAAAAAATAACATTGTGATCATAACTAAACCTTTTCTGTCATACAGTCAAACCCTGGGCCATAAGTGACCATTCATCAGTCCCACAAACTGTCATTTTTCACATGAAGGGATAAAAAAAAAATCCTAATTTATGCTTCAAAGGGGCTGTCCAAATGAACATGAACTCCCTTCAAGAGCATTAAACCAACCCGAGCGAGAGAGTGAGTGAGAGACAGTGTCATGATGAGGCAAGACCGAAACAGTGGGGAGTTGAGTCATTCTAAGTGTAATGCGGTGATGTTTTGTATTCTCACTGCCTCACACTTACTGCATTCATTAGAAAGAGGAAGCTCGTGTGAAAGAGCAAACTCAGGATCCAGCTGACTTGCAGCAACGTGCCGCCAGACCAACTCAACAGATTGCACAGCAAAACGACATATATGAAACAAAGTTTATTCTTTATTTTACATATCTGTACATAAACATTTCTTCGCTCAAATAAAGTTTCTGATTACAATAGGATGAAAACGATATTAACACACTTATTCATTTAAAATGACTCGTGTCAGAGGATCAACATTCACAAAATGTTGAAGAGCAATTAGAGTGAACGTATTACCAAAAGCTACGACTCCACTACAAGGCAGGCATGTTTCCTTTACACTCTTTTTAGCACCTTCAAATAAACACTTCTCAGTTGAAAACTACCATTTGTGCAGAATAAAAACAGGTCGACTTTGAAATACTTTTAAAATCACCGTCCAACTTAAAATGGTCTGAAGAAGTTTGTTTTTCCCATCTGGTTTTTTTCTTATTATTTTCATTTTATACAACGTTGTTTCTTTTTTTTCTCATGACTTGACTTTCTACTAAATTCTTTTTCACTATTATCTTTGTTTTGTTTTTTTCCCCACAATTTTTTTGTTGTTGCATTTGACAGTTATAATTTAGTGGCGAATGTAGAACGTTTTTGAAAAAGAAACAATCGCAAAGCAAGGCCGATCACTGCACAGGAAGCTGGGGGGACAGAATCCATGACAACACACAATCAAGTGTCCTCTTCTCCCAGGAAGCAGGGAAAGTGCTCCTCAGTCCTTATAGCGCCCGGGAGAATAAACCACAGAAGCAAATGAAAGAGGGCGGCCTTTCCTCTATGCTGCTGCTACTTCTGGAGGAGGCCAGTGGGTCGGACAGGTAGATGGGGTGGGGGAGCAGCGCAGCGAGGGGCAAAATACTTGGGTCGAGCGGGCAGGGTTTGAATGGACACGGGACAGGGGGGGAATGGCCTGGTTTGGAGCGGGAGCTTTAGCTTGGCAGGGGGGGGGGGGTAGTGGAGCAGGGACAGGCATCTTATTTTGATAGGGTCTTCTCAGCCAAATGTTTCTGCTGGCTCTCGGCATGCCTGCAAAAAGATAAAAAGAACATCTAGTCACTTAAAGGTTGAGTCTGTTATGTTTAAAACATTTTTTTATCATTATTTGACAGGCGACGTCTTCTCGTCTCTTCACCAAAGTGTCTGATTACAGAACCTTCATGTGCAGTCCCCGGTTTACATTAAGTAGGCTATGGATTTCATTCTAAAATCACATGAAGTGTAAAAATAAAGAGAGCAACATAACGTGGTAAATAAAGAAGTCCCAACAACCACACAGGATCTTTAGTGATGTTATGAAGTTTTTCGTCTGACTGTCTTTAGAGGCAGGCTAATGCTACCCTTACTACCAGTATTTAAACTAAGCTAACTATTGATGAGCACCCCTTGGCCATTTCTTATTCAAAAATGCACCCGCAGTTAAAGAAATGGCTTCAGTCGTTTTTATGAACCCTACATTGAGCCTCCCTTTTGTATTGGGTGACATATTTTTTTGTGCCATCGACATTGGAGCTGTTCTTTATTTGGATTCAATTCCAAATATGCCAGCCTGAATTGCTTGCAATGTTAGCGTCAGTTGGGTATGAGAACACATTTTTTAATTTATTTAACTAGACCTCTGTTGCTCGCTCCTCATCTTTGCTTGATGCTACATTAGTCTGTACTACCATTAAACACACAAATCTAAGACTGAACGATTAGTGGTTGAGTTGCATTTTGGGTAAAGTTTTAATAAAGAAGAAACATATGTGGAAAAAAAAAAAAAAAGACACAAACAATGTTACAATGTAGTGCTTATTAAGTGGGATATGTTTTAGGAAAATCATACATTTTTTGTTGTATTCATTCTAAATAATACACACTGTGATTCAGGACGTGATGTGAAATGCATTGAATAAGTTCCTCATCACCTGGTGAGGTCCTCTATGTCAACCAGCATGGCATCTTGCTCCATGTGTAGCTCATCTCGAATCAGCAGCAACTGTACAAGCTCCTCATTCAGACCTGGAGTGATAGATAATATGAGAGATAATATAAAAACAAAGGTATTTCTATGACAACAAAGACATTTTTCCCCAAATCACAATATGGAATTACTTGAAACACAACACTGACCACATGTTGACCATTGCACCCTCATCAATAAATAGAAAGTAACTGTGACAGCCTAAAATCTCTAGCTAAAGGGCTTCATTAAAATGACCTCATAAACATATCAAAAACATTATGAGCGTTGACAGACCACACATAGGCGGTTGTGGTTGTTTTCACATCACATGTCTCAGTTATTAACAAAAGACATTTTAGGCGGAAGGTCTGTCTGCTCGGTAAAAACTAGCTCATGATTTTGGACTCCTGGGGATTTCTTTTGGAGCTGCTTTATGTCCCATTATTCATCCCTTAACACCAGGATCAATGAACTGCACAGTACGGTAACAGTAAATGCTCAGGGGAAGCTGTTAACTGGTACATTTCTTTGAACTGACTAACATGCATAAAAGTACTTTCACATTCACTTAAAAGGGTAGGGGGGTCAGTATGCCTGTGCATGTTTTTCCCCATTGAATCTCTTGCTCATTTCTGCAATTGAAAGTAGAGGTCAGACTCTCTGTCTCTTTCATTGTATGTGTGTATGTGTGTGTGTGTGTGTGTGTGTGGTCAACTTACTTTCAATCTGGGAGTGCAGGTCATTGACTATAACCTGGAGCTGCCCCAGTGTCATATCTCTCAAGTCGGTGGGCTTCAGGCTTCTTTTCATTAGACATTCGCTGATGTGAGGCATGTGTGGAAGCTAAACACACACACGCAAACACACACACACACACACACACACACACACACACACACACACACACACACACACACACACACACACACACACACACACACACACACACACACACACACACACACACACACACACACACACACAAAGAGAGAGAGCGAGAGAAAACAAAATACAACAGGTTAAACATTGCTTATTTCTCTATCTGCAGGTTCAGTCATTAGGAGAACTATAAATACAAGGTTCAGCCACAGAGAAAATGTTGCTGCTGTATGACACATTTATTTTCTAGATATTTATGCAATTCTCTTAAAAAAACATTTGCTTTCAAACCACTTTCCTTCTTGTTAGATGCTATTGAATACTATTGTAAACTCATGGACCTAATCATACTGATTTTGAACAAGACTCCCCCTAATCTTTTAAATCATTCTTTGACTGAGTTTCAAATATGAGGTGTTTTTTTGATTTTCTCTCTCTGGCAATTATCTCTGGTATTTTCTCACTCTTTTCTGACACAGAACTACCAATAATAATAATAATAATAATAATAATAACAATAACAATAATAATTCTTTGAAAAGTAATAATCAGGAGGTTATAAGGTAATGAATGTAATTGCTGCATTTGGTGAAATTGGATCAAAAGAATAGAACAGAATAAGAGCAGGGACATTTAATCAAATCAGTAACACAAAGACTCAGCTGTTTATATTGGCTTTTAATTTGTTGCTCCCTCTTGGTGAGTGCTTATCAGGCTCTCACTTTCCTCTGATAATGAAACAAAAGGGAATATCACCCTTTGACCACTTTAAGCAGGGAGACTGTAAAGTTGGGGGATTTCAAGTAGACTGCTGTGTTTGGTGACAAACACAGTGATTTTTATACAGATAGACAGCCGATGAACTCGGTGACTGTGCATAGCTTTAACTTCCCAGCAGAGGCCAGCAGTGACGCTGCCTTTTCTCTCAGAGCCAACCGACTGCTTTCACAGCACAGTTTACACTAGAGCAATCTGGTCCATTTTTACTCCAAGCCATCTTACATTTGGAATATGATTTCTCTATCCATGCTTTTAAAATGTATCACTTATTCCCACTCACCTACAGCAGGGAACACATCTGTTATGTAATCACAGATAAAGGTGGAGTTTACAATAGAAGGGTGAGAAAAAATACAAACATTTACCACAAGTGAAAATGAAAACCTGCCACGTGATACAGCGTCATGGAAGTTTTGAAGTTGTGTTGGAGCCTATTGTCGTATTGACCAGTACTTGCCTAAATAAGGCCCCAAAATGTGCTTTTATTATTTTTTTATATAAAATTGAATGTGCTTTGCACTGCCTCCGCTTTGTGTATGTGCTAATGAGTCCCACTGCCACCAGCAGTTGCTACATGTTCTCAGTAAACTCAGATGTGTAGCCAAAACATGACACAAAAACACTTGGCTTTTACAACCACAAATGGACAGATAATTTTCTCTTTGTTTACCAGACTCTGCCTCTGCAGACACACCAATCCAACCGGTCCACATTCTTTCTCTTTCCCTCCATCACCCACTCTCTTTCTCTCTCTCCCGCCTACATCATCATCAGTCTTGAAAAACGTGGGAACATTTACACAGACGCTCTTTCTTTACATGTGCCACACCTGTTGTGTCTACGTGCCTCCCTCTGTATAGTTTATCACACTTCTTTCACTTTCACATGGGCACTGAGGCAACTGGAGTCTGCCATGTGTCAGTTTCAGTTTCGAGTGACTTGCACATGGCGATGACTCCGGAGTGACATAGAGAGAAATGTGATGTCATACCACAACACGAGTGGGCGATGGGGAAAAAGCATTGTAGATTGTTGGTCTGTGAGTTTCAGTGGCACATCTAACACACCACAACTATACAAATCACTGTTTGAGTGTTCAATACCAGCGAATGACCCTCCAGCAATGACTGCATATCAGATTTGAGGAACCCACTCCTCTCTGCACGAAGTTGAAAGTAGAATCTAAATATCTCCAATTGTCTTTTTTTCAGTGTTTGTACAAATCAAAGCGAAAACCCCCACCCCTAGTACACAGAGGGACGTTTGAATACAGGCTCACAGTGCTGGCTGAATTCCTATTCCTTGCCCTTGACAAGCGGGAAGTAACATGCAGTTTAGTTGGTACTGACTTAAACTAACTGGCAGAGTGACCTGTGGCCATTTCTGTCTGACATTACCCCACCTACATGTTAATTAGATGCATTCTACTTTTAGAAGACTGCTTAAACAATTTATCCAGACCTTTACTGAAATTATGTCTACTGTATCCATTACTTTCAGCTATTCATTTTAACTTTGGACAATTCTAACTCTTTATCTATTACATTGCTATTACAAGTATTTCCCCAGTTCATCCACAAGTTATGGGTCAAGATTTCTTCAACTTCTTATTCTTGTTATTCATTATTATGAGAATCTAACTTTAACTGTTTATCCATAACTTCACCCAACTATTTGTTTTTCCCTTTCTTAGCAAAAACATGTATCTGTTACTTTTAATAAACAATTTTGACTTCTCACCCGTCATTCTAATTGGATGGGTATATATTTTCAAAATCAGTTGGGGTGAAGTAAGTCTGCAGTAGTACAACATGGTGGGGAATCACTATTCTAGCCAAGCATTTTAGCACATGTTACTTCTGCAGCTTAATATCCCTCTAGTGCTGTGGACATGGCACGTGGCTGTAACCTTAATACATCTTAATATTCACTGTGTGTTCGGTCCTGATGTGACAGTGATGTCTTTCGACTGCTGAGCACTGCTACATCCCTAAACACTGAAGTCGATGCTTTCCGGCACATGCATTATAGATGGACCCGGGCCGAGCTGCCCTTCTCTTCTCTGAATAAGTAAAGCGGTTCTGCCTGCAAGTCCGGGAGGAAACGCAGTGTGTGTGTGTGAGTGTGTGTGTGTGTCTGTGTGTGTGAGTGTGTGTGTATGTGTGTGTGATGGCGCATGTCTGCCTCCGAAGACGCAGTGAGGCAGATAAAAAGGGATGAAATAATGATGAGCAGGGTCGTCATCACCTTCCTTCCTCTAAATGGGATCAGAGGACAAGAGGGAACGGAGGAGGGGGAGGCTTCCTGTGACGTCAGCACAACATGTGACCCGCTCAGCTCCCATCATGCACTACTCATATGTTACACGCACTCAACCTTTTAATTGGTGGTATAGATAAAAACTGAATGTCACATGACACTGTGGCTGACATTTGGTTCTAAAACCGTAAAAAAGCAAATTACGTTGTGAGGATAATATGTGCCTACAATATATCTGGTGTCTCTTCTGACTCATCCTTTTGCTGGAAATGTGACATTTTAGATTTGTTTCCATTACAGGTCTGTTTTAGCCGAAAAAGAGCAATTTCAAACCCCTCTTACGAAATGATCACCATAGGTTTGTCAGTGTATCAATACTTTTAGAGAAAAAAACCCACTTGATTCTGCTTTGTTGCTAAAGGTTCCTCACCAGCTAGTCGCTTACTTTGGCTGTCGGTTGTTTGGTAATGTGCAGGTAGGTCACCCTTGAACCTAACCCTTAAAAGAACAGCTGCATATTTACCCAAAACTACCCTGATGAGAGTGAAACAAAACAGTGAATTTGTGGGTTGTAAAAACCTTAATAGACTGAAAGATGATGAGGGGAACTGCAGAGTCGGGTGATTATTCTCATCGTCATGTGATCCATTGTTAATAATATAAAAGTAAAACCAAAGGCATGAAAGAGTCCCTTTTTTTTGATAAACTCTTTTCCTATGATATGTTCAATAAATTAGTAGCTCTATTGGTGACAATGTATTCATTTTGCATTGCAATTGCATGCTTACCTTATCTGTATTTAAACTACATCACTCCCCCCCAGGCATTTCCATTTACACAAACTGTGTTATTTTAGGGTATATCAGAGTTATGTCGAAAAGGTGGAAAAGTTCTTTATTAAAGGAAATTAAAGGAGCGTTTCACTGTGTAATTCTGGTACTGACCAGGTCGGCCACTGGTGACTTCTTGCGGTTCTGTTTCTCCACTTCCACCTGCATCTTGGCCATGGGTTTGGCCATAGCCAGGGCCAGCTTGGCCTCCATCTGCAGCTTCTTCTGTCGACTCACAAAGTCCATGTCCTCCAGGGACTCAGAGTCCTCCTCTGTGGTGTCCCTGTCCGAGTAGGACGAACTCTGCTTGGACTGCAGGGAGGACGTGGCGGAATGGAGAAGAGGGAGCGAAGACAAAAATGGCACAATGTTATACAATATGAAAAAAAAATGGGGGAGAAAATAATGTACAGTAAAGAGAAAGATATGTATGTATTTTTTGGGGCATTTTAGTATGTGGTTTTATCACACCGAAAGGAAAGACAGAGTGGGATGTACATCTGAAAACATGACAATTCTCTCTTTCTGTTAAAATGTGTCTCAGGCTGACAGGAGGTTAACACGGCCAGTCATCCGTGGCCATGGCAAGCGGACTCCAATTCACCTCTCGTTTGCCGCCTGTGAATTGGTTAACAGGCCAGAAAACGAGAGCAAAGACATTCATAGAGCAACCAAATCGCCAGCAACCTTCTCTGATTCATAATGAATGCCTCCCCCCTGTTTAACTGCTGTTTCAAATCCGTCTCAATCTTGCTTTCGCACAATCAGATCGGTGGGACACTTTTCGTTCGCGCCATCAATCCTGTTTCTCATAAAACACATTTCTTAGAGATTTCAAGACAGGACAAATCTCAAAGAAATTTGAATTATGAGAAACTGAATTTCTTTAATTTTGAATACTGGAGAAATGGTATAATAAGTTTGTGCGGGCTCCAGAGTGCATGCATGGGCGTGGGTGCGTACCATAGGGGACAGAGGGGTATCCAGGCTGGTCTCTGTCTTGCTGTCGTCGGCATCGCTGTCCTTGTCGCTGCCGCTGTCATTGACAAAACAGATCTGTAGGTTCATCCCGCTCTGCAGCCTGCAGCCAGAGACAGACAGAGAGATTCAAACAGAGGGACACAAGTTAATATTAGCATAAAAGCAGATAAGAGCCGAGTCAGTTCAGCGTTGGCTCTTACTGCACTAATTGACTCGGACCAGGGCCAAAACAGACAGCAATGTCAACAGAGCTTCATGAGTTCAACAAAGTGCTGTGCTTCAGTAAAGCATTTTGAGTGATTATGCCCAGAGTGCAGAGTGCAATACATAAAGAAAAATGGAAAGAGAATCCCAAGAAATGCTTGCTGCCTTCAAGCCCGCTGAGGATAGAATAAAGGAGGGCTGGTGTTTTTAATCATCTCCCCTCTTGTCTTCAATATGGATCGATTCAGGATGCCTCCGGTAGGTCTGATCCAATCTGCCTGCCACCGGTGGGGGGTGTTTTTTCGTGCCACGGAGGAGCAGAATATCACTATGTGTAGCCCCAGCCCACTGTGGATCAATAATCTGCTTATTCAATGCAGTAATTACAAACAGGGCTGATTGGTTACACAGCATGGATCCAATCAGCTCCGATTAAAATAGGACCTGAGCGGTCGATTTCATTAAATTATTTTTATTTTTTTAGGAGAAGCAGCATCGTAAACATCCCTTCCCTTCAAAATGTAATAGATTATGTGAGAGCGTTTCCTAACTTTTCAGAAGACCAGCTGACAAGTAATTTAATTATTTTCAAAATAAATATTGTGGTTTTGGAGTCAGTGTGAAGATACTTTTTCCACAATTATTATAATTATTTTTTTTAAATCATATTTTTTTTAAATTCTTCAGCTCTCAAACAGCAATAACGATGCCAGCCTTAACCATGCAGTATAAGCTTGCCCTTGATACAGCGTGTGAATGACGTTGCCATCCAAGACAATGTATCACATTGTATCGCACAATAACAGTCTGTACACTGTGCTTATCATAAGTGAGGCATAAAGCATCACAGCCAGTCATTCGATCTGTTGCAGAAATCCACATGATTCAAATCACAGGACTGTAAAGAGCACTGGAGTGTTTCCAGAACGTCTTGTTCCAGTAAGGTACAGAGTAGGAGGTGGTAGTACTAGTGAGTGTGTGTGTTATTGTGTGCTCACATGTAGGTTTCTTTTGGGAAGTGAGAGCCACAAGTGCTGATTGTGTGTGGCTCATTCACGCTGTGTAAATCCTCTCCTCTTCCTATCAATCTCTTCCTCACTGTTTGACCCATGACAGTAAACTGGGGTATTTTAGATTAGAACAGCCTATTTTTCACCTTTTTACTTTACTTTCTTTACCCTTAAATGCCACTGAATGGTCATTACAGTACACACTTCTTCTGGGAATTATGACACTTCAAAAAGTACCAGAAAAACTAGAGGAAAAGACTTGAGAGTGAAGAAAAATAAATAAATATCAGAGGTCTTACCGTGAGGACAGGCTGGGTTTGCCGCTCTTGCTGCAGCTGGTGTAGATGCCCGGCCCATCGTCAAAGAAACTGCCCAGGGCCAACTTCTGCCTGATGGACTCTCTTTCATTCTTTTGGGCCTGCAGAGGGAGATAAACAAGCCCATGGTTACCCTTTTTTATGACCATTTTGATGAATTATTTTGTCATGTTTTTGTCAAGTTTTACAATGAGGTAGAGATGAGGCTGGTAGACTGTCCAGCAGGGTGCTTGCTTGTTGTCACGGCCCCTTAAACGAAGGCACTTGAATATAGTTTTACGTCATATATACACCTAACACGCTTCCTTCCCCCCTCGCGAACAGCTGCATGCACAAAAAGAAGCGCTGTTACCCTGACAGTATATTAATAGCAGCGGCTTCCTCTTCATTTGCAGTTAGAGGTTCAGTGTCACCCTAACACGCTCGGATACAAAGTGTGGAGTCAGCCGACGCAGTGAGATTTTTTTTAATGTGTAAAAAAAACATCAAAGTAAGGGATCATTACAAGTTCAAGTTACCAGCATTCAACAGCAGGTGGTGCTGTTGTCTCAGGGATCAACCAGTAAGCGTGACAACACAGAAGCACACATAAAGTAGATCTACAAGACTTACACAGGATTAGTTTATGTATGGTAAACTTCAGATGGAGAACGGCAAAAAGCTGTTTCATACATAAATCTTAAATTTGCAAGGATCCCAACATTACACAATCCCCAGATAAAACTCTCCCTTGATGTCTTCCCAATCCTGAATTCCTCAGTCGGAATACCTTAAGCTTGTGGCAGCACTTCACACACACACTCCCAAACACCATTCCCAATAGGACGTCTCGTCTGTGCTGATAGCAGGTACACACATCCAGCTGAAGTGCCACAACAAAGACTGTTTCTAATCAAATGGGAAGCGTTCAGTTCTCTGTAGCGCTTTCACCACATCAGCCTACTGTGGCACACACGCATTACTGCCCATTTTGTTGTGGAGGCAGGGAGGACTTTATACTGGTCCTCGACCTGGAACAAAAGTTTTCAGTATGTCAGCCTCAACACTGCAGTGCTCCGGCCCTTCTCTCCAACAGAAGTCACAGGCCAGACGGACAGAAGGAGCGGAAGGGTTTAAACGGTTTTACATGATGTGACCTCATAGGACTTGGAGCCCCCCGTCCCCATATTTCGGGTCTGCACCCTTTACTTGCAATATAAAGAAAGGGCTAAATGATGATGAATGGGTATGTTGGCCCTGCAAGAAAGAGATGCCGGTGGTTTTGGCCTGGAGTGTCACCTCTATACCTTTCACTTACTCATATATCCCTGTTCCTCACATTTCCGCTGCTTCTTTACCTATACCTTTAGCAGTCGTTTGTCTTGCCCCCTTTCTACATCATTATCAACTCCTTCCACTTCCCTCGGTCAGCCTGAGGCCTCTCCTACTCCTCCATCAAACTATCTCTCTGCGGTTCTTCATTCTCTTCTTCCCTCTCTCCCACTTGCGTACCTCTCTCCCACTCCTTTTTCTCAATTCCTTCGCTCTCTCCTCTTTCCTCTCACTCTGTCAGTCTCTCCTGACAATTGCTTGCAGTCGTTGGCTAGAGTGCCTCCACCAAGGACAAATTGACATAATCCCACTCCACACAAGAGCCCACAGGATGCACTTGGCACTGCCAGCACACACACTGGCACATAGAAGGGGGAACCTGCTCCTTTATGTGTGTGTGTGTGTGTGTGCGTGTGTGCGTGTGTGTGTGTGTGTGTGTGTGTGTGTGTGTGTGTGTGTGTGTTTGAAAGACAGCCCGGGGAGTCAAGATGAAAACACTCAAGAGTTTCGGTTTGTTGTTTCAAAAGGCGCAACAGCAGCCTGTGTGTGGTACAGAGCGGGCACACATGTATGTACAGGCACATCACTCTACAAGCCTGACTACAGCACAGCCGACACGCTGTCAGTCAAAGTTACTCCACAGAACAGCTCTGCTCCAAGCAAAAACCATGAAGCCCCAGTGTGAGGTGAGTACTGAGAAAAAACAACAACGGGGGTTTGCTATAAGGTCCAGGTGGAACAAAAGACACATTCAGGGAGGCTCAGGAAATGTTTAGCATGACAATACTGAGTAATTAAACAGCATCAGCATTGCCATAAAACTTTACAGCTCACTTTAGAAACAGTTTGCGAATGCCAAAGGGCTGTGTGCTCATGTCAACACGTACAGATCCCTCCGAATGAATAAGTCAATTCCCACACTGGAAACACCTCTTGCAAATTAACTTGGAGATAACTCCGAGATGTCACAAAATCGGTTGAAACTCAAGCGTCAACAGGATGAAATATTCCCCCTTTTACGTTCAAGTGATCGGAGTTGAGAGTTGTTAAAGTATATGAGGCAGAACACTGAGCATATGCTGCTGCAATGATTTTGAAATGAAAAACACTTGAATATACGCCGCCACCGGCAAAGCTCATCAGCCATCGAGGACAAGCTAACGTGTCTTTAGATTTATATTAACACGGACAGACAAGGACACACCATTGCACAAGGCTACTTGATGACATGCAGTCAGTCATAGGAGCGATGTTTTAACTGCGCCGAAAATTAGTTTTACAATTTATGCTTGTTCTGCTCATTTACATCATGTGAGCTCTATGAGAAAGTCAGGGTGAAACGCTATCATTGATTCGACTAGTGAATAAATCACACTAAAGGCTGCAGCTCCCAACCAACCGTTATTTACATTACATTATCAATCCTTCCCCTGATTATTTTATTGACTAATTGTTTAATCATTTTAGACAATAAAATGTCAGAAACCAGTTTAACCTCCCATGGTGATGTCTTTGAAAGTCTTCTTTAGGTCTGATTAACATTTAAGATACAGTTAAGACACACACATCACAATGAAATCAACTGTAAAACGCTACCTTCACATGATAAGAGAGGACAAATAACTCTCAAAACAATACTGGCAACTCAAAAGCCATCACGGTCCACAGCTGGGACATCATCTCTGCATCCCAACACCTGCCTTCCAACAGGACCTCCTGTCTTTGTAAAAAACATCATTTGATATACGGTACAGCATGTTTGTGTTGTGTTGTGTGTTTGTGTGGGTGGGTGGGCTGTGTGTGGTAAAACAGTCATCACGGAAGACCCGCAAACCATTTACAAAGGTGTGGAAATGGCCACTGGGAGGTGGACATGCGAAATGGGCAGTAAACGAATGATCCTGCCTTTCCTTCTACACAATTCTAATGTCATCACTCAGGAAGCAATCAGATCCTTTCATGTTCACAGTTTCCATGTTTGCTTATTGCTCCTCTCCCAGGTGTGTGTGTGTTTTTTTTCTTTGGTGAATTAAATGCAAACGCTTGTGTGTCAAAGGCTTCGAAACACACACACTTCCTGCTCATTTGATTGGTTCATTCCCTCAGGTCTTCATGAATACCACATTATCCTAACCCTTTGTGTGCTCTAATGGGTCATTTCAACCACAAGAGCCTCTTGTGAAATCCAAGGATGCTGAATAATGCGAATTCCAGTATCCAAGTGCAGATGACATGGAAAATTGCTGGGTCCATTACATTAACATTTTGAGATGCATGTGGGAAAGGGAGTAGAGAGAGAGAGAGAGAGAGAGAGAGAGAGAGAGACAGAGAGAGAGAGACAGAGAGAGATATATTGAGTGACAGAACTAACCACCTCCCTCATTTCCTAGCCTTGAGCGCCAAAGTCGTTGCCATCCAAATTAGATTGGGAGGCCTCCACAATTGGACTAATTTGTGTTTTCCCTCAAATTTACCAAGCAATTTCCCCTGCTGAATAAACCCTTATTGATCAAGACATTTTCTCCTCCACTCTTTCACAGACATAGAGGGGTGATTTAGCCCTGGCCCTGGACGACAGTTTGCTTGTTTTGGACTCTCAAATCTCCCCTGCAAATCTATATTAGGAGAAGGGAGATTAATTCAATTATCTGTGCTAACAAAGAGCGTCCTCCCACCAAATTGCTGGCTCGTGTGGCAAGCAATTGTTAAAGTGGTTAAGATCTTGGATGAACTTTAATGCATATTTCTGTGTCCCTGCATGCATTTGGACTTCTGCCCCTTCGCTTTACTTTGATTCCAGTCTCTCCTTTAGCCTTCCTGCTGTATCTATAAACTCTGCTACACTTCCTTTTAAATGTGTTACCTGTTCATTTATTAATAGTAGTTTTTAAAAAAAAATCTTTTCCTCCATTCTTCACTCAAATTGCTCTCCCTTTTTCCCCACAATGAGGGCTTTTCACTGGCCGAAACCTCCCTCCCTGGCTGGAGACAAGAAGCCACTGTTCACAACCACACACACACACACACGAATGGGACGGGCACACACACACACACACGCACACACACACACATGCACGCTTGTGCGCACACACACACACACACACACACACACACACACACATACACACACGCACACGCACACGCACACACACACACACACACACACACACACAAATACCAGATATTGCAAGTACAGCCTACATGTCAATGTAAGTGAAGCAACAGTGAAAGCATGGCATGTGTGTTTGGAAGAATCGGAAACGCTTCACTCTGATGAGAATTGCAGACCTGAGCTCTACAAACAGATACAAGGTCACTGTGTCTTTTATGTGCCTATGTGTGAGAGAGGCTGTTGTGACTGTGATATATAGCTTCTCTGACCAACCAGATGTTCTTGCAGTACACATCTGCTGGTACACATTATTACAACTCTGTTGTTTGTAATTATGTAGCTACAGCTAGCCAATGCTAAGTTTAGCTCAGAATAAAGCTTGGAAACAGGGGGAAACAGCTAGCCTCGCTCTATCCAATGGAAACAAATCCGCCTACCAGCTCTAAAGCTCACTAATTAGTCCATTTCTCATTTGTTTAATCTGTAAAAAAAAATAAAAAATAGGAGACCAGGGAGTTCCCCTGAATATCAAACTGCTCCTCGAAGAACACACACTTCAAGTTTATATCTGTCTTCGAAAGGCTAAAAATTGTATGCACATGCTATCTGAGAGCTGTCTGTCTCGGCAGTGCAGCATTCCATCCCAGATAAGGGACCTGACCTCTGAGCCCTCGTACAGTTCAGCCTCAGGTCAGTGCAAGGCTGCTCCTGTCACTCAGCTTGGAGGAGAACAACTCAGCAAGAGGTAGAAGCCTGCGTATGTGTGTGTGTCCGTGTCGTGTGTGTGTGTGGTAAAATAAGTGGGGGAGGGTTACGTTGGGATAAAGGAAAAAAAAAAGAAGGGGGGGATGACAAAGGGAGGGGGGAGAGATGGGAAGCATGAAGTGGGTTCAGACAGGACAATGGGTCTCCCAGTGACATTTGAGCCTTCTCTCTGTGAGGAAGCCAGACTATGGATTTGTGGGAAAAAGGATTCTGTGGAGGAATCTGCAATTTTTTTTTAATCTCCCAAAGAATGAAGCAGATTTAATTATAATAGACTGGTTACTCATACCATTATGTCATAGCTTTGCCCCAAATATATAAACACTTTAATTCCCAAACTTCAAGCATTACGTCAGCCTCAGTTTTTTTGTGGGAGTATCATATAGCTATGCACCACACACAAAACCCTACAAAGGGAATATTTAGAAATGCGTTGGCTTTCCCGCAGAGAGTTAGATCTAAAGAAGATCCAGAACCACTTTTGTATTTGTCTGTCCAGTATACAGTTCAATCCAGGGCTTTGAGCTAAGCTATGCTAACAGTCTGCTGGCTGCAGCCTAATTGCGATTACTGTGTGTTCACAACAGACCTAATTGGCAGACACCGTGTAACGTAGACAATAGAGTCACCTGAAATATGCCACTTCCACTGACCACACTGATTTTTTTCAGCAGCCCTCAATAAAGCTAACGATTAAAAATGTCCTCATAATAATGAAATATGACCTCACGCGGCCCTTTACCTCTTTGTAGTCATCGTTGAGGTAGAGGCCAGATGTTTGCCTGATGACATCATCCACTCCACCAAATCCATCCACGTTATCCAGCGCCTCCCTCATCCTTCCTTCCCTCCCTCTTTGTCTTCCTGTCTTTTCCTCTCTTAATCCCTACTCAGTAGGACAGTCCAGGCCAACTCCTGAGGTTGAGTCCAGCCAGTGCACATCATACTCCCAGCCAGCTCACCTCTGCCATGGTCTGACATAGAAGATAAAAAACTACCCTTCTTCTGTTGGCTTCTCCTTCTCCTTTCTCTTACATATTGTGACACCGTTTCTCTCTCTCTCTCTCTCTCTCTCTCTCTCTCTCTCTCTCTCTCTCCTGTCCTAGGATTTTTCTGACTTACTCCACTCTCTCCTAGGTAGGTAAGTTCCCCTCTGGGTGTTGTGCCTCTCCCACAGGACTGCGAAAGCACAATGGTCAGAGGTAAAGCCCCTTTAGACACTCCCTACCTTCCAACCCTCTGGTCAGGGGAGGCCTCTCACAGCCAGGGAGAGCCAGAGCGAGAGAGAGAGAGAGAGAGAGAGAGAGAGAGAGAGGGAGAAACTCACACTGGTGGTCTTTTCTATCCATTTTCACGCCCTAACGTGAGGACAGCAGCTGCTTGCAACCGGTTTCGGGAAAGAGACACCTCATCCATGGGACAGCCAAAGTGTGTGTGAGTGGAGTGTGTGTTTAGATAGCTTGTGTGTGTGTGTGTGTGTGTGTGTGTGTGTGTGTGTGTGTGTGTGCGTGTGTGTGTGTGTGTGTGTGTGTGTCTGGAGCGTCTCCCAGACACCATCTCTCACTGTCTATATTTATTCTCCCTCACTTTACACCCAGGATTCCGTTCCTGAATTTTGTATCTTTCTTTTTAGCCTTCTAACCCTCTTATCTGGAATGGCTATTTGTATGTTTTTTTCTCGAAAGGGATTAACTTAAAATGTAGATTAGCCCACATATTTGAGGTGAAATAACCATATAAAGCGCGCGTATTTATGTAACACAGGAGGCAGTGTGCTCCCTTCCTGGGTAAAGTAAAAATAGTGCCCCGTCTGGACTCCAAAGCCAGCAGCCCCACAGCCCCGGCCAGCTAAATAAACCCTGACAGAGCACAATGGACCATTAGTCTGTCCACACAAACACATGTACACATAGACGTGGTCACTCACTCGCTCATTCACTCAAACACACACACACACACACACACACACACACACACACACACACACACACACACACACACACACACACACACACACACACACACACACACAGCTAGCCCCTTGTATCAGCGACTTACATTTTCAATCTGAGCTCTCCACACTGTGTAATGATCTCATCTTAGCCAGACGTTATCGACCTGTGACTCATATATTTGTCACAGTCACCCAGACAGAAAACGATGTCCACATTAGGCAGCAGAAACACACAGGGGGCACGCAGCTTTACACAAACCCTCAACTGGTTACACAGGAAAAAAAATGGTAAGGTATGAAAGGTATCATTACCATGCTCAAGTGGAAATAAAATCACTAGGCATATGCACCAAAACCAGGGGGACCGCACCCATTTTTACTGTGTAATGATTAAATGGAATGCACTGTGTTTAGTGTAGGGTTGCAACCATATGAATATTTTTCTTGATTCATTAATCAGTTAAATATATTTTTTGGTTATTGTCTAGTTGTCTATGAAATGTCAGGAAATTGTGAAAAAATACAATTACAAATTCACAAGCACAACAAAATAGCTTTTTATCTGACAAACAGACAAACAATGTATATTAGGTTCTACATTTAAAGAAGCAGTATAGGGCTATGGGACTGCACGTCAGTACTTCATCAAACCTCCAACTGCAGACTGATTAAGAGAATGAGTCATATTAAATAGTCAGAGATCAGACGGGAAGACAGGGATATCAGATAAGAAACCAAATAGCCAGCCAAGGACAAAAGGGTTACACAAGAGAAATGAGAGGAGAAAGTTGAGAGGGGAAGAGAACGACAAAGTGATGCTGATGAACATGAGTCACATTCATCTGTTACTCTGCTGAGGCAGAGACACAGAGGGAGAGAGAAGACCAGCATTACATGAAAATAGAATCAGAGAGGAAGACAGTTTGGGATTCATGCATTTGCATGATAACATCAAAGAGCATTTGAACAGACAGTCACACTCACACACATTGGTTAAATAAAAAATAAAAAAGAAGTGGGTTTGATTCAGTGCTGATCCCTTAGGATTATGGGTAGAGTACATTGAATTGTTTGGCTGTCTCCTGAATCCTCTCACACTGGACTGCTGCTCCTGGTGACAATACATGACAGCACACACACACACACACACACACACACACACACACACACACACACACACACACACACACACACACACACACACACACACACACACACACACACACACACACACACACACACACACACACAGTCAGTTGTGTGCGCGAGTGGCCTGCTTATGTGCTGCAGGGTGGGGCAGCCCGTTAGTTCATTACAGAGGCTGACTTCATGGTGAAGGTGAAGTCAGTGCTGATTTAAATGGGATAGGATGTCGAGGCGGAGGGGTTACCTGGGTTACCATATACGCAGGGAGGCCAGCACCGGGAATCTACAACCTGACGTGCACACAAGCATCATCAGTTGACAGTTCAAGGGCAAAAAGCTGGCTGTACTTTCAGCTGCATATGTGGGACGTACACACAGGTCAATTACTCTGACGCTTGACTAAGGGTCGGCTGAGAGAGAGAGAGAGAGAGAAAAAGAAAGAGAGAGAGAGAGAGAGAGAGGGAGAGAGAGAAAGAGAGAGAGAGATACAAACACACACAGACAGAATGGCTTATTGTTCCAAGTGAACAGAGGGTGACTGTGGGAGAGAAGGTTCCTGGCACCTCCTGTAAGCCTGGGATCCAAGGCCAATGGCGCTATGTGTGTGTGTGTGTGTGTGTGTGTGTGTGAACATGCAAACGTCTGAAGCCAATGAACCTACGCTTGTGTTGCACCCGCTCCTTTATATTATCAGCCTCAACCCCTACGTTTGTTTATGGGTTTTCCATGTCAACAAAGTGGCACGCTGCTTCTTAAAGTATATCTGTGTTCGCCTGGGTTATTCTATAACACAAGGAAGAATTTGCTGACACATATGAAAGGAATGCAACAGACTCTGTTCTGATCTTATTTTGGAAAGCAGGAGGAAAAAGAAACGGGGGCCCGCTACCATAGCAACATGGATAGAATTCTCTTCATGACGATGCTTCGTGTTCCAAACAAATTGGGCTGAGAAAAGGAGCACAGGGCGGCCCAACGGGAAGTCTGCTAACTCACACAGAGGCCAGTGTTTGAAGGAACTGGGTTTTTCCCCCACAAATTGTACAATATTAGGACGGACTATACTGTTGTTATGAAGGGGAAAACACCAAACAATACTTTTTGTTAGTTTAATTTGTGGTTTAAAAATGAGAAAACTAGACCCATTTTTTGTATCAGTAATTCCAGACATTCGGTTTCTTGTCCAGCCTTGTTGATCAATCCTGTCTT
Source organism: Ammodytes marinus (assembly GCF_949987685.1). Taxonomy (NCBI): domain Eukaryota; kingdom Metazoa; phylum Chordata; class Actinopteri; order Uranoscopiformes; family Ammodytidae; genus Ammodytes; species Ammodytes marinus. The sequence continues at coordinate 21,226,728 of NC_137232.1, read as the reverse complement.
CCAGCATGATCCATCAGTGGTATCTACTGTACTGCTACTAGTCCTCATTTATAATTCATCAGGCCACACCTCATATAGGCTACTGTTACACTGACACTGGAGCTCTCTTTCAACCCTTCTCCAGTCAAGTATTAAAAACTGCATGCGCTTGTAGACACATATGCATAACATAAATACAAATAAGTAACACACACACACACACACACACACACACACACACACACACACACACACACACACACACACACACACACACACACACACACACACACAAATGAAATACTGTGTGTGACAGGATTCAAAATCCAATCAGGGTTCCTGGGGCCTTGGCAAGCCCTACAGTGTTTGGGTTTGACACACTGTGGCCAAGTGGATAAATCTGGCCACCGCCCCACCACCCCTTCACCCTGCTGGTACTGCTAATGCAGCACACACAGCAGTATGGCCCCGGACAGATTTATAGATCTACATGCAGATCTGAAAACAGGATGCCATATTGAGACCCCTGCCTCTAGTAAACACACGGCGTGCTTTTAGCTCTCATGGGCACTTCACAAAATGAAGAGCGTGCGTCCAGATAATGGGGGAAGGCTGAGATAGAAAATGTTTGTGCTTTTACTTGTCCTCATGGTTTATTTGTAAATTATAAACACACTTCAGATCGATAGACTGTTTCGGTTAACTATGGGTGAAATACTTGCTTTATTGGTTCTCCCAGGGGTCAGCCTGGGACTTTGCTGCCTAATGGTTTTTGACATAAAGTGGGAGCTTGCCGCAAAACATTAAGTTTTATTTTCCTCCACCTCCCTCTTTCTTTCCTCTTCTCCGCCCACCAACAGGAAAAGAACAATACAAAACCAAACAGAAAGACTAGGACCACACCTTAATTAGAAAATAAGAAAACGATTGCCCCAAGGTATGGACTGTCCCGTGAGGCAGACACAAACACAGGGACAACAGCATGTGTCTGAACCTTTATATACTTTTCTATATACTATCTATTGTCTAAACCGCCATCTTTTCCCACTTACGCTATTTGCTCCTTGTCCATTTCATTCTCTCATTAAACCCCTTAGATCCCTCTCCAATCCTCTATTCCACTGTTCTTCCCCCCATTGCACTTTGCTTCTCTCCATCCCTTGATGTGTGTGTGTGTGTGTGTGTGTGTGCGTGAGGGGCGCTGTCTGCCTGCTGGTTGCCAGGTTACCAGTCTAATTGAGGGGCCTCTGGAGAGTAGCTGTTATCAGAGCCTGAACCCTCTGTTCGGCTCACCGCTCTCATTCTCTCTCTTATTCTCTCCATCTTTCTCATCTGGTACATCCCATGCATTACAGTCATGTCAACTCCCTCCACTCCCTCTTCCTTCCTTAGCCTTTTTTTCTCCAATGTCTCCCTAAATTTACATTCCTCATAATTGCCGGTGTCTGTTATCTTTTTTTTCCGTTCTCCCCTATCATGTATAATCTGAGTCGTCTCAGAAAGCGATAGGCCGTTCTCATTGATCTCCCCTCCCCTACCCATCTCTTACTTAGTTTTTCTGCACAGCCTGCGTTGTCAATACCTATTCTGTTGCTGTTTCATCTCTATCTTGCATGTGCTGCCTTTGGTGTCACTTTTCGCTTTCTGTCACTCAATCTATCATCTTTCATCTGCCACCAAACATGGCAGGGAATTCTTATCCTCACTCACATAAGCCACATGAGTCCACCCCTCCTGACATGCAAACATGCAAACTTGCATCAAGATTAATACAAATGTTTTAAAAAAAATCAATAAATCCTAAACTAGAGACCGAAGGGCAGTTTATTAATTCCCAAACGTAATCTCAAGCATTAGGAGGATGTGCACAGATTTTCTACATTTTTATAATGACAGAGAGATTAGCTTTTCCAATTGGAAACCGCAAGACTACATAACAAAAACAGCTGTATACAAGATCAATCACATTTCTCCAATTCTCCATACATCAAAAATGTGACTCCATTGAAGTCCAAATTAAATGTAAAGAGGACGGAATTTGGACTCTCAACTTTCATGTTGAGAAAACACTGTAAATACACCCACAAGGCCCATCCATCTCTCTGGGACCCTGGTGTTTCCTTCTCAACACTTCCTCTGAATCTTTTTTTTCCGTGCATCCCTCCCTGTTTCTGCACTTGCTTTTCCCCATCAAAGAGGCTCCCCCCCATTACTGCCTCCCGTGGTATACTCAGCTCAACTCTTTTGCCTTTCATCTACCTCTTCGCTTGTTCCCACTCTCCATCTCCACTGCATTGCAGACTTTTATTGCGGAGCAGAGCTGGTTATGGAAAAGCAGATGTACAGCTGTGATGTTCTCGCTCTCTCCTTTAATCACGACTGCTTCATCCCCCACACCCATTTGCTGTTAGATCACGCTGTCACATGTCCCACCAGAATCCCACATTCCCATAAACATGTACGCACACACACAAACACCACCCTCCAAGCAAACCATTGACATTTAAATTCTCTGTATCACTATGTTGCCTGCACGACACATCGAATTACACGCATCCTCTACTGCATGAAAGTCACAGCAATTGCAGAAGTTCTGTCATGACTCTATAAACTGGCCGTTGCATGTAGGCGATATACCTCATGCCTCCTTGACATGGATTGATGAGGCCGTATGAGGAGAAGGTGGAGGGGATGGTTGGACATTATTCTCTTGAGTCAAGAGCTCTCTTAGCAACCAACCAGCCAGCAGGAGGATTCACAACACAATCACGTAGCCACAGAAATACAGAGAGGTACTACCTGCGCAGGCCCCAGTGATTCAAGGATCTACAATTAACCGCACAAAATCTACATCAGGTCGTGTCTGTCGAAAAATGGGCAATGCAATTAAAGAATTGCTATGTGTCATGTAGCTCTGAGAACTATACCTGGTAAGAGCAGTTTTCCTGGTGGACCATCCTTCACAGCATCCTATAGAGCAGAGCTGGCTATAAGCAATGGGAACAGGAGCGGAATTGGGGGTGAGATTCCCAGCCCTGCAGGGGTATTCCCAGCGAAAGGGAGGAGAGGAGAGCAGGGATCCCACCAAGTCCTCGATCAAAACTAAAACCTTAAAAAAATCTATTCTTCTGCTGGCAAGTCAGTTCAGTCTTCTTCACCCTCTGCTTTCTATGTCTGTTTCTCTCCGCTCTGTTTCGTTAAGAGAGAAGGGCAGGGTCTGATCTCTCCGCTTCCCCAAAAAGGCGAACGAGGGAGGGGTAGTTTGAGACCGGAGGAGGGGTGTGAGAACGCCAGAGAGAGAGAGAGAAAAAGAGGGAGGGAAGGAGGGAGGGGAGGATAGTATACACTCCTGGTCGGACGCTTTTCTCTGTCTGCTTCGGACTGAAAAAAAGGAGGAGGAGCTGTTGTGGGCTGAGTGTATGCGGAGTTGGCCAGTGGGGAGAGGAGAGAGGGGACTGTGGAAAAGGGAGGGAGGGTATGAGGCTTGGCGCGGGTCAGGGTCAGGGTGTCATTCTGCTGTTTCATATGAAGTCATGCCAGACGGAGAGAGAGAGAGAGAAAGAGAGAGAGAGAGAGTGAGGGGAAGAGAAGGGCAGAGGAATGACTTTCTCCCTTCAACTTGATCTTAATCCCTATGTCTGTGCTGCATGGAGTAAATAAAGACAGGATGACGCAATACTTTTAATGAAGAAAAAGCTGAGTTTCGAACCCCAAAATGTGTTTTTAACTCAAAATATTCAAAAATGTCTAAAATTCCAAAGGCATTTAATGTGTGGTCGATCTTCCTCTAATTGTTTGATCAGACAGTTCCCGATTTAAGACAAAATGTCATTAATTTGCCAAAGATGTTTCACTCGTTGGTGTGTGAGCTTGTGTCATCTTTTCCTCACTGTGTAAAAGTATACATTAAGTGGGAAACTGATGCCATGTAGGCTACATCTTCCCCTCCTTCTCTGTTTGTCTCTTTGTAGGATTATAATCCCATAGTGGCAGATGGCCGGCCGCTCTATAATCCAAACACAGGCCTAACCTCCTCTGATAATCTCTCCCTTCTCCATCTCCTCTTCCTCTATCCTGCCCTCCAACCACTATTAATCCATCTCTTTGTTTTCTGTTTTGGCAATGATTCTTGATGTCACACGTGTCTGGCTTTGTGAGATTTTGCATTGGTGCATCATCGCATCATTTATAGATCAATTTAAAAATAATTGATTAATCTTTGAGTCAAGTCAAGTCTGTTTATTTAATAAAGCACCAAAATGAAAAAGTACATACAATTTCCTCAGGGGGCTTTATACTACATCATACTGTATCTTTAGAGCATTGGTTCGAATAATAAAGAACTCTTCCCGCTAAAAGAAAACACCCATACTGTATATAAAATGCTGCAATAAGTCTAGTCAGTTCAAACCAAGTTTTTATTAAATTTATAATAATTTAAAACACATAAAAAGCTCCAAACAATCATATTTGAGAATTAGGAATCTAATTTTCAAAATGTTCTACATACCAAAAAGATCAACTGTACAACTAATCGTTTATCAGAATTGTATTTAATTAATTATTTCAATTCAAATCCACCTTTTTACAAGAGGTTTAGTTTAATCCAGAGCTGTTAGTCTGTTTATTTGCCTCCTGTCAACACTCCCACTCAAGCAGCGGAAAAGCTTTGCACAAGAATGTGGGGAATTTGACATCCTGATGCATTTAAATCTGTGACATCTGTTTCAGCTTTCAATTTTTTCAAACTTTTTTTATTTTGGAAACATCAGCTAGCTACACACACACACACCTCCTGTTATCTCCCCCTTTCTCCCAGGCCAGATCTCTCTATCCTTTATTGATCTCTGTTGGGTGACGCTGCTTTTCCCGATAAGACCACTCGTGGGTTTAATGACCTGGAAGTGGATCGATGGAGCGCCCTGCTCTGATCCCTCTGCTCAAGCCTGCACATCACTGGCTTTGGCTTGGCCTTCAGTGTGTTGTGCCTAGCTGGGGCACAGTGGAACAGTGCCCACACTAACTTTATTATCTGTACATGACTTTTACCAAAATGTGTTTTTATTGCATGATAAAATAGCTACAAACTTGGCCAATGTACAGCAAACATTAAGCAAAACAAGGGATCCTGAATCTTTTTATCCGTGTGTCTGCTGGACATGTCAAGTTAGGTGTTGTCTAATACATAAGAACTTGATAAATGAATTCAGTAAAAATAGTGCCCTCTAGTGATCATCAATTGCTTAAAGAAAGTTAAGATTTTGAGTTGAATGAAAGTGGACTACCCAGCACAATCACATTGAAATCAGCCTCATCCCAACAGCAGCATTTAATATGGAGGCTCTGGAAGCCAGGTCTATGTAGCAGCTCCAGTATTAAGATATTTTACAGATGCATTCAAGCCTTATGCTTCTCTGTCTTGAATACTGTGTATAGATATTACTGATTTGTCTTTCTGGTTCACGTACGCACACATACACAGAAGTGAAAAAAACAAACTTTGATTTTCAACATCCATGAACGATGCTTTGAAACGAGAAGCCACAGCAACCCCCCGTTTCTCTCCTCCCATCACCATGGCAGCAGTCGCTCCAAAGAAACCCCCCACTGACCTTCACACGGTTGTCAAGGTTACAATCTGAGTCATAGCACAGGTGGAGACTGAGACGGCACCTCTTTAGCCACACAGGAAAAAGCAAACAATATTTGACGCCAACCAGACTGTATAGTGGGGGTCTAAACCCTGATTCTCAATTGTTAATGAGTATTACAAGGCAGCATTAGAAAGCTTACAGTGGCCTATAATGATAGCATGAGGCTACTGCTGAGAGTTCCAAGAAGCTCCAGTGCAAGACAAATGTTTGTAAGTGTTGGGGTCCCTACCTGCTCTGCTGTGTTACGTGGCCTGATGTATGGATGTATGTGTAGGGCATCTGAGTCTGAAAATAACTTAATTGCAGTTTTGGTCAACCCTCTATGCAGTTCGGTCAGATTTTCTTCCAGACTGTGGAACCATTGGCGATCATGTCTGTATGCTTGGCACTGAATATTGTGAAAGGCTGTGTATTTTTTACTCTGTGTTTGTGTATTTGTTTATGTTGTTTGTGTTGATATGGATCCCCCTGGGTCTGAAATAAAGAATTATATATTAGCTGCCTTTAATAAAAAAATAAATAAAATCAAACAAACTCCAACAACTTATGTAAGTGGCCTGAATCAGCACAAAGACAACTGGCGGAGGCGAACATGCAGGCAGACTGCAGGTTAGCCTCCCACACACTCGTACACATTATGAGTGAACTAAAAGACAAGTGGAACTGCTGCCAATAGTGCCTTTCTGCTTAAAATATAGCTGTATGCTCATGCAAATGCCAAACGTCAACCCAAGTATGTAATTTATGCCTGCACAGAGCTGGAGAAATTGCTGTTATGCGTGTCACTCTGTCTGTTAGGGTGTGTTGTGAACGCTGAGAGCCGGAGAAGCTCATCTTATCCTCGTTTTTTCCTCCTCTCATCATCAAGCACATCAAAACACCACTCCAGTGGGCCCTCTGTGTGTTTAACTGGGCTGCATATTTAGAGATGCAAACAGGAATAATCTCACTGATAAAAGAGGGAATGCCATGGAAGTTCTCTGTCTTATGTACTCTACTAGTGGGGATACATACAGAGCTGGAAATGATACTGTAGGCAGTGACTAATGCCGTGTAACACAACTGTGCAGCTCATGGAAATAACTACATCGTGCTGTGTGACGCCTCCTCCCTTCCTCTGACAAACAGCTTACCCCTTTTCTTTTTGAGCCTCCTTTCCATTTACCCCTCCTTCCTCTCTCTCTCTCTCTCTGGCCTTTCAGTGTAGAGACATTTGCTTTCTTTTCACCACTTTTCTTCATCTTCATCCTCCTCTCTCTCCCTGTTTCTGTTCCCCTTGGCCCCCCCCCTCTCCCCTTCCCAGCAGGAAGACGGGACTCACAGATGCTTTTAGCGATCTGACATTTTGTGCCAGCGTAAAAACACTGCATAGCAAAGCAGGTTGGCTCAGTGTGAGGGCCAGATTCTGGCGGTAATGAGCTGGCTCTGACAGGGAGGAACTGATGTGGAAGGCCAGGGAGTGCAGTGTGGGTGTATGTGTGTGTTTGGGCGCTCAGTCTTGTGATCAGCCCACCAGAGGTTGTTCTAATGAGGGCTGTCTGCATGGCGGTGGTGGGGAAGATGAAGCGTGCTGTGACCACCAAGCTGTAATAATATTTGCTTCACATTTTTTAAACGCGTCAACAGATTTGTGTACCAATGGAGTAAACGACTAACTGACCACCAATTACACTCCGAGTCCATTAAGAAGCAATAGCTGTGTGAGACACAGTGAATACTAAGCAACTGAGATGGAGCGGATTGGGGAAAGCAACAAAAAAAAAGAAATCAGAAAAATGATTGAGTTTAGTGTTGAGATGAAACAATGTCAACGGTTTGAAAGATAAGTCCATACCATCATTAAAGTCAATCAATCATCATTCATCACATATGAATATTTGCTCTTCTTAATTGTTTAAATGCAAAATGAATATCTTTGTTATGATTATAAATGTATTTTTACGTCTTTCCAGTTTGTGACATTTTATATACCTAAACGATTGATCCATCAAGAAAACCATTACTGGTAGTTGCATCCTATTATAATAATAGAGTTGAGTGACAGATGATAATCAAGAAATATTTAATTTGATCATTTTAAGTCATTTTACAAGCGGACATGAAGAGATTCCCTAGTTCCAGCTTCTCAAATGTGTTGATGTTGCCTTAGTGTGACCACTTGAACACTTTGGGGCTTTGGGACTGTTGGCTTGACAGTACGAGGAACGAACGAAGAATTAAAACAGGTAATTTTCTGACATTTTAAAGACTAGCTGATAACCCGATTCAAACACAATAATCATTAGTTACAGCCCTAATTCAGTCTGATGGAATGATTATATTCTGGTGCTTTGGGGTGTATGTGAGGAGATGAAAGAGCTCTGCTCTCTACAGCAACAGACGAGGCTCTCAGCATGGCCTGGCACAAAGTTACATGAACAGACACACAGCTTAGATAACACAGAATCAGAAAAAGGGGGATAAAAATACCCATGTTTTGTCAGGGTTTTGCGTGAGTGTGTGCGCAAACGTAATTTAGACCTTGGTATTTTTAGCCTGAAATAAACAGGCCGAAATCACAACCCACTTCTCTACCTCTCACATACACTCGCTCTCTCTCTCTCACTCACACACACACACACACACACACGCACATGCACACACACTCTATAATTAGGAGCAGAGAAGAGCAGTGTTTCATGTTTTGGCTCCACCCAAAATGACTACACGTCCACGTAGGCACGCACACACACACACACACACACACGCACGCACGCACGCACGCACGCACGCACGCACGCACGCACGCACGCACGCACACACACACACACACACACACACACACACACACACACACACACACACACACACACACACACACACACACACACACACACACACACACACACACACACACACACTCTCAACACAAACACGGGCCACTGCTTGTGTTTGTCTGACTCAACCCTTTTTATTCCTCCGACAAGAGACTGGAAGAGGTGATGGATAGACAGCGTAAAATCCTTCACTGCTTGGAATAACATAAACCCTCTTTCTCAATATTCAGCTTTCTCTCTCTCTTTTTGTTGCCTTCCTTCAATAAACCTTTTCTTTTATCTCTTGGGGCCCGTTCTCTAAAGCCTGCCTGTGTGTGAGTGTGTGTGTGTGTTGGTGTGTGTGAGTGTGTGTGTGTACTTGGCTCGCGAAGAGGACTGACACAAAGTTATACCATTAGGCCGTCTCTTCACTGCTACATAAATCCCCATTTCCTCCACAGCACGCTCTGCCACTCACGGCCTGCGCCCCTCTTTGATAGTTTTCATAGGGCGGAGAGAAGGGGGAGCCAGGCGGAGGGGTGGAAAAAAGTCTCCTGCTGTATTTTGGCTGTGTGAGAACATTAGGCTATAATGCTTCCTGACAGCTTGAGGAAGAGGACAATTAGCAGGGAACAGGAGTTGGGATGGTAGCGAAGGACAGGGGGATGACTGGGAGAAAGCGAGTAGAGGAGAAAAGAAAAGAAGAATGAGGAGGAGGTGGAGAGATATTCAACTGAGGAGTAAAATGAGTCAGAGTCTTGGTATGAGGCTAAGTTGACTGAGGATATTACATACTGTATGCTGAAGAGACGGGCTTTGGCTGTGATGGTGAATCACAGTCGAATGAATCAGAGGAAGGGTGTGTTTGTGCCAGAGTGTGTGTATCAATCGAGATGATCAACCAGACAAGGAGTGGAGGAATGTGTAGCTGGAGGCCATGTCTTTCCTTTTTCAGCTAAACATTATTATTTTATCTGCGAGCATAGCACCATCTCTATCTGTTTGACCCACAATGCAGCTTGCCTGTCCCTTGGTCCCTTGGTGACTTGGTGATAATTCAGACCATCTACACACCTTTAGCATCATTATGACTGACTCACCAGTACAAATGTGTTACAAATGGTTTGTTTACCTGTGCAGATGAGGGGAGTTTATCAGCTGTTAGAACTGCACTTTGACACCAGATAAGGGGCAGTTCTTCTGACAGAACCACTCCTTTAGAACCCATGGGATATTATTGGACGTTTTTTATTAGCCCTGGTTACAGTTTGTGTGTGGAGTTTTCGAAGTAGAATTTTTTGTTAGTAGCCACTAGCCAGCAGGTGAATCTTAACAGTTTTGATTTCACATGCGTGTGAGCATGTGTGCAGGCCTACTTATTGGTTCAATGCTGGGCTCCAAGCATGGCTATGTATCTTTGCTACCTGACACACCGAGCAGACCATTGGCCATCATCGGGCACAGTTGGCAGGTCGAGCGTGTTTCATCGCCAACGGAGAGAGAGAGAGCAGACGGACGGGGTGACTGTTCAGATTGGCAAATCTGTTTTTTACCCATTTAAGGAAGTTTGTTCTAATGTTTTGCTTCTGCCGTTTCTTTTCCTCTACCACAAGCAAAACAAGACTGTAGACCGGCAAGGTCAGTGCAAAGCTGAGGTTTATAGTGTCAGCTGCGCCTTTTTATCCGTCTCATTCTCAATTTCTATTTCAAGTGTCTATAAGAGAGTTATATAAGTTTTTCATTTGTTTTTGTCTTTTTGTCTAGTATTTGTCTTATGTCTCCCTTTGTGCAAATGCCCATGCAGAATGTATGACAATTTTGTCATCAGTCGATTGAAGTCTTTGTGTGTGTACACATGTGCAAGTGTATATGTTAACTTTATACAGAAGACCTGATGTGATATGAGGCATCCAGAAGGAACACAAATATTTGTAATAATTTGGGTTGTGTCGTCGCTAGTTCTCTGAGCTAGTGAGCTGGTGTGTGAAAAAGAGTCTCTACCTTAGCTGAAGGTAAAAGAACATTCAAAACAGGCCCAAGCACAAAGCTTTGCTTATTTAAAACAGGATTCAAATGGGCTGTGTATTTGATGGTATTCTTTCTTTGCCAGAAAGCAAAGAAAAACACAGGGCTACCAAATAGCAACGGTATGGTCCAAGTCCTGCCAGCATGAACCTGCTCTTTGTTAAAGGGTCAGACAGAACATATTTCTGAGGAAACAGAAATGCATGGACAGATGTACAGCTGGTACCACTTTATGCTCCATTCTGCACATATTTAACTTTGCTGTTACATATGAACTTAAAAGACAACGTTTGACAGCAGAGGAATGTAGTGCCATAGGCTACAATTACATAAGGATTACATATTTCATCTAACTTTGAGTCTGAATCTTTCTGAAGTTTTGCTCTTAGTTTGGCTATAGCCACATCACATGGACATGTAATGTTGAAAAGGGTTTTTTACAAACCGGACGGAAAAGACTGGCACATTTTTAAAAGAGGTTTTGCTTTACCTGAGTAAAGTGCCCGACTTGCTGTGAGGTATCCAAGGTTAAGCTGAGATGAAAAATACTCCACGGAGAGAAAAAAAAGGAAAAAAAACAACACCTACCAACACTGGCAGACTGTCAGGATAACATGAGAGAGGACAAAAAGATATCCTTTGATTTAGTGAGGTGAGTCTGTGTGTGGACTAACAGGAGACAGAAAACTGTTTGATTCTAAAGCACAGGCGGAGCAGTCAGTGTGTGTAAGGAGAGAGTGTGTGTGTGAGCTTTGGTGTGCAGAGGGGTCGGGCGTGTTTAGGCTGGTACCGGCACATACATGTGCTCACACACGAGGAACAGTGGTTAAGCCTAGGGGGGCTGAACCAGACATCGGAGCCTCCCCCACACCTGGAAAAATCCCTGCCACCCCTTCCCTATCTCTGAAGCCTCCTCCCACTATACAGTATGTTGACTATCTCCTCTGCATACTTCCCGCCCTTTTTGGCTTGCTCACAACCCATAATTCTGACCCCAAAAAAAATCCTTCCTCTTCTTCCACAAAGTTCTTTTTTGATCCTACCTATCACTCTCCAGCTCACCCTCCCCACATTTTGCCTACGCTGCCTGCTTTGTTTTCCCCACACAGGACCTAACTCCCAGTGTGACTACTTTTAACTCATTGTCTGTGGCTTTCTATATCCACCATAGCTGCTCTAAAAGGCCTCTCAAACCCTACAATTTACTCCCTCGCTGAGCACTGGGTGAAGGTAGTAGTTAGGTCGTTAGTGGAGGGTGGCGAGCACAGTTCAACTACTGAACTTACATAATCACAGAGAGCACGGAGGGGGGATCGTAGAATTGAGAAACCACCTCTCTGCTTTTTGTTCTTTTCTCTAAGGTCTCTCTTTGCTTCTATCTTATCCTTTTTTCTTTTTCCTTTACAGCCCTTGAGTGCTTTTCTGGGGCAGAATGTCCACACTTCCACAATTCAGTGTTGGCTCTTGGCCTTTTCATTGTTAATGGTGTGCTTGAGCAGCACTTTCCTATTAAGTAGATGTTCATTGACCTGTTACTTGCTCTGACAGCTGGAAACAGAACAAGGTAAAATGGCCAAAGGAACTTTTAAATGTTTACGCAATTTTTCTTCTGATGATCATAAATGTCCTGTAACAGCAAACAAGACCATCAGCAGATGGTAACAACCTGTGATTCCCGAACTGTACAAAATCAAAGTTTAATCTGCATCGCCATGGTTATATTACCATAATTAATCTATAGTCACATATAAATATACGTTAACTCAGCGCGGTGCATCCTGCAGTCTCCTTTTCACTCGCTTGCAAAACATTGCAGGCTCCACCGCTAGTGTCCTAAAAACACTTGTCCTAAAAGTGCCACTAGAATCTAAAAAAAGTTAGGAACTCCTCATAGCTACTTTAATTTATGGAAAAAACATACACGTATAAGCGTTGCAAGGGTGTTTAGTAGCAATATACCCAATCATCAAACTGTACTGTGTGAATATGTATAGGATTGATTTTTACAGATGTCAGGAGGCATTAGTGAATAAGTGTGTGAACCTGTGCCTGAACAGTATGACTGTGTATGAGTCTACCTGCTGCTTCTGACAAATTTGTCACACTATGCCCTCACATGTACAATAAATGCTCCTCTGGCATGATAAGGGGAGGTTCAGTAGATGTGTACGTGTGTGTGTGTGTGTGTGTGTGTGTGTGTGTGTGTGTGTGTGTGTGTGTGTGTGAGAGACAGAGCTCCCCTCTGCATTTTAAAACAGGAGTGGTGCTGCAGGTCTCAGCACAGACCCTATCTTTACAACCACAATATGCCCACTGGCTCTTTTTTAAATTGTGTGAGTAAGCCTGGGTGTGTGCACACTGAGATTGAAAAAGAAGTAGCCTCTAGGCACATATTTAACACTTTTCCAGAATGCACCAGACAACACACACAGGTAAATGTACGTATATGGAGTATGGATAGCCATGCATGTGGACTGCCCCCCCTCCCCCATCTCTGCCTTTTTCACCTCAGGACCCGAATCGGAAGAATAATATTATTGTTTAGCTTTCAGGGGTGCGGAGCTAAATGAAGGGTTAGTGGTAGTGTTACCCCAAGCGTACTTATGGTCCCAGTGGGCCCATCTCTGCCACGCGACTCCAGAATTAATTAGAAACACATTACCAACAGGTCAGCATGCCACTCATCCTCACCAATCCTCCTGACCCCACCTCCACATAGCCTGCAACCAGACGCTGAGATTACAGCTGCCAGAAACCACACCCTAACTAAACACACCTGCACAAATACAACTGGTACGTTAATACAATAAATGAAACAACAGGCAGGATAGGTGAAAGTTTTGTATGGCACACACAGAAGTAACCTGTGCTATACTCTACAAGCAAACCAAAAGTAACATGGTGAGAAATCAGTGCAACTCTGCCAGGTTTGTGTTACAAATCTTTCAATCTAATAGGAATAGTTTGACCTTTGGCTTCATTTAAAAAACTACAAAGGATAAGGATAAGGCACATAAAACCCAGTGACACCAAAACCTGTCCTGTTTACACTTTGGTGTTTGTGTGGTTGAACAAGTATGATATCAATTGTTCATAAGGGAGCTTTAGAGATGGCTGGTTGGTGGATTTTGTTACCCTTTGGACAGAGCCAGGCTAGCTGTTTCCAGTCTTCAGGCTACACTGAGTCAACCCGCTGCTGACTGTAACTTTCTAATTACCATACACAAGAGTGGTGTCAATCTTTACCTTTAGCTCCTGGCAGGAAAGTGAACAAAACAGATCCTTTAAATGAAGCTAAATTCACTTTTCAAAGACGTCCAGACAATGCAAAAAGGGCGGTTACCATGGAGATGTGGACAGGAAGAGGTATCACTTCTTATGGCCTTGTGTATTTGTATTCTCTGTGTGATGCAATGTATGCCTGGTTTACAGCTCATTTCACCTGATCCCTGTTGACACAAATACTCTTAACTACAGGCCAGTGTGTGTATGGGCTCTGCTGCAGGAAGCTATATTGCATCTGACTGGGGACGCGCTAAAGGAGTCTCCGGGGCACTTAATGACCACTCCAGATTATTAGCTTTGGGCTCCACCGTGTCCCGTCTTTCTGAGAGCACACGGATGCTATGAAGCTCTACTGAAGCGTGAATATCTCTGTCCCTCTGGACCCCGGCAACATCCCCGACAGGCAGACCCCACTATATGAACACATGCATCAGTCTGAGTGGATGTTCAAATATTTAACAACATATTAAAAGCCCCAGCTCGCCCCCTTTTCCTCCGGGGTGTCTGCTAAATCCAGCAAATTTAAGAATTAAGAAACCCAGACGCCCCCTGGCATAGAAAGACATCTGGAAAAATGTCTTGTGGGAATGTGTCCCCTTCCTAAATAGACACTTTACAGCTTTTGTGCTCCTGTTAGCAGGTTAGCAACGGGGTCACTGCCTATAACACCATGTGTGGAAGCTCAGAGAAAGGAATAAAAGAAAGAAAATAGGTCAAATAACACATCCAATGTACCATAATGGATTGTATTGATAGCCATCAATAGAAGCGGCAACAGCACTTCAATGATTTTGTCCAGGTTATGACCTTGCGTCTCCTTTCTCTTCTGATTTATCTCCTGTGCTCCCTGCTCAGGTGGGATTACACGGCTAATTCCAATTTCTTATCTACCCGGGGCCATCCACATCTGAGGCGTTGGTTTTTCCTCGTAATAGGGGAGACCGATGGAAGCTGTGGCACCATGAGGGCCAGGCTATCTCTATCCACCACACCAGGCCTAGTCTACAATACCTTCATGAACACACATGCAAGATACCAACAGAGATCAAGAATGAGTCCATGGTGCAGAGCGCATGTGCAAAACACAAATGTTTATATGTGTGCGGATGAGACAGTGGTCGCATGTGGAGACAGAGGCTCTGTTTCAACAGATTTTCTTCCACACAGGTCAATTGTATCTCAGCCCACTGCTTAGAGAGAGAGAGAGAGAGAGAGAGAGAGAGAGAGAGAGAGAGAGAGAGAGAGAGAGAGAGAAGAAAGAGAGAGAAAGAGAGAAAAAGAGAGAGAACGAGAAAGAGAGAGAAAAATAGCACACATTCCCCAGACTAAAACGAGCCAGGAGGTGACCTTCTCATATAAGATGGACAGCAGGTAATGAACATTGACACAAACAGACACACAGCCCATGTGGCCATGAACTGCCCGGTCCTAAAGATAACATCTTCCTGTCCTTTCCTCCCTCCTTCCTTCCTCTCATCCCCCCTTCTCCCACTGCATTCCTGACATGCCTCAGGGAGACGGAGGGGGCCTCCAGGACAGACAAACAAAGACACACAACACACACACAACGCGCTCACAATGGCACTGGCCGCGGCCATTGTCTCCGTGCGCTGAGGAAAAGGTCTTGGTGCATGCATACCAAAAGAAGCACCAATACCCCCCCCCCCCCCCCCCCCCCTTTTTGCTCAAGCACACATTTTCCCTCGCTTATTTTAACTCAGTGACATAAGAGCTAAGTGACTGCACTGAAAACGGTAAACAAATATAGCCCACTCCTCCCTAAACAGTTTTGAAGCTACACCCTTTTGGACCCACAGGGTAACAATAAACCGCGAAGCTCTTGCTGGGACTTTGATTTAAACTGAATGATGTCACGTTATTGTTAATGATTCATAACAGCCTTGAGTGCAGGAGCTGCTGCTGGTGTGGCAGCAGAGGCAAGCAGCAGCAACTCCCCTGCAGAATGTCAATACAACACTGACCTCTTCTGGTAGAGACACCACATGGCCACTTTTGACCACATCAAGATGTTTTAAGAAAAAAAGGTTAAAAAGACACAAAAGACTGTAAGGTCAAAAGTTAAGGCTAATACATACTAAAGATTACTAAAATAGCTCTTACTAATACAAATATGACACCTATTCAGTGTGTACCACAGTGTACTTAAGTAGCCCAGACTCCCTTGATGGTCAGGTTAATGGCTGGGCCACATAGCTTAGCGCTACATTAGCAGACTAATCCCTCTACCTCACTCCAGCTAACCTAACTTGATGTTTCCAGGGTCCAATTGACACAGCTAACTGCTGGATTACAGATGCCCACCAGTTCATGGGAAACTAAGAAAGAAATATGATGAAATAACCTTTGACACACATAAGCAGAAAAGCCCCAAATCTTAAAAAAATAAATAAAACAACCACAACAAACAGATACATGTAAAATACTTAAAGACATACCGAGGTGTAGTTGCTCTTGCCCATGTTGTGGTTCTGGTTGAGGTTCTGGTTCTCCTGCTCCCTGCACTGCAGTCCAGCCAGGTGTCTCTCCAGGGCGGCCCAGTCCATGGTGGGCAGAGGCTCTTCCTCTACTGCCTCCTCCTCTCTGTATCCCCTCCTCTGTCCCCCTGTCCCTCCTCCTCCTCCATCACCACCGCCCCCTCCAGTGCTGCGGCTCCCCCTGCCCCGGCTAGAGCTGCGTTTGCTGGGCTTGGGAGTCCCTGTGCCCCTCTGGGGTGTACCAGGGGAGTGGGGCTGGCAGCTGGAGGGCAGGATCAGATTGCCGTTCTGTTTGAGTTCCTCGGGGACGGCTGCGACCGAGGTGGCGGTGCGCCCGCCGGGGGCCGGGAGGGGCGGGATAGGCTTCACATCCTGGAACTCTTCGGCCAGGCTGCGACTGTTGACCGTCTTCCTGTAGCCTTCGCCTTCGCCCTCCACCCCCACCACCCCTCCTCCTCCTCCTTCCTCCAGACTGGGAGGCTGTGGGGAGGTGTAGTCCTCCCCGTACTCACTCTCCCACTCCTCGATCACCTTCTTCTTGTACTCCTGGTAGTCCTCGTCCTGCTCGTAGTCCTCTAAGGTGACCAGGTCCGGGGAGGGGGAGGATTTGTAGTCCTCCAAGGTGGCCAGGTCCAGAGAAGGGGAGCAAGGCGTGACCTTGTTGGAGTTGGACTCTGAGCTGGAGCGGCTGGAAGCGTCACTCCCCAGGTCCATGCCATCCTCCCGGTAATCCTGCAAACCACAAAGGAGGAACAGAGAAAGAGAAAAGAGTTACACTGAGGAAAGTTTATGAAAAAAAATTAACAAGATTTAAAAAGGGTTGTAGACAGACAGAGAGAGAGAGAAAGAAAGAAAGAAAGAAAGAGGGGAAACGAGGGAAGGAGAAAGAGGAAAATTAAAAGAGAATTGAGGGAAGTGTGTAGCTTTAGATTAGTCAACGCCAGTGTTGTGGTTTGAGACCAGCGACCACAAAGCACTTCCTGTCCCGCAGGAACTTCCTTTCTGCACAGAAAAAGTCACTGTCTCCCTTGAACTTGTTGGCCACAGCCTTCTGCTATACAACTCCAAAGCTCTCCAGTCTTACTAACTAGACTATGCTAACTGATTATACCATTCCACTGGATTTCTGGATGTTTATGTGTGTAGGCTTGTGCAACACTTGGCATACACAGCGAATGCACAGTCTGCGTGAGAATAATATCCCACAACCCACTGCTACATCTGCACAGCACCACAGGGACCCAAACTGGGTGTTATGAGGGGTTTAGAGTGAGTGACACTTTAAACAGCACACTGAACCGTGACACAGGCACACAAGTCCAGAACGGTTGTCTAACCTTGACTGGGTTGCCCCTGCGAAGCCCCCCAATCACCTCTTGACTGAATAGTTCACACCTAATGAAAACGTTGTTTACAACCCTTCACAATTCTCCACCCAACCTGAGCCTTCGCTGTCGGAGTCTTTTCTCTGCAGGAGTGCGTTATCATAGTGCCTCTCACCTCTTTTAAAAGTTAATGAAACACAAGGAAGAAGCTAAAATCCTCTCAGGGCAAAGATAAATTAACGACACAATCCTACGTGAACCACATTACGAATTGCTCAGGAAAAATAAATGAATTAATTATGAAGAAGGCTGATAACTGGTTAAGGCCATGATGACTAATAGTAGTTTTGCCTCTTTCATGAGACTCAAGAGGGAGGACAACTACAATAAATCCAGTATTATCCTAATGACAACAAGCTCTCGTTGAGTTATGGCTCCGAGACCACACCTGTGCAGACACGGGCTGTTGACGTCAAAGGACAATGCAGAACATATTTATGTTGGGAAAAGGCATATGACTCAGCATCTTGGAGACGAGATACACAAATTGATGGTGCGTCGCAGAGACATGGGCCACATTTCTCCATGAAATGCTAACAGGTTTAAAAGGAACAGAAGTGAAGGGAGAAAGGTGGTACATTTGCTACACACATGGGCCCACCAAAGCCACATTTGTGCCTATATATTGACATGATGGCAAACTGTTATCAGATAGTTGAAACTATGTAAGAGGGTCTTGGTAACATATCACATTGTTATTGGGCCGCCCCCAGTGTGTTCAGGGGGAGAGTTTACATTTCAGTATTATTGAATGAATGACTGATGAATTAGACCAGTGCCAAAATGTATGACTGTTGTTTTTCCATTTTCCTACTACTACCGCAGTCTAGACATTAATAACACGTCATAACCCATATTCAGTCCTTGGGGTTATGTCCAACAATCAGTGGGTTCTTGAAATGAAAAACTCAAGGATCCCTTGTGGGTTTACTACTGAAGGGAAGAAGGGAAGGGGGAGGTGGGGGGGGCCCGACTCGTGGCCACTAATACTCTGAACAATCTCCTGTATATATTACAACAAAATTACCCGGATCACGAATATGCTAACTGGTAGGCCTATGTGAACTCAGTAGCCTATCGAATCGTACGAATATATAGATATATCAGCACAGCGGGGAACAACCTTACCGACGTGCAGCGCCGTCGTTAAGGGGGTAAAGGTTATGACGATTATAAGGGCCCACAGCCAGCTAGGGCCCACACAGCCCCCAGTAGAATCTATGACAAAATTATTGTGTAGGCCTATACAGTGAACTAATATATAATCATACGAATGAGTCTGAATTAGAACAAAGCCACAAGTCATACAATATTCTAATTGTAATCATTTCAATAACCCCCTTGGCCCCTTCTTAAAAAATGGTTTGGTCCACCCCGCGGTTCGTTCTTCCTCATTGGAATTAAGTGAGCGCGAGCGAAGTGAACTCCAGCAGGCGAGGATGCCCCCAAAAAAGCACAAGCTCGCACACCAGAAAAGAGATGAGAAGGAGACCAGAGTAGGCTATGAGCAGCAGAGCAGGGGCCCAGGACATCAAAAACAGTTTTTCTAAGAATGGTGAGAGTAAAACTACAGAGGGAGGCTGAAACAATTAGGCCTACCCTACTACTTGTTTATTCATAACATTACCTTTGACGGGGCGCAGGCTGGAGCCTACGTTAGCTGTCATCTGGCCGCGCTACACTCTGATCAAGTCGCCAGTTCATTTAAGAAAAAAAAAAAAAAAGTCGCCAGTTCATTGTAGAGCAACGGTTCCTACTGTAGTTATAATAACTGAACGTTACTACTACAGTGACTATGTGTTTTACACATATTACTGTCTGACAGTGCTCCAGTAGCCTATGCGCCCATTCAGAGGCTGCATTGTATTGTATTATGACGCATTCAACTTCTACTCGGTAATTATGAGCATCTGACGATGGTCAGTTCCGTTCAGGGCCGTAGGACTGCGAACAGGCTTGGGGGGCCCAAGGCAGAGGGGGGCTGCACCCAAAAAATATAAAAACGTATTTTTTTTATTTAATTTTTTTTACTGGCTCAATTTAGGCCCCGAAAAATTTTATTTAGGAAAAAAAAATATATATCAGGGGCCTTTCATTCGTCAGTACATTTTTGCTATTTTTTAAATAACATTGTTCGGGGCTACGAAGATCAGGGGCCTATATTGGGCCATTAATAAATACAAACGAAGGGAAAATTCCCAAAGCTGACTGGATTTTTTAAACATGTACATTTCTTCTTTCTGCTTTTTGGTCATTCTGTGTCTATAAATTATTCCAGAAAATAGTACTAAATAGCTTACATAGGAACAGTTGATTTAGCCTTAGTTTTCTTCTCAAAGTGCACCAGATTGATGAATTTTACTTAAACATTTAAAAAAAAATCTTCCGGGGGAGCATTCCCCCGGACCCCCCTAGAAGGTCCAGGGTCCACGACACAGTCTCCCAAATTCCTGTGAGAAACACTGTGTGTGTGCATGTTTATTAAGAGTCATTAGACCAGGGGTTGTGTTCAAGTACGCGTAATGATTTGGTCATTCATCAATAGAAACATTGTGTTGTTATCTGGCTCAGAGAGGGACCAGTCACTCATACGTTTTGGACTATAGACAAACATAGAGACCGCCTCTCAGAGGGCCCATCAGGACTTCCTGTATAGGGGCCCAGAATTTGGTGCAACGCCCCTGCCGACGTGTTCATCAAACGCGCTGGATCACCACACGGTCACCAGTGCCCCGTGACTGTGAACCGGCCTGTCATCTTGGCGTTAGTCACCCCCTGCTTCGTGAGCTATAAAAAAAACCCGGATTCAGGAACCGGGTGGGTCTTCCTTTCAAAGTAAGAAAACCATTAAGTAGAAGCGGGAGTATCCAGGCTGCGATCGCGTCTCAAATCTCGGCCACCGCCGATCCTTTTCCTTTAAGTGTTAACCCGAGTGTGTGCTGCCTGCCTCCTAAACCGGCGCTCGCTCGCGGTTGCCAGATATTAACGGGTCAATATGATGGTTGATCACATGAGCCAGATTACAACAATGTAATCATTTAAAGTGCCTGTGTATGAAACACAGAAAGGGCGACAGAAAGGCGTTGTAAAAAGCGGCCGGCTGGAGTGGTAAAGCTGATCCGTTGAGGGATTAACAGAAGCGCAGGCAGGCAGGCAGAGGCAGGCAGGGAAGGCAGACCGCGCGCAGGCTGAATTTGGCCACAAAAACACATGCAAATTGACAGCTGCACCGATCCCCACCCCTTAGCCGGGCGGCTGGTTGGGAGGGGGGCGTTTAATTTATGTCAAAGAGCTACCCTCACAACTATGCCAGTCGGTCTCGGGTGGATTGCAAAGGGGGCATCATCGAATACGCCCATTCTTTACGTGCATCGAGCGCACTCCACGCATGACAGTTGCATGATTACATCTGGTAACACGAAGGCTATATATATAGATATAGAGAACATGGCATGCGCTTGAGAAAGGCACATTTGGATAATAGCCTACTCGTGGGTTGTCTCAATTTTCATCATAGCCTACATATGATGTAATGTTTCCCCAAAAAGTCACGAGAGGAAACTGATATCCCCCGGCAACAGCGGTGACAGAAACGCCCAATATCACACGGCAGTTGACACCTAACTACAGATGTGACCAGACTGACCCCCCCGCCCCCATTCGGTCTACTATTATCGGTCAGAATTAAAGTCACCGGCTGCTTTAATCAAACCCACCCAGGGAGACGAGCTAAAAGTAGCCAGGGATGCAACACCAGTGCCATCATGATCTCAACGAGCCGATACTCACTGTCATCATCTTTGCAGCTTCCCCGTCGCGTCTCAAGACATTGTAAAGTGTAAATTCCAGCTGATGGACAACGGCGAAGGTGCTGACTTGTTTTACAGCAGCTTTTATTTTAAGGGCGGGTTGTGGTGGTGGGACAGGCTTCGCTGGAGAAATGACAGAGAGCCGGTGGATAATTCAGTACTGTCATCGCTCTGAGTGTGTAGTCCGTCCACACAGATCAGCCAAAAGGAAGTCTTGAGTCCCGAGAGTAAAAAATAAATAAAAATGCCGCACTGGATGTCTTAAAATCCCAGAAGGTCAACACCGCGTCTCTTCTCCCCTCCTTTCCTTTCCTTCCCTTTCCTCCCCGGCACACGGAGAGATGCCCACACCAACAGTTCAGCCCGGCGCTCTCTCGCTTCCCACGTCAGCTGGAAAATAAATAGGCTCTGTAAAGTGCGTCCCCTAGTTACTATAGTGTGGGCTTGCGCACGTTACACAGCTTCCACACGACCAGTCGGCCCTTCAGTTATGTGGAAATTTCAAACTGAGCGCAACACAAGCATGCTGCTGCTGCTGCTCCCTGGCTGGCTGGCACAGCGTTTGTGGCGGCTCTCTCTCAGTGGAAGCCGGCTATCGCTATCTGTCGCAGCCTCCAGCTCTGAGGAGAAAGTGACGACGACAGAACACAACTAAAGCCCAACCTTCTGCACCCACTGACCTTGCAAATGGCAGGAGAGAGAGTGAGGGAGAGCGCGCGCGAGAAAGAGAGAGAGAGAGAGAGAGAGAGAGGGAGAGAAAGAGAATAAAATATATAGGTGAATTATTAAACCACTTCTGTTATTCCTGATTATAAATGTATTTCCAGATACAGATTCTAGCACCCGCATCAGGTAAAGTAGGTTCCCAACACACGATAGGCACCCTGTTAGGTTAGATGTACCAGCTTTTATTGTACAAAAATAAGTTTTCCTATGAAATCAAAGTATTGCAATAGGAGACGTCCATATACCGTTAACAGAGCTGTAGGAATCCCAAACAGTGCACAGGTAGCTCACTCCAACAATACACCATTATTGGCCGTCTATACCAGCCTCATATCAGAATATTAGACCTCTCTAATAAAACCAGTACAGTACCAGTACAACAACGGGCACACAAATAACTGCCTGGAAACATTAACATTATCAACCCATATTGAACTTTTTCAAGCTAAAACTCATAAATTGATTTTTTAGTCAGCATGAAATTAATTTATAATTGATTAATATTTTCAGCAAAAAAAACCCAAAACTGCTGCCTCTACTTTCTTACATTTGAGGTGCTGCTGCTTTTCTTTGTCATACTGTACATGAGAATAAATGGAATATATTTGGATTTTGTACATTTTCTGAGACTAAAACAGCTTCTCCTTGACGTCACATTTGGCTCGTTGACAAGCTAAACTAATTAATAAATTCCTTATGAAAATAAACATCAGATTTTTGACCAATATCTTGTAAATTAAAATCTTCCGGGTATTCTGTGGTAGTGTAGTATCATTATACACACGCATGCATGCACGCACGCACGCACGCACGCACGCACGCACGCACGCACGCACGCACGCACACACACACACACACACACACACACACATATGTCAGTGTCTAAGCTGAAAAGGGTCTAACATCAACATGGTATGATATCTTCATGCTGCATTCTGTCTATTCTTGCGACAGCTGCTTATTAACATATTCCGAGATGGACATCACGTTGAATGTCAGTGATAAACCAATCTCATCCACAGAAGGAGTAAAACTTACTCCGGAGCATTTTTATAACAAGTGTTAACTTATGATTAGAAACTGGCTTTGCATCTCTTGGGTGGCAAGCCAAACACTTTGCATTTGGCAACATAAAAGTGATGCTGATATGCTCCAGTGATGAAGTTGTTGGGAATCTCTCCGTGATCCACAACTGCCTTTTGCTCTCCACGGCCGACTGGGCACAGCCTCGTTTTTTTGGTTGTGTGAAGGATGGGAGCTTGCCTCGGACATGGTGCATAGATTGTATAATAGCAGCGCAAATGAGTTCACCCATGTAATAACAGAGCAGTACTTCAAAGGCCCCTGGCTGAGATTGTCCCTTCTACTATAGTATAGGGACAGAGCTAGTGGGGATCTCCCCAAAGAGGAGGCAGCAGAAGTCAAGCCTATTGCTGCCACGCCATTTCACACTCTCTTATCATCAGTCCTTCCCTTTCTCCCCCTCTGCTTTTACTCCCCAATTCCCCAAACATTAATCGGCCATAGTGAAGTAAAGTGAAGAGTTGTAGAATTAACAGAATGCCCGTAAGGAGGATAAGCTACTTTAGGGGGTTTTATCTTGGAGAATGAGAGGACTATAAGTTCATATGCTCACCAGGCAATTAACTCACCATTAACTTGTCAACAGGAGGCCATTATTGTTTAGGTGTTTAGGTCATTCTCGCACGCACGCACGCACGCACGCACGCACGCACGCACGCACGCACGCACGCACGCACGCACACACACACACACACACACACACACACACACACACACACACACACACACACAGTTTACTTTCTTTGAAGTTGCTGTTTTCCACAGTTTTGACATGGCATCCTTCTGCTCTGTGGATTGTTTCACAAAACAATAAAAGCAGCAACACACTCTAAGTCAGTATGCGCCAGATGGAGATGTCTACGTCACGTCACATCAAAGCTCTCTGATCCATGTCTCCATCAAACTAGGAAGAAGACCATGACTTCCTTTAAGGCACTTTTGATTGAGGAGGTGGTCAGAGGAAGTTCACAGCGAAAAACTCCAGGCCCCCTCGGAACAATCACTCTTCCCTTTGTGTTGTCCCCCCCACCCATTCTACTAATAAGCAAAGGTGCGGTGTCTGTCAAACTGCCATTCAATGGGATTTACCAGTCACCGAGGGGCAGACACATGTGGACAAAATCAGCCAGGTTCTAGATTTACAGTATCTGGGAAAAGCTTTTTTCTCCATCTGCCTGCCTGCCTGAACAGTCCAACCGCAGCCAACTCCCTGGCAGGAATCACCGAAGGCCTATTTTTACTGACGGAGAGATAAGGCTGAAAAAGAAGAAGAATGCCCCTCAGATGATACGGGAAAAAGTCAGAGACAACATCTTCCTCGGCTTATATCTGTCTCGCAGGTGTTTAAAAAACAGGGGAGCTTCTGACAGTCGGTCGGTGAGAAATTGAAACCGTCTTTGCCTTGTCAGGAACCCACCAACTCTAACGGACAAACACTGAGATTGACCTTGGAGAATACTACTCCCTCTCACTTTTTCCTCTCCCTTCTTCTGCCTCTTTTCAAGAACCGAGGAGGGGGGGAGACTTGGGCAACTGAACCAGACGACAGAAAATGAAGCGTCAGAAACATGACTGTGGTACAAGGACAGGACCATGGACATATAAAGAAATGGACACCGTATTGAAACATGGCGCCCATTCATTCCTATGAAAGCTGCTCATAGGCGCAGAGAAGCAACAAGGAAGTATAATCCGGAAATTCCATACGGCCCAAAGCATGACGTAGCATCGACGTAGCTGCATTATGGACCTATCAAGAAAGAGGGCGGCAAGCGTAGCGGACTGGAGGCGGGAGTAGAATCATTCTCGTTCTGTAGCATCTAGCCTGGCGAAAACAAACTGAAAGCCGTTAAAAGCCGTTGGGCTAATAAAACGCTTGATGTGGCGTTTTGAAATGAGAAAACTTCAGTTTTAATAGTATATGGTCTAAAGATAAGTATGAGCCTATGATTGATATCCAGAAAAATTTTGCAGAGACACAATCTTGTTCGCCGCTTGTACTGTGTGGACAGGGAAATCTGCCTACGGGCCGTATGAAAATAAGCTCCACCCCTCACCATGCAATACTAATGGGTTGGCCACATGTCCATGCTGGTTGCTCGGAGAAGGCACAGTCCTGGGGGCCTGGACAGGACCTGCAGATTGGAAAATGTCCGCCCTGGTTATGAGAGACGCGGGGCCACGAGAGGCAAGAAAACAAGACTGAACAATCAGCTCTCTCACTGGGTCATGTCTTTGTCATGAAGAAGACTAAATCCTGGCTGTCAAGAAATAAAATCTTTATACTTTGACGCATAACTTTTGTATAAGGTATGACCTTACCACTTTTACCATTTACATGACTCCCTAGTTGCTACATAGGCTATTCTCCTTACTATCTATTACCTGATGCCACGAAGAGTGTTATGTCCTATAGGCTTTAAGGAAGTGATGCGTCCATGTAAGGGTAAATGGAAAAATTGTAAACATTTACCAACCTATTACTGTCTGACTGGGGGTTCCTGTGTATCTCTTGTTCAATCTCGTCTGTAGAGGATTTATAAAGCGGACCAGAAAACCCTTTCAGGTCAGTCAGTTTTCCTGACTTGTTGTATTACACTTGATACATCTCCTGTGTATTTCAGGGGCTTTGCTTTATCCTATCCTAAGCTAATGAAGTAAAATGGTGAAATTGTACTACAAAACCCAAACTAAACTAAATGCAAACTAACTAAGAAATACATACACTGCACAATGGTGATTTGTGCTTTGCTGGCATTAGCTTACCTCCCACTCACCCTGTTTGTGTGAACTAGTCATCTTAATTGAGAAATCAACAATTTCTTTCCTTTTAAATACTTTAATACCTTATAATACCTTTTAATACATCTCCTTTCTTCTGACTTCCTTTCAACCCCGATGTTGTTTACAAAGTGCCACAAACTGGGCTTGCACATTTGATTAAGGACATGATCATAACAGCTTCTGATCGGAGAATATGAACATATTTTATGTGTTACAATGTTATATGGACTATGCAACAACCAATAGAGATGAAGTTAAAAAAAAATGCTGTATTTACAGAATATATAATAAAGGCTGGGTTTGCTTACACTCAAAACAGAAGTAATGTGTCACTCATTGTGGCAGACCTATGAATCATTTCATCATTAAAAATATTCTTCATCCACAAATTCTCAATACATAAGTCAAAGAACCAACGTGATAAAACAAATGATAATATATTTTTTAAGCTGTTAAAGGAACCCAGGACCCAAAACAGAACTTAAGAGGTGAACACCAGATGAATGAAAGGAACCTGGATCAAACTGAGGCAGAGAAATCATACACCAATTCTATATTGCCATAAAAACAGTCCTAGAGTGAACTAATATACACAGAGATGCTGTTATAAAAGGATATAAATCACAATCTAAAAAAAGTATGGTACATCTCTGACTTTTGACATATTCATACTGTCAATCCAATGTGGACAAGCACCTTTTCCCCCACATATGCCAAAACACACACAAAGTGCCACACAAAGGAGGCTGTGCCTTGGGACAGCAGCAGCAGGATGCAGAAGCAATGATGAATAGAGATGTCAGATGGCCACAATAGAGTTCGAATCCTTAACTGGACGACTGACCTGCTATTCTGAAAAAGAAAGGGGGGCCCAACCATTGAGACCGACCATCAATCTCCTTCCTAAACACAATGATGATTTACTCCATTCAAATCACTGAGTGAGTGAATAGGAGTGTGTGTGTATGTGTGTGTGTGTATTTCTGGGTGTTTTCATTTCCAACTCAACTATATCTGTATGTGCATGCGCAGACATCGGCACGTGTACGTTTGAGTAAGATATGTGTTCATGTGCTACGAGGCATAACCATGCACCTCTGTATCATGTTTCTGTAATTGTGTTGACACAATCCGTCGAACCCACAGCAGCGGCTGTATTGGATTGTGCGCCACACTCATGCCTGCCTGTAATAAATTGATCTTCCCTTCCATACTGTATATATCCAGCCAACAATTTCACTTGCTAACGAAGTGTGAAATGAATTGTGAGTCTGAATCTTGTCCAATGAATATGCAGCTGCACTCACAGCTATTAGATTCATTTAAAAGGGGAGGCACATTGGCTTCCAGTTTGCAGTATATAGTGTGGGTGCAGTCTCAGACTTACCAAACTGTTTGAATCCACAGCTCGGTTTACAGAGGCTAAACGGATCGTTCGGTGGTAGACTGCATTTCATATTAAGAATGAATCATAAAGCCTTGATTCCAAACCTGCAATTACAGAAAAGACCAGAATATGCACAGGGCCATAACTGTGAGGGCGGAAAAACCAACGCAGATACATTTGGTGAAGGGGGACGCGATGGTACTGCAGAGGGAGAAGGAGGAAGAGTGTAACAGCAAAGAAGTTGAGGAAGATGAAAAAGTTGCTAATGACAATCACTGCAGAAATCAGAGTGATTACAGCCACGCGTTTGCTGATGAAGATAATAATTTGTAAGACCATGTAGGAGTAAGGGGACGGTAAAAATGAATCAAAATCAATATAGCCTGGATACATCTGAAAAGGAATAGTGGACACAAGGAGAAGCTTTTTCTTTGCAGGAGCTGAGAAATCTATAAGAAAGATGTTCCAATCCAGACAAAGATCTTCACGCTGCGGGTGAAGCTAAATTAAGAACCCAAACTCCTCGGGGGAGGCAGCAACCAGAAGAGTTTGGGATAAAAGTCAGCCAAGTCGTTAATGAAGCTCTGACCAGAGTGATTGTGTGGAAGGAGATCTTAATCACCTGCAAAGAGTGGAGGGCTGAGACCTCCTCCAGACCCATTCAGTCCAAGGCACACTCATGCTAATTAGAGTAAAAAGGAGGGAAGGTCTGTAATCTGTTCAATTAGCCCGGCCTGGAGAAGCGTCCTGTGGGGCCGAGGAGGAGAGATTCAGGGCCTGGGGCTGTGTGCTGCTACTGTTGTGAGTAAAAGCCACATTAGTTGCGGCTGTGGTTGGCTGTTTAGTACGCACAGCAGTTTGCATCAGGCTAAAAATGCTGTTGTTTTTGTTATGTTACAAGCCAGAGTTGTATGTAGTTAGTTATTAGATCTAGAAGTGAAGACCATTTACAGAAATCACAGGATATTTATATGATTCTCATGGTGAGATTTCTAACACTTTTCCATTAATTTCTTAAACTCGCCTAGTCTCTCGCAAACTGGATGAATTTTTAGGGCCAGACTACCTGTCTCCTTCTCTCACTCCTCCTTTATGTCCCCCTACATCCTTTTGCTTCTGCCCCCTCTTGCTCTTTCTGCAACGCGGCGGGGAAATATCCTCAGTGGTTAAAGAGTCAGATACGGAGACGGAGACCAATCCATGGTCTCTCTCTCTTGTGAGCTGTGCTGCCTGCCTGGCCTGGCAACCCTCCACGGCTGTTTCTGTGCCCTGTCAGCAGTGTAGCTAGGCAGAGATATGCATACAGCCTGGCCTGGCCACTCGGCTCCACGTCTTGCAGTGCGCAGATGTCCGTACAATTTACTGCCCACACCAAATTGGATCACTTCTATACCGGTGTTTTGTGCAGGCCTCGCCACTGCTGTTTTCCACCTTCTCTCGTAAACGGCTTAACATCCAGAGATTGGGGGAATGGTTGATTTAAGGAGCAAAATAAACCAGGGAGGGCGAAAATGAGATAGAAAAAAACAAAGGAAAAGGGGTTGAGGGTTGATTTAAAAAAGAAGAGACTTTTGCGGTAAACCCCTTTGTGCACAACAGTGAAAAGGTAAACATTTCCGGGAAAATAGGGTATGGGAATCTGGAGTAGTCTGCTGGTGTCAGTGCCAGCCAAGCATCAACACAGCCACTAATGATCTACAGCTTGCACAATTTGACCCCAGGGGCAGCCATACAGTCTGCCAGGTCACATGCGTTGTAGAGGTTAAACGCAATCTGACATCGGATCAGCTGTGATGCGACTGAGTGACAACTTGTGCCTGAGTTGGCTGTGTTTAGATCATTACAGTACCAGGAGAAAATGACATGTTGTGTGTGTGTGTGTGTGTGTGTGTGTGTGTGTGTGTGTGTGTGTGAACCCTGAGGCGACCCTGGCAGGTGGTGGAAACCCGTCTAGATCAATTACTGATCTCGAATGCAAGGTGTGAGATACTACTCACACTCAGACATGGCTTCATAACTGAACATCACAGAGAAAAGGACCTCACTGATATTGGCTGATTTCTGTTGTGAAGTAATGGAAAGACTGTGGTTGAAATGTGTACAGTTATTGGATGATGGGATGCAAATTCTGGTCTCTGGCATGAACGTTACATGTCCCAAAAGTGCAGAAAACACTGCCAAATCAACACTGTTAGTTTCTGCCTCACTACATAAGGGCACAGTATTTTCCTACACTGCCACTGACCGCTGGCATTTGATTTCAATAGTGCCTCGCAGTATCATCCAATATGAACGTGATTTCCAGGGAGACTATGATACGTGCTGTCAGTTGTAGGCATCACTGTACATAATGTACTGTATATATGTGTATATAGTAATGACATACACCTATATGAGAAAGACAGACATGTTTACATATTCAAACACATGTATGATGTATAACTACACATACATACATGGCATTCAAATGTACATGTACTCTTACAGAGATTTTCTCAGCATTTCAGATAACAATCTTTCTTTGAGGTTTGATTCAGTTCTATGTGGTGTCATTGAGACGAGCAGTCTGCCACTGAACCACTGTGACATTTCAAACAGGTTAGAAATGTCACAGCGCTTCTCCTTGTTTGTCAAGGCAATTACAGAGAATCTCCGTATGTTCCCCACTGACTCCGACAGTGGAATGTTCATTCAACAGCCGGTAGCAGCTCCTCCATATGGATTTCACATGTGAACCCATCACTGCATAAGCATTTTGCCTTCCTTGTTATCTCCCCCAACCCCTGTCTTTGAGTAACCTGAGTCCTTGAAGGTGTATCTCAAGTTCTATCTTGTGGGAGTAAACTGTCATTCGGATAATGTAACTCCTCATCTGTATATGAGGCCTAATTTATAACGTTAAGCTCTCTATGTTTGATGGAGATTAAGTTACATTTTATTGTAATCTTTTCAGTTTATGAACTAATACTACCTCATGGTATTGTTGGTAAGTAAGAGTTCTGTTTCTATCCTTTTAGCTAATAGCCACTCTAACTGTTTTTACAGTTCCTAAAAGCATGCAAATAAAAAATATAGCCCCAATCTAACAGTGCGTGCACAAACTCATTAGGGGGCCAAGCCCGAGAAGGGCCTGGGACCGCGTTTTGCAGAGCAACGCGGTTCCATAGCCCTGCTGGGCAGGGAACCCTATTGTTCTTGTAGGGATTATTATTCCTTACGTAAAACTGGTGCTGCAGCCCAAACCATAAATGGTTGAGACATGCCACTTGCATGACTAGATCCAGGTCCGTGCCTGGTACGCAGACAAAAAAATTCAGACATGCCGACCATTAGGTGGCGCTACAAAAAAAGGAAAACGTGTATAACTTCCACACCGAAAGTCCGACAGTCAAAAACTTTATATCCACAGATGCCCACAAGTCAGCTGAATCTTTTGAAATAGGACACGCCCATTTCCGTATATATACATTTTTCGCTACATCGCAAAAACTGTGTCAGTCACCAAAACATACTCCTCCTACAGTTTTCGCCCGATTTGGACCAAACCAAAAGCATTATGCTCTACCGACTCCCACGAGCAAAAGTTGGTCAAATAATTTTTCTACGACCATCGGAAGACCAAACGCTAGCGCTTTAAAGATTCGATTTTTCGATATGGAACATTTCTTCTTCTTTTTATTTAAAATGGTGCTGCAGCCCAAACCGTAAAGGGCTGGGACATGCCACTTGCATGACTAGATCCAGGTCCGTGCCTGGTACACAGACGAAACAATTCAGACATCCCGGCCACTAGGTGGTGCTACAACAACGGAAAACGCGTTTGAGGCTTTAACTCCCACACAGAACGTCCGACAGTCAAAAACTTTATATCCACAGATGCCCACAAGTCAGCTGCATCTTTTGAGATAGGCCACGCCCATTTGCGATAGGATAGATTTTTTGCTACGTCGCAAAAACTGTGTCAGTCACCAAAACATACTCCTCCTACAGTTTTCGCCCGATTTGGACGAAACCAAAAGCATTATGCTCTAATGACTCCCACGAGCAAAAGTTGGTAAAATAATTTTTCTACGACCATCCGAAGACCAAACGGTAGCGCTTTAAAGATTCGCCGATTAGCTTCCTTGTAATACCTTGTACGTAAGTGATCATAAATCCAAAACTATACAACGTATCAAGACAATATTTTAGAAATATGGTCGTACTGTCCTAATGAACATCCTCAAAAAAATTTGAAAAATTTTGTCAAAAGGGGGCGCCAAAAACACAAAAAGTATACATCTCCTTATCCACTTGAGCATCTTTCTCTGCAATTGTTTTGCCTTTTGGTCTATAACTCCCAAACCGAACATCCCACATTCAAAAACTTGACATCCACTTGTTCGGTACATTGAGCTGCATCTTTCCATCTAACATAGTTTGGCGGATGTCATCCATAGGGGGCGCCAAAACCACAAAAAGCAAAGAAAACGCGTGTGGGGCTATAACTTCCACACCAAACATCACACATTCAAAAACTTTACATCTCCGGATTCCGTGAAGCGAGGGGCCGGCGCCGCGGACGACGACGCCCGATCCCGAGTCACGTGGGAGGCTTGGCCCCCGTTCACAACTGCTTGCAGTTCTAGTTTTATTTGCTACTTGCTCTTTTCGCCCAAATGCTGCATTAAATAAACAGACATTCTCCTTGCTTTCGCTGCCTACCAGGAAAACAGGGCCAGTTTTTCCCAATAATATTTGAATCTGAAAGTCAACAGCAAGTTATTAAGTCTCCCAATGTCAGTGCCTATTGTACAGTGTCTGTCTAACTGGATAAATAATGATCTGTGCAACAATGGTTATCTCCAGGCGTTCAGATTTTAGCATTTTAACAACCTTTTCCCTACAGGGGGGGTCATAGACATTCAAAAAGAAACCATTGTGCAGTCAATGAGCCCTATCACAACAACATATCTAGCATACAGCATATATCAGTTCCCTCTCCTCCAGACATTCAGTAAACGTTTTCTATTTCTTCAAATGATTTCTCTCACACGTGTTATTAATTTATCCATGTGCATTTGGATGGTGTTGTCTTGAGTTTATAGTAAACACAAATATTCCTGTAAGTGATGAAAACGTATGTTATTTTACTGCAGCAGTTTCAAACTCCAAAATTTCGGTGTGGATAGAAGATGCCTTTAGAGATTAGCTGAATGATGAAGTAATTGAGGAGACAGTGAAAGAAATTAGATCAGATTACAGCAGTTTAAATCATAATAGCCTTTTTTTTTCAAGTGGATTATACATTCCAACAGTTCTGATTAGAGCTAATCCATGAGCACAGAGCAGGTGTAATGGAATAATCAGTGACTAGATGGCCAGAGGTTATATCAAACGATATTTTGGTTTCTGTAATTACATCCGTGTCATTTGTTAAAGAAAGCATTCTGTTGAGACAGGGGTAAATAGACCCAATAGACGCCTCCAAGTTAACTATTGCAGGTTGATTGGTAAGGCAGATCGTTAGGGATATGCTTTTAAAAAAGATATAACATAATTGGAATATTTATGTTGCCTGCCAGAGCTGTGCTGATTTTTGTTAAAACAAGAAAAATCCATTCAACAGCATTGGTGAAGAACCCTACACTGGAGGTTTGAACATTTTCTCTACTGAAAAGCCATATTTTTTTACTAAAGGCAATCCAGCCTGAACTATTGAGAGAGCCATACTGGTAACGGGCCACTCCTGTAGAGATGCATTGCCCTGTCAGAGGCAGCGCCAAGAAAAGCCCCCGGGACTGAAAAGGAAGGATGTCACATCGGCCATTTTGGCTCAGCATACACCTGGCGGGGGCCTTATCAATTCAGTCACCATGAACACCCAACTCTCTCACAACTACACTCATGCGCTCCCTTCCATTTGTCACGTTTCCTCCTTCGCCAGAGCTTTACAATGAAACAATGGTGAGTCTTTTTTGGTCGGCGCCCGACTCAGTTCTCCTCTCTTTCTACTTTAAAAAAAATATTTTACATTCAGCGTCCCTATTCATCTCTCCCCTCTGAGCTCTGTATGTGCCATCTCTGATGCTTTATGCAACGTCAGTTCTGCTGCTGAAGAGGCTGAGAGGGTAAATAGGCACGAGGGCATCAAGCCCCGCAGCTCCCCTTGCAGAGACGCAGGGAGGGATCATCAGCAGAATATTGAGAAAACCCACCCTGACAAAGGGAATCAGCCAGCAAATGAACCATAGAATGGTGTTGAATCATTCAAAAGCTACACAACAGAGTAGCACATCAATTTAGTAGCTGAAAGGTGAATAGTGTGCATGCATGTGTGTTTGTGTGTGTGTGCTGCGCATGGCTGTGCAACTTTCGCTTCATTTGACAAAATGCTAGCCAGCTCAGGGAAATAACTTCAAGAAATTTAAACGAGTTTCACATCTGCAGCACTTGAGTGGATCATGAATGTTGTAATTTACATTAAAAGCAGTTTATGAAATGAAGTCATGTACAATGGCAATGAAGTGGAGAATAAAGACTACATACTGCATCTTAATCGACAATTGAACGCATTGCTTGCTCATCTGTAAATACAATGAACTACTGTTTGTACGTGTGTCGTGTGAGAGGGGGAAATGACGTAGGAGGTCAAGGCAGCGCAAGGCTGAGTTACTTTTATGTAAACATGCTGCAATTTTAATGAACAGTAACATCCTCAGCAGGCCCCCCCTGTGACGATTGGAGGGGATGTAGGATGTTGGAAGCTTTCAGACCACTTTGCTTCCTTTCAATCTGTCAACTTCCCCCCTACTTCCCCCTAACCCCCCTCCTCAGCTTCCCATCTTCTTTCACCTGAGGTCTACTCATGCATGTTATCACTAGGCTGGCAGCAGTGGGAGGCTACAGAGGAATTGGTACGCCTGGAATGCTCCCCCGGTGCCATCCAACCCTCCACCACTCCATCTCCATTTTAACCGCCATCACTCCACAGCTGTCCTCCTCTGTCACTACTGTAACCATTATACCATTATCCCTTCCCCGCATCCAATGTGTGTGTGTGTGTGTGTGTGTGTGTATGTGTGTGTGTGTGTGTGTGTGTTTGCCATAACGAATCCTCTCCACTCCTGTCCTCTCCTCTCCTCTCCTAGGTGACAGGCTGGCTGTGTTCCGTGAGCTGGAAAAACTCTCTGATAAGCTGAGCGGACTTCAAACAGGTGTGACAGGTTTGCAATTCTCCCACCACCAACTGACTCCATCCCCTCCGGCTAGAACCAAAACGCTGCGACTAAATCCACAATCCTGCGCCCTCACCTGCTGCTGGTGGCCCATTATACCGCCCCTGCAGTTACTGTGTCATATCCCAGATGTGTGCCAGTCACCCAGCGATTAGGCAAGTGTTGCTGATGACAATACTGCACTGGCAATCAACGGCTATGGCCCTCGGACAAGCATCCATGACTTGGTGAGACACGATTGAGCGAGAAATAAATAAACGAGTGGATGCACAATTACAAAGCGAGGCTGATACAATACATGTTTGTGCATGATGAGAGCGGACATCCATTTCTTGCAATTTTAATAGCCTGTACTGATAGGTTTTTCTATTTTTGTTAATATTCTGTATGATCACCACTGTGCGTATGTTAGTCAATGATTGGTTTATAAAGTGACAGCTGCTTCACCCACCATTTGCAATCAGCAAATTTCTATTTTTTAAGGCCATGCTTTACTTTAGCCCAGATGTGTTAGGGAGACAAATGGCCCCCAAAGAAATAATGTTTTGCGACTGACGAAATTGAGACAATACATTTAGTGTAGGAGGAAGCCAGAAAAGGAAACATTTGTGTTTCCTTTCAGGCAATGGTTTAAGAAAAGGCTTGGGCTTCAATAACTGCCACTGTGAATGTTGTTTCCCCTAAAACATGGACTGAGGCTCAGGTAGAAAAAAAATGGTGTGACATTAAAGTTAGAACTTTAGAACAAGAGCTAGATGAAAAAGATTGAAACTGGTGGAAGACAAGGAGCACCTTATCTGTCAGCACAACATGACAAACCCAACACAATTATTTGGCAAACATCCACAAGTGAGATATTTCAAAACATTTTTACAAACTTTTGACATTATGAGGTAGGATTTAGACATTCACTACCCAAAGTTGAATACATTAATTACTAGTGCACAGCCTGTTTGGGATGTGCCCATATTGCTACTTGCCATTGATGTGTGTCAATTGAACAAATTCAGGTAAAACAATAATGAAAAATCACGGATTTGTGCATGAAACGTTATTATGCACGCTTAAGTACAGATTTGGGCGGAGTACACACTGGGCCAATGTTTACCATCTCAGCCAGCTACATCTCTTGTTTTACACTTATTTTTAAGCAGCTGTGATAATCACACTAAGTAAGTTTTCATCCACCTATTTACAATTTCCACATAAATAGAAATAATGCAAAAAAGCTTGGCTG
Organism: Ammodytes marinus; assembly: GCF_949987685.1. Classification (NCBI taxonomy): domain Eukaryota; kingdom Metazoa; phylum Chordata; class Actinopteri; order Uranoscopiformes; family Ammodytidae; genus Ammodytes; species Ammodytes marinus. Next base: position 21,190,867 of record NC_137232.1, on the reverse strand, counting down.
AGGTTGACAAATTATGGAAGGTAAAATGTGCCATAAGTCCAATGGAAAAGCTTGGTGAATAAATGAAGCTTCAGCTCCACTGGAGAGATGAAATATTGCAACAGACAAACACAACAGATCGGTGTGGATGGATAAAGAACGGTATTGTTGATTCCGTTTTCCGCAGGTTCAAAAAGGTGAGGTACAAACAGATGGCATAACTATCATGCAGCTAACGGCAGATGATTTGGTTGAATTTATCCCCTAACGTCTGGTCATTATGTTTTCCTTGCAACACAGTCATCCACACATTATCCATATGCTCAGTTACTTCATCTGTAGTAAAATGAAATTACAGAAATAAATGTTGAAATAAATAATAGTGAAACAGAAATGTGGTTGATTTTGCAGCAGCCTTCTACATGATTTAGTCCTAAATCAACAATGGATCACTATGGGGAATGGTCCTGCACTTTGGCATGGCACTTTTTAATCAGGAGCTGCAGAGAGAACACTCGTATAGTGCCTGCCTTGCTGCCCTCAGATGACTGTGTAGGGTTTTAAAAGCAGTGGTAAATGACACATATTGTACTCAACCGTTAATCTTTAGCTCAGCTCAGGCCGCCTTACTCACCATTTCGGTTTAGCTACAAAAACACATATTAAAAAACTTATATTTTCCCACTTACTCTTATGGGATTTTTTAACACTGCATGCAGTTTTGTTATATTTGTGCAACTTTTTAGATATAAATCATATTTCTGCTGCTATCCAATACAATGACAATGATCATAATTTGGTTTGAGGTGCTAAAAGCTTTAAGAAACTCTCCTGTGATGTGTCATTCCAGAAACAATGTCTGGGTCACTGAATTATTCACAGATATTTATATATGGCTTTTCAGACCAGTGGATGCAGAATGTGACTATGCGTTCATCTTTTTCAAAACCACAACGCTCCCTTTTTACTTTCTCTTTCAGTCTCTAACAAGGAAAAGAGGAGTAGAGTAAACAGAGGAGAGTTCTTCTTCCTTTATTCAACCTCTCTTTTTACTTTTGCACTTAAACTGCAGTTCAATAGGGACACCAAAAACACGGAGGAGGGGTGTGGCATAGTTGTCTGCGTCTCTGTGTGTATTTGAAGATTACATAACAAATCAGATGTTATGGTCTGTCTTTGTCTTGTCTTGTTTTGGTGTTACCCGGGTTTCCTGTTTTATTTTGGTACGTCTGTCTTGTTCCTCCCAATGTCCTGTCAAGCTTCCCTCTTGTTTGATTACTGCTCCCTTCCTTAATGTGTTTCACCTGTCCCTCGTTGTCTACCCTGTCTTGTGTGTGTGTATATAACTCCCAGTGTTTCTTTGTTCCCTGTCCGAGCATTGTACCTGTTGGTGAGTCTCTCCCTGTGTTCCATGTGCCTTGCCTTTGTGCCTTTTTGCGTTTCTGAAGTTTTTGTGTTTTTTTGGACAATAAATTACCCTCACTTGAAACTTTCTGCATTTGGGTCCTGCTTGCCTGTCTGCCTGTCGTCACCGTAACAGAATGCTCGGACCAAGATTGGACCCAGCAGAAGCTCTTTTTTGCTGTGAGTTGGAAGATATGTTATTTTTTATTATCAGTGCCATGGACGGCTGGGAGAACATTCCCAGCAGGAAGGAGCAGGTGCATGTGTTGGGGCGTACATACAAGGCTGTCGCTGCTAAGCCCGAGTTGGAGGGCGCCTTACCCGAGTGGGCAGTCGAGCTTCTCAACCCCACAGTTTTTTGGCCTGAGAGCTATATGCCACTGCCACCGGACTTGTGCGACCGTCCTAAGCCTCCACGCTCCAGCCACTGCCTCCGGTTCCCTGCTTCCAGCCACAGCCTGCTTCCAGCCACAGCCCCTGGGCCCCAGCTACCAGCCTCCTCCTGCCTTAAGGACTATCAGAGTGGGGGTGGTGAGTTTGGATTGCCATCCATTTCCTCAGTGCTCTCCAGCTCCCGAGTTGCCTCCGGCCTCCAGCAGCAAGCTCCAGTCCCCGGCCTCCAGCAGCAAGCATGCTAGCTACCAACCCCTGCATGCTAGCTACCAACCCGAGCATGCTAGCTACCAACCCGAGCATGCTAGCTACCAGCCCCAGCATGCTAGCTACCAGCCCCAGCATGCTAGCTGCCAGCTCCTGAAGGAACTCAAGCAACCACAAGAACACTGTCCAGTTTGTGAGCCCACTCCACGTTTTCGTGAGGGAACCCGCCCTCCAGGCCTGCCAGGGGAGGCCTGCTTTCTTCGCCTTCCAGAGGGGGACCGGCCGCTTCGCCTTCCTGAGGGGGACCGCCCCCTGCTCCTGCCCGAGGGGGACCGTCCTCCGTTCCTGTCCGAGGGGTCTCCTCCTCTCGAGGGATCTCCTCTGTTCCTGTCCGAGGGGTCTCCTCCTCTCGAGGGATCTCCTCTTTTCCTGTCCGAGGGGTCTCCTCCTCCGTTCCTGCTTGAGGGGCCCAGCCCCCTGTTCCTGCCTGAGGGGTCTCGCCCCCTGCCCGAGGGGCCCAGCCCCCTGTTCCTGCCCAAGGGGGTCCGCCCGTCGCTCCTGTCTGAGGGGGACCGCCCTCTGCCCTGCCTTCCTCCGGGGGCCTGCCTTCGCCGTGGCCGGCCGCCTGAGTGATTCTGCCTTTGCCGGTGTCCTGCGGGGGTCCGTCCTCGCCGATGCCGGCTACCTGTGGGTCGTCGACGCTGCCTGCCTCCAGCAGGGTGCCTTCGTCGTTGCCGCCGGCCTCCAGAAGGGGTTTATCGCCTTTGCCAGCCTCCAGAAAGGTTCCATCGCCCTCGTCTTCGCCTAGGCTGGCCTCCAGAAGGGGTTTATCACCTTCGCCTCTGCCGGCCTCCAGGAGGGTTCCATCGTCCTCTTCTTGGCCGAGGCTGGCCTCCAGAAAGGGTTCCTCACCTTCGTCTTCGTCGCTGCAGGCCTCCAGAGGGACTGAGCCCTCATCGTCTTTGCCGTCGGTCACCTCCACTCTGCCCCTGTTTGCCCCCCAGGCCGTCCGCCTGAAGCTTCCTGCCGGGGCCTTTTTCTGGCCGCCCGCCTGACACCCCTCCATTCTGCCCCACTCCTGTTCCCTGGCCAGCCGGTCACCCTGTGAACTGCCCCACTCCAGTTCCCTGACCAGCCGGTCACCCCCGTGCTCTGCCCCAGGCCATTTTTTTTGTTTCCCTCCTCCTGGCTCCCCTACACCCACCCTGTTTGGGTTTGACTTTTTTTTTTCTTTCCAGTGTGGTCGCCTGGAAGTCGACCTTTTAGGGGGGGGGGGTACTGTCATGGTCTGTCTTTGTCTTGTTTTGGTGTTACCCGGGTTTCCTGTTTTATTTTGGTACGTCTGTCTTGTTCCTCCCCATGTCCTGTCAAGCTTCCCTCTTGTTTGATTACTGCTCCCTTCCCTAATGTGTTTCACCTGTCCCTCGTTGTCTACCCTGTCTTGTGTGTGTATATAACTCCCAGTGTTTCTTTGTTCCCTGTCCGAGCATTGTACCTGTTGGTGAGTCTGTCCATGTGCCTTGCCTTTGTGCCTTTTTGCGTTTCTGGAGTTGTGTTTTTTTTGGACAATAAATTACCCTCACTTGAAACTTTCTGCATCTGGGTCCTGCTTGCCTGTTGTCACCGTAACATCAGAAAATCAAAAAAGACAAAAAATTGGCTTGTCGAAGGATTAAAAAAAAAGTTGCAAAGAGCTGTCATTTTGTTCATTATTTCATAACTTCAGACATGCATGGTGCACACACACACAGAAGCAAGTTGCACATCTTGAGATGCATAGTCTTAGAGTTGAAACATAGCAGGTTCATTTAACATGTAAAGACGGAAGTAGCAATAATTTAAAAGCGAGATACCGCGACACTTGTAGAGAATAGGAGAGAGGTTTGCTCAGCAAGCAAAAAATATTTGCTTGCTGAGGATGTTTCAGAGGTGTACAACAGATTAGAGAAACAAGTTTTGAACAACCTCCAGCATACCGGCGCAGTGTGAACACCGTGAGGTCCTCTCCGGGGGAAACTGGGGCTGAATTCTAATCACAACAATAAGGTCAACAGAGTAATCCCTGTCCGCTGAAATGTCACTGTTCCCCATGCTCTGACACGGCTCCCCACACACAGCATCACAACAACCAGCTATCGATCACACACTAATTAGGAATGGATGAGGCCTGCTGTATGCTGTGTAAGATAAAAGGGATACACAAAAGTGGGCAATAACTTCCCCCACACATACACAAGAGAATGAATGGCTTTTAAACACACAATGCATGCACCATACTTGTGTGCCTAAATTGTTTGGAATTGTAGACACTCTCCTGAGATGGGAAGTCAAATTATGTAATCTCAACCTGCATTGAGCATATAGGCTGAGATGAAAAAGGGAAATGGGGCCGCGAGAAAAAATATGAAGCACGTAACATGGCGCGTACGCACAAACAAAAAGATAAAAGAATTTGCAGTATTATATTTGGATCAGCGCTGCTCCTGGGAGAGATTAGTGTGTGACTAACTAACTTACTGCAAGACGCTAGGATTATGTATTTTTATCAGACTGTGATTTGACTGTAGCATGAACTGCTGACCTCCCTGAGACATGCTTAATTCTAACTAAATTTGGCACGAATGACATGTTTATGTATGTTTTTATTTTTTCGTATGTGTGTAAGTGTTCCAAGGGACATCAGAGGATTCGGTCCTGCACCCTTGTACTTACAGTATGTAAAGTAGCTATAGTGGGAAGGTTGTATATGAATGAAATCTTCAAAAACAGTATATAAATGCAAAGTGTATAGACTTGCTGGTAAAACATTATTAAAGTATTTTTCCCACACCTGAATTCGTTTAAAAAAATCTTCATACCCTCAATGTCTAACCGTTATGGAATATTAAATTATTATAGAGGTTAGAACCAGGTGTGTCCTAAATAGCTCCTGCTATTTTGCAACTCTTGTAAAATTATATTTATGTACAGTTAATTGTGATATAGCACATTTTCAACTCCAAATTTCTCTTATACAGAAATTTGGAGTACACTCACTCACAGACAGACAGACAGGCACACGCACACACACACACACACACACACACACACACACACACACACACACACACACACACACACACACACACACACACACACACACACACACACACACACACACACACACACACACACACACACACACACACACACACACACACACACAGAGACCTGCTACGCTCTGCCATCCTGGTTTAACCCATCCAAACTAACATCTAGATGGGAGTGACAGCATTATCTTCATTGCAACAAAGGCAACGTCACCACTGCTAGCGTTGTGTGTGTGTGTGTGTGTGTGTGTGTGTGTGTGTGTGTGTGTGTGTGTGTGTGTGCTCTTGCTTGTGTGTACTGTAATGTGTGTGGAAAAAACACATGAAACAGACAACTGAAGGAAAAAACGACAGCAAGTTGCCGTGCAAAACTGAAAAGGAAATGTCTGGAGAGAAGAAGCACGTTCAAAAGAGACGTGTGGGGAAAGCAGCTATGAAGTCAAGGAGCATAACAATTTTTGAAAGGAAAGTATAAAGGGAAACTTAAAGATGGAAGGCAGTTATGATGTACAGTATGTAGCCTGCAATCAATTTCTAGGCATCATACTAAGCCACCGTTTTCTTAAAGCTAGGGGCATAATGACTCCTAATTTGCATTGAGTCCGTAGTCACGTCAGCATTATGATATTCGATATGAAACCATGATTGATGAGCCTAGCTCTGGTGACATTATTAAACTGATCCAACTCATTAACATTTTAACTACATAGGTGCTTTGGTCAGAAGGGCAAAGTGAATGGGAAGGTGCTGATATAATGCAAAGATATTTTACAGTCATAACTGTTGTTCACTGGGGTGACACATTTTCATCTCACAGACTGTGTTAAAGTGTAAACTCAAATTCACGCTGGATAGAGACATAATGTGTTGAATTTTTTTTTATGGCTGCATCAATGTATACAATTTTCCCAATGCAGCTTTTTGAATCTATTCTTTCGTCTCGCCTCCTTACAGTCAATTACCCCGAGCGCAGTTTTATAATATACTAGGCTCCCAGTCTGCTGACTAAGACGGGCATTATCTATGCATCCACAGAGGATCACAGACAACAGCTTATTGCTCATAAAATGCAGCCAGGCTTTGAGCTCCACGTACACACACACCCCTACAAACACAAAACCGACCTACACAGGACCTGTTTTTCATTCAATTATCAGCATGTCTGTGAAATCTTAAAACAGCTTTGAGATAGACAGAGCACTGCAAAAAAGAATGGGCTGTGAAATCATGGCTTCCATATAGAGGGGATGAGAAGCAAGAAAAAAAGCGGGGCGGCAATACTTATAACACCGAGGCACACAATTATACCACCTCCGTCTCCTGCCTCTGCTGCTCTCAGACAAATAGGATAGGTAGATTAGTTTTGCACTTGACTGGTTTTGTCTGGCAGCTCCAGCCGCTTCCCCGTGTCACACGTTGACGGCGAGGCCAGCACTTCCACCAGGGTCTGGTCACAGCTAGACAGACTCATTTGGTCTGCTGCTAGCTCTCCAAACTGTCATCGCCATCTCTTAAACTGGAGATACAGGGACGCCTAGATGGATCTATGAGAGAAACATAGACGGCACAGAGGCGCTATGAAGATAATATAAGGGAGGAATAGAAAAAGCTTGTTCGTAATGACGGATGCACTGATGGATGAAAAGAAGGATGTGAGGATGGATGGGTGATGAAAAAGGATGGAAGTAAGGGGCAGGCGGTTACACGGGAGGCGGAGGCCATATAAAAAGTTCCTTCAACAATATTGCGATATTACACCACGACAACAAAGATATACTGTATAGTATATAGCAATGAGGGATAATGTTGAAATATTGTGACATTGTCTAACATGAACATATTTTCCCCCAAATACTTTGATATCAATAATGTAACAATGCAATGCGGGGTCACTACTGCTTTAAGACCCTGTGAACACTTTCAAAATGTTTTGCAATGGGAACATATGATGACCAACTGAGCTGAATTCTTCACTGTTCCTTTTGTAGAGCTTTAACACTCACATAAGATAAGTAATCTATTGAAATTGTAACACAGCTATGAGGAATCCCTTTGGATCAGCTGACATGGTAGTCAGATTTAACTCACCGAAACCGACAATACGGCATATATGTTCGCTTTGTGTGTAGGTGAGAAAGTTGGCTAAGTTAGAGCTCTCTTTCCACATTCTTTGGAGGCCCCTTCCATGGCAGACAGCAGCAAAAAGCACACAGGTGAATACTATCTACAACAAAGCCATCACTAATGTATAATCACTGAAGGCTCTATCTTATTTAGTGTCAGAGCAAGTCATGTCGGTGAGCGAGCATGAGCAACACCAGAGCACTAAATGGATTGTAGCCATCATTATTATTATAAGTTGCTGCTGTGACAAGTCCAAATGTCTGCCTTGCGAAGGGTCTACCCTCTCTATAGAAAAACACAGCCATTATTGTACGTACAAACCAGTGCAGCACTAAAAATCCCTTTGAGCAAAGATAGTTTGAAAATGTCTCTATTATTTACTTGAAACCAAGAAGCAGTCGCCCACTGAAAACACCAAATAACATTAGGAATAATCATTAATCAGAAGCTTTTCTGGAAGTTCATCGTGGCCTTACACTTTACTGAGAAAATGTATATTGTTTTTTTCTTTCATTTGTCACCCACCTTAAGATTGCGACAAACAATCCCAAAATACCAACTACTTTGAGTTCCTTATCACAGTATCAATATTTTATTGATTTATGGACAATTGTTTGGATAAGGTAGAATTATCATGAATGAATACAGACAATATAATGTTTGAAGGATGCATGGATGGATGGAAAGCAATATAAGCTTAGACAAAAGAATCACTATCAACCACATAGCCTCAAAACTACAATTCATAAGCATATAATGTCATGGCTCTCTGTTTGTGTGTATGTCAGCACCTGTCTTAGCGCAAACAGGTGTTACCCCAGCCTAAATAAATAAAGTGGCAAGTATATCAGTGTCTCCATGTTTGGAATAGTGTGAAGCAGCGACTCACTGAGAGAGCCTTTTAGCTCACATACAGTATACTGGATGTCCTCAGCTTACACACAACAGGATCTCACGGTTATACAGTATATCGACTCGTCAACAGCATTTTCTGTTAATACGCATGAGCTCACAGGCAGACACAAGTGTGTATGAGCAAAACATGCCCCATCTCAAACTCTATTTTGGCCACAGCCAGATCCCTTCCCGTCTCCCATTTCACTCCCCCAGGCTCACAACAGTATATGTATCTCTCCTCTATTTCTCTTGCAGCACCCTTGGGCCCCCGGGGGGACAACAGGCTGCTGGGTTGTCAGGCTACAGAGTCTTCAGAGACGGGAGGGATGACAATGTTTGTCCCCTCAGGGATTGGCCAGGGACAGAAGGAGAGATAGGAAGGCAGAACAGAGGGAGGGAGGGGGACAGAGAAAAAAGATAAAAGAAACAAGACAGGTGCAAAAAGTGAGAGGAGTTATAGTCTGCAATGTAATTTAACCCCTAAAGGTAATACGGTGTGTGAGTGAAGACAGACCAGGAAAGTCCTACACCATCTTTCCCGACCCTGATCCCCCTTTTCCTCAAAGTGATATATTTGCTGCCTGTCCCGGTGGATATGGAGCACATACAAGTGATATCGTTCACTTTAATGTTATCTCTACTGCAATTCTCTGATGAGAAAAGGGACAATGAAACTTTATAGAGTGAAGAGAAAAGAGTTCCTGTCTGCCGTGCTGTCATATAGGCCATATTGTAGAGGGCCTAAAGGCTCAGTTAAATGCACAGAGATGGACAGGAGAGAGAATCACAATGGGGCACTTCAGAAAAAAAGTCAAAGACAGAATATAAATAATACAGCAGCTAAATCAAAACTAAGAATTATTCATGATTTTCATTGTAAGATACAATGTTGCACTGTATAAATCTCAAAATACATCTCCAAACAACAAAATAGCAACACCAAAACCAGGGTTTAAAGGTCACACATGTTATATCATACATAAAAATAGAGAATATTTGAAAAAAATATTATGTGAGAGATTATTGTGCATTATCCAATAATGCGAACATTCACAAATTCTACAAATTAAAGAGTGAGTAATTGGAAGAAGGGAGATATTCCAGCAGGCATGTGACAATATACAGTGTGTCAGTTTATCTGTGTTACGTAGTTGCCTGTGTGTGAATGTGTGTGTGTGTGTGTGTGTGTGTGTGTGTGTGTGTGTGTGTGTGTGTGTGTTTCATTTGCTTCCAGCCTCGTGCTGGCTGGATTTTCTCTTGGGTCCATCTGTGTAACCATAGTGATTGTGCAGTCCCCATCTCTGTATGTTAATCTTGTCTTCTCCTTATAAAAACATTCAGTAATTTCACTTAAACTGCTGCTGGCTAACACTCACTATCTGCAGGATACTTTGGAAGAAGTGGTGTGTGAGTGTGTGTGTGTGTGTTTGTGCTTGTGTGTGTTTGTGTGTGTGTTTGTGTTGCTCTGTGTGTGTGTGTGTGTGTGTGTGTGTGTGTGTGTGTGTGATTGGTAGATCTGTGTCACCTGTCAAGTATGTTTGGGAAGAGCAGGGTTTCATGCACAGGGGACAGCTGCTAGTTAAATTGAGTCAGAGCGACAAACACACACACACACACACACACACACACACACACACACACACACACACGCACACACACACGCACACACACACGCACGCACACACGCGCGCGCACACGCACGCACACACGCGCGCACACACACACACACGCGCACACACACACACACACACACACACACACACACACACACACACACGAACGTACAGTATAAGGTTTATAAAGGGAGGAGTGGTCCTCAGAATCTCTTTAAATGAACCTGTGTGTGAGTGAGTATGTGTGATGAGAACATCTGTCTTTTCTGCCAACAGAGCTCCAAAGTCTACAATGTTATTCCAGACTGACTCTGCTTTGAAGCTGTCGTTGTGCTTAATGATCAGAGTCTATCTCCACTCCTACCCCTATGCCTGGTGGCTGTCTTTGACTCTGAAGATGAGAGGCCGCATTATCCTCTTTAATCCACCTACAGTCTACTACTTAACAATGACTCAGAAAGTGTATACTGCATCTTCAGAGCCCTCAACAATAGGTTTTCAACAAGGAAGACAATGAGCACGGACTCTTTATGCTCTGACCAACTCCCTACTTTACTTTTGTGCTTTCATACACCTTTACCACCTCCCCTCCTTCCTCAACCAGAGCTCTGTAACTGGGAAGTGATGGATGGATCTGCATATCTTGAGCTACTACGCCATCCGGATTGGTATGCCAGTGATACCAAGGCTGTCAGACAAAACGCATTCTGCCCAACCCTTCCTCATTTACATCCAATCACACATGCACCTGAGTGTTTGTGCATGTAATGAAACGCATGTCATGTCACAGACTGACATAGAAGCAAGGACATCAAGTCTCTCTTTCTCTAACACAAACAGTAGAGTAGACAAAGTCTAAAAAAAGTCCCTTCCTTTGTTAATGTGTCTGGATAAGTTTCTCTGACAGGTTGCAAATCTAGCAAATATGTCTGAGGCAAAATCATAACTCTGCTTTGCCAGTTCATTCAGTCAAAAACCAATAAGATATTCTGAGACTGAGATGGCTAGGGAGAGAGGGAGAGAGGGAGAGAGGGAGAGAGGGGAGGGAGAAATCAAGGCAATAAAAAAGGAGTCCAAAGAACAAGATATAAAAAAGAAATAAAAACAGAGCAAATATATAGCATCTATCATCCATACTGTGAAAGTTGACATACAGCTCTACAGAAAGTCTATTCAGCTGGTCTCAGGAGGCCCTGAAGGGTGCAAAAGAAGCAGGAGCTGTAGGGATACCTCAGCAAATCAGTCATCCTTGGACCACAGGGATGAGACCTGAGGTAGTGTAAGGACCCAAGAGGTGGCCAGCAAACTGCCTGACATATCAATCATCCAAGCCCTATGGGACACAAGCAATACAAGCAGACACAGGTGGCTGAGAGGCACAGACTGGCAGGTTCAGCACACACAGAGGTCACTGTAAACCTGCCTGACCACTCTGTTGAACAGGGGATGTGAAGCTGAACACTCAACATTTTACACACAAACTGACAGACACCCAAGATACAAAAAAAAAATGGAGACAGCTTGGCATGGAGATATCCTTCTACACTTTAAGAAGTAAACTTAAAGCAACGCATATCAAATTAAGAAAATTCATATTTTGTCTACATAAGCAAATATAAAAATGCAACAGGCAGTCGGCCATATGCTTCCTGGCTCTTCTAAGACAGTGCACCCAAGGGAAATTAAACAATATCAGTAATCTCTCTCCGTGTTCCCAATCATATTCCCATGACTCGATGTAAGAGTTTTTAATATGGCTGTGCATTTATGAGGGTGAAAAATGTATATAGAGAGAGGGAGGAGAGAGAGAGGAGAACAAGACAGAAAGAGACTATCTGAGGATAAATGCAGTTTGTGAATATACATGAATGTATATATTGTCCTAGCAGATGGGCTGTCTGCAGTCAGGGGGGTGAGGGCATTGATTTGATGATGAGAGGCGCATATTTAAATGAATATTAATTTGCATACCCCACTGACACATCCAGACCAATGCATTAGTGTATCCGTCCCAGGCTGACAAGCTGAGCATCTGTTTGAAAAGCTGAGGAAATAAAAACCAATCCCAATAGCCTCAAGTGTTCTTCCCCTTTAGATTCTCGCTCGTTCCTTTCATGGGTCACAAACTTCAACCGTTCAAACAGTTGGGAGTTATTGGATTGTGCACCACAGTAGCAGGTTCATTACTTTTTTTTATAGAGGTTCTTACCAAGAAAAAATAAAAGAGATGAATAACATGCACCGAATTAGCAAGACATGATATCTGATTTGCAGGTGCGCCTCTTTACATGATCTTGTTGAACAGCCTCGTTCATTAATTTGCCTCAATCCCTTTTAAATGTGGAAAAATTAAGGGAGGGATAGTTTGAGGGATTACAGCTCAATAACAGGCTGGCATTATGTCTCCCTGCCTCCCCCCCACACACACAGAGATTAGCTAGGCGGAGGAGATCCCCACGTTAGTGTTGTAGCCTAATAAAATGTCCATCGTATAGAGAGGCATTTAGGTGCAATGAATACCAATGAGTGGCTACAGAAGACATTCAGCAAACTGGTAAATGAAAGCCATGCATCACAGTGACAGAGTTTAATCCATGTGTTGGCTGACTGGAGCTCAGCTGGAGCTCAACATGTTAGCTTCCTCACAGTCAGACGGCGTGTTTTACTGAGTGGCTCAGTGGAGGAACGTCTCTTTGATTTGAGGACAGGTGGAGAAAAAAAAGGAAATTGGAGAAGCTGAACAGTTTTGTAAAGTGCAAGTGTGAACAGGGACTGCTTAAACGTATATCCACTCATCTTTCAACTTTGTAACCTTGTGAAAATCTCAAAGTTACGTTTTCAGCAGGTCGGGAAATCGGCAAATGGTCACATTTGAGAAGCTAGACTGTACAGACGAACCCACTGTCTGGCTGTCCCTCACGTATTCCACACCTGTCTGACTTTTCTCTCTGACTCGCATCAGCAGAAATCCTATGAAGATCAGTGTTTAACTTATTAAATCAATCTGCAAAAAAAAAACACTTACCAACAAAACAAAATCTAATATTGTATAGACCTATGCGAACAAAGTCAGACAGTGGGTGTATTCACTCATCTTTCAACTTTGTAACCCATGTGGAAATCTCAAAGTTGAATTTTCAGCATGTCTGAAAACCAGCTATAGAAGCTAAAGGTACACAATATTTACATTTTTTGGGGTAAATCTTGCAGATTCTTTGACGCGCTCAAACAGATTCTGTCATTGTGGGCGCTCGAAAGTCTTCAAAGGATTTCTGCTGATATGAGTCAGAGGGAAAAGTCAGACATGCGGGCGAAAGTCAGACAGTGGGTGTAAGTGAGGGACAGTGGAGGAGAGAGAGAAAGAGAGGGGGGGACAATGATGAGTGGGGTTCAGCTGTGTTAATAGTTCTGCCCTGGCTGGCCGTCTCTCCCCGCCATGCCAAGCCCCAGTGATTTATGGCCTATTTGGAGATAGCTGGGGCTACCGAATGTACACAATCCCTCACATACTGCTGAAAGAGAGAGAAAAAGAGAGAGAGAGTGAGAGAGAGTTAGAGAGAGAGAGAGGGAGGAAAGGACGGAGGTATAGTGGGGAGATAGCCTGGGCGGGGATCATTCCTCACACAAACCCATGGGAGTTAGAAGAGAAAAACAGAGGGAATACAGGGGTGTTAGAAGGAGTAGGAATGGCAGAAGGGAAGAGTGACCACAAGAAGAGGAGGCATTGAGGAGGAGAAGAGATGAAAGACAGAGGGGAGGACAGGGAAGGAATAAAGAAGAGCGAGGATGGGGAGATGAAGAGAAAGATAAGAGGAGGAGGCCAGTGCTTTGATCTGGACCACAGAGCATTGGTATTCACCTTCAACACTGCAGAGGGGAATCCAGCCCTCTGTCCATCACTTCATTCCGCCTTTCCACTTTTCTACATCACATTCCATCCTGCCCCTAGATGTTTCTACATTGATGAGGCCAAAAACTCACAACAGTTTATCCATCTGCTATTTACAACCGCACCCTGCTCTAATTATTGATTGCAGTGATAGAGCTGTATGAAAAGAGCGGAATAAAATGTGTCAATGTGTGTGGAAATGTATGGTTCTGTAGAGAAAAAATCTATGTGTGTTAGAGGGGGGAATTACAGCGCTAGAAGCTAAACAGACGTCTGTCAGAGTGGCTTCTGGGAACTCCTTGCAATTGTTTCTACATTAGAACAGATTATTACATTATGTGACAAAATGACAGAACTAATCGAGGACCAGCAACTCTGATGCCATGTGGTGTTTCTGGAGGAAGATGTTTCTTTTTTAATGAGTAAATTTGTCTCTTCCGATCCATGTGTACCAAAGAGCATGATTTCATCCGCTAATATGTCCTGCAACAATAGTCTTTTTCCCGGACTAAAACCTGTGGTATTGCTGTTACATATCCCCTCTGCTCTTTGTATTCTTTAATTTTCCGGCTGCCATGAGCGCTTCTGTTGTCTACAGCTGTAGAAGAAGTACTTTAATGTCAATACAATCTGTTCAAAGAATTTGTCACTGTAAGCTTTCATGATATTTTTCTGTTTTCATGTGGACCTCTTTCTTTCCCCCCAGCCAAGCGTTAAAAACATAATTTGTGATATTGTCGCTTGTTTTGAAATCTCTTGACTTGAGATAATTCCCATAAACAGGTGGTTGAGGTATAATACGTGTTAAATATCACGTGATGTGATTATTCGTCTTAGGTCCACACAACATAATTGTATTTGGCTGAATCTCTAGGAAACTGCTGTTTATCTGCCTTACTCATCTTTCTGTCAGTGTGTCACTGCTTCCAAAATACCTGGATATTATCTATCCTATGTTCAGGCCATCAATTACACGAACAATTTAACTTGTCCTGTTTTCCACAGTTGTCCTTTATACTCTATTTCCCTTTTCATCCAAGTTCGGCTCCCCCAAACCTGCCTCCAACTCTTTTGTCACTGCTTGAAACAAATACACCTGTCCGGGTATAGCCATTTTACCTCCACTTCTAGACTACTCTTTTGTCCTCTGCCTTCCTTTGCAAACAGTATGTTTTTTTTAAATTGACCATTCAATTGTTGATTAGCACAAATAACTACATTCATCAAGGATGTTGGTGGGCAGGATCCAATTGTGTTTCATTCCAGTTTCAAACAATCAGAGGCAGCTTTCTCCTTCTGCTCTATCGTCCAGCCCAGCTGCTCACACTCAGAACCATCAAACACACTGCATGAAGAGGCTCCACCACTGTTCTCCAGCCAATAGTTTGACAAAAAAACAAAAACAACAACATCAACAAAGCATTCAGAATAAGCGGAAAAACACTGAACAAACAATGGGCACAAAGAGTGTGGCCACCTCATACTCTGCACTAAACCAAGCAGGATTTCCTTTTCATGGTCTCCTGGCTGACTTCTGACGGCTGGCTGTCACTTGCTGGCATTTCCTCTGCCTGAACCCCCCCCCCCCTTCAAACAGCCAAGCAGTAATGGCACATAATGAGAGATCCACAAACGATGGTTCTGACCCTATACAGGGAGCTCCCAATGGGGGACCACCTGTCATTTGTATGTGCATGTGTGTGTGGGAATGTAAGCAGTCTGAAGAGGGATTTCATTCAGTGCGTACTGCAGTATACACATACAGTGTGCCGAACACACACACACACACACACACACACACACACACACACACACACACACACACACACACACACACACACACACACACACACACACACACACACACACACCGGGGCAGGGAGGATAAAAGGGATCTTAGTTCTCTAATGAGAACCAATTAAAGTGTAGTATTAACACCATGTGCCTTTGTCTAGGAACTTCTGTAAGTAAGAAGGTTCCCATTAACACTTTTTTATTTAATTTAATTTTTTTTACATTTAATCATACACTGTGCAAGTCTTGTTGTGTTTCCAGGCTTTTATAACAGTGGGAAACAATATCATCTTACAGTAAAAAGAGGGAGCGTAATGTGGCCACAGAGTGCCAGAAAACATCGGTTATGTTTATCTACAGTGCATTTATAATGTAGCACACTCAGCACTAGACCTCTGGCCCCTGAGTTAAAAACCCAGCTCCATGCGCAGTCCTTGTAAACACTTGATGCTAATGATCTGATCAAACAAATCAAACAAATAATTGCAGGGCTTTGCTTCCTGCTGACAGCCTGATATTCAGCCTGGATTGCCGTCTGATTATCACGACGGCATCGTCTTAGCCCTTTTCTTTTCAATTTCTAGTCAAATGTATTCATCTATCTTCACCACTAGAAACACACTCTCTACTTTTCTCTTTGTCTCTCTTCACACATTCTGTATGCCAGCGGGCTTATGTGCGTGCTTATGTTTTATGTTACAGAGATTGATGGAGTTGAAGGCCAATGGGTTGCACAGTTGTATGGGTGTAAAGCCAGCAGCCCTCTGTCAGCCTGTCAGAAAACTGAGGCATGCCAGCAGCTGTGTGTGTGTCACCTTCTGTGTGTGTGTTTGTACAGTAGCAAGTGTTTATTTGTGTGCAAGCATAGTGTGCGAGGGCTGGTGTGTGTATGTTTGTGTGTGTGTGTGTGTGTGTGTGTGTTTGACATGGGGACAGCATGGTCCACTGCCAAGGGCTCTGCTTGAGCCAAGATTCCTCTCGATGTGACACCTGCTGGCCAACAAGACACACTGGGGGACGGCCCCATGGATGGTTGCAACTAGGTGTGTGTGTGTATTTGTCTGTGTGTGCCATTTTTGTTAAGACAAATCTATCACACATGTACAGCTTCACGCTGTGAATTTATGAACGCCTAAGCAGGCATCTGTGTGTGCACGCATGCATAACAGCGACAAACATGTTGGAACCCAAATAATTAACAGGCTCCTTTGGTATGGGACTGCAGAAGAGAGGGAGGGAAGCCCCGGGCACTTTAACTGCTGCCTCACAGATAAGTGAGCCTAAATCGGCAGGCTTTTATGCTTTCATCTGTCCATCCATCTCCCTCTCTCTCTCTCTCTCTCTCTCTCTCTCTCTCTCTCACACACACACACACACACACACACACACACACACACACACACACACACACACACACACACACACACACACACACACACACACACACACACACACACACACACACACACTCTGGTTTCTAAACTTCTATCTAAGGCTCAGCCTGCATTCCTCATAAATATCTTTGCTTCCTGAGCTTCTTCATTCCATTTTCAAATCTCATCAAACCTTTCCTAACCTCATTTACTCGTGCTGAGAGGTACCTTCTTTTCATTCACATTTAATACTTCCCTTTTCTTATTCACCTATTCATTTCCCAACATCAGTCAATATTTACTCTCCATCCTTCATCATCTCTCCATTTCCCGGGCTTTTTTCTTCTCCTTTTTGCCTCTCTTGTCTCGAAGCTTGGCCATTGTTTTCATTCTCTGTGCTAATCTGCTAGCCGCAGACATTGTTGCACACATCGGCGTGCATGCATGTCAGCACACAAGCGTCCAGACACAAACGTACAGAATGGCAACCCGCCCCGTACACACACAAACACACACACACACACACCCACACACACACACACACACACACACACACACACACACACACACACACACACACACACACACACACACACACACACACACACACACACACACACACACACACACACACACACACACACACACACACACACACACAAACACACACACAGAAGGAGCAAAGAGTGCAGCAGCCCCAGACATAAGGGCTTAAACAGCGGTTAATCCTCTAGCACAGTGTTTCTGTCTTCCACAGGGCATTGGGCCTGGTGCCATCCATCCGGATCTGTGTGCATTCACTTTCACTGTCTTCCCATTTACACAAACACATGCTGCAGTCCTGTCAAAACAATACTATTTCAAAAGCTAGACAATTACTGTAGATCTGAGAAGGGCCACAGCAATATCAGTTAAAAAGGCAGGAACATTAGATGCCTTGAAGAAGGACGACAAAGGGAACTGTGCTGTCAATTTGGGGGGGCAGAATTGATGATGCAGTGTAGTAACAACTAGGAAAAAAGGTAACGACAAGGTAACACTATGCACTATGCTTGATGTGATTGTAAGAAGCCCGATGAAAACCATTTGCCTACATTGAGCACGAGGAGCTTAGAGTATAGCTTTCGAAAAAGCCTCTGGCCCACTGAGAAAGGGGAGAGGAGAACAGAAAGCTGAAGAGAGAGAGAGAGAGAGCGAGAGAGAGGGAGTGTGAGAGAGAGAGAGAGAGAGAGAGAGGGACACAGACAGACAGACAGAGACAGAGAAGGGGATGAGTAAATATAGGTCTTTTGAGTTTTGGCCAAGCAGACAGATTGGCTCCTCATCAGAAACACAGCACATGAAAAGAGGAAATCTGGGCGATTTTCTCCATTTGCCACGGTGGAGGCCTGCACAAATGAAACTATCATCCAGGTACACCCCCCCCCCCCCCCAACCAGCCTCGCTCTCCCTCGCCTTCCAGGAATCCTCCACCCATCCCTCCCTCTGTCTGTTGACTGTTTTTCACCAATGTCTCTGTCTATACTGTCTACCCTCTAACTCTGTTGTCTCTCGCGCGCAGTGCCGCTGTCGAACACCTTTTCTCCATTCCATATGTTAATCTGTTTCTCTCTATTTCATTACCACTATCTCAGAGTTTTTCTCTCTCCTTCTAACATCCGCCTTTTCTTCACCCGGCTCTATCGGTGGGAGAATGAGGTGCTTTAATGAGTCTGTTCTTTGGTCCTCATTAAAAGGGAGGACAATGATTGATGTGGGGAGGGGGACAGAGAATGCGGACTGAGAGGCTGTGTGCACATGCAAACACAAGCACAATCAACACCTTGACCACATTTGTCGTGTGTGTGTGTGTGTGTGTGTGTGTGTATGTGTCTTTGTGATAGTGCAGTGGGAAAGCCTGCTTCACTAAATCTGACAGAGAAGGCCACTTTGCCAGTGGCCCGATGGGAAGAACAGTTATTAAATGTGAGTGTGTCTGCCTGTGCATGCGTGTGTTTGTACCTTAGTAACTAGTGCATCTGCAGGCATAATGTAATAATGTTTCGCCTATAATGTATTGAGTTATTAGCAGACATTATTGTTATTACAGTATTGGCTGGTCCTTTAAATTTTTTATTTTTTAAAAAATGTACACACTGGATTGGATAATGTTATACTATACTTATATCACTTTATTATCGGCCCTTATTACACTATAGGCTGCAACACCATTGAAAGAGGAAGTGCCCCCACCACACACAGTAACTCAGTGGGAGAGAAAGGGCTGCCACCAAGGGAAACATGTGTGAAGACATTCCAAATCAGTCTGAGATTTCACATTCTCATCACACACTCGCGCATATTTTTGATGAGCCAATCAGCATCCGTCCACAAGTGCTAATTGGTTGTCATTATTATTAGCCCCGAAGAAGGGATGATGAGATGAAAGTGAAGGAGGACAGATGACAAAAACTAAAGACCTTCCGCACGCGACAGTTCATGAGAGGGAAGCCATGAGTACATTGGCCACAGTTAGATGAAGGCCAAAGGACACTGTGTACTGTATATCTAGATAGTGAAGCTATTCCGAAAAGATTAATAATAAAACAGTTGTCATTGTCAAACTATTGTAAGCACATTTTGTGATATAGACGTTTATGTTTAAAAATATTTTACTGTAACAGAATTTCAGCAAAGTTTTAAGAGTGAATTTCTTTAGAACTTGGAGAAATCAAACTAAATCAAACATGGATTTAAAAGAAAACACACTCAAATCAAATATAAAGGTCAAATATACATAAAGCGCTGCCAATAGAACATGTATTGCTACAGTTGACTGCTCCGCACTTTCTTTATTCAGGGCTTACACATTGATGCAAGTGCATATGATTTCCTGACATCCTCTGACACTATCAGACCGCAGACGTATCCGTCGAGCTTTGACATAACAGACATTCTTCAATTCAAACACAGATACTGAGAGAGTGTACACTAACGTATAAATGCGGAACAGACAACATTAAAACCAAGACAAATGTCAACACAGATTGTGTCTGAATGAATGAATTACCCTGCATTTGAACCTGATGTCTCACACATAACTTAACATTACTCTCTCATCTATTTGAGGCATTTGATATCAGAGGAAGCCAATAATAAACAAACCCTTAACAACACAGTGACAGCCAGACGGAGACTGAGGGTTGAAGATGAAACGCGAGAGGGGAACATAAAAAAGCCAATTTTGCCCGTTATCATGCTGTTAAAAAGAGGGGTTAGCACCGAAAGAAGAAGCAGAGAGGAGGTATAAGGGAGCGTCATAGGGAGAGAACTGGGGTTTGAGTCCAACATCAATCACAGAGATGAGAGGATAGAGCAGACATGAAAAGGAGAGAGAGACGGAGGTAGAGAAAGGCAAAGGGACAGGGAGTTTGTTTGATGAGTTCATACACAGTCAGGTCCATGGGTGGCCCCCGGAGTCAGGGATTAACTGCATGAGAAGAGGCTGAAAGGTCACTATTGATTGACACCTATAGCCTCACAGATGGAGAGATCCCTGGTTTTGCATGTCCATGATGCAGCAAGTCTTTGGCCCCTAAAAAATCTTTAACAAAAGCTTTTTTATAATTTATTGTTTTTTTAACCCCTAATAAGACCTCTAATAACAACCAAAATCTATAAACCTGACCTAACTCTCTATACTCTGAACTGAATGCTAATGCCAAAAGATAGAACTCCAACTCCTGCCCTAACCCCTTAATCCCTTAACTGAAATAACCCCAGAACAAGTTAAAGTTTTTTTTTCCTCACACTGTTAAAGTCGTTTTTTTTATCAGTCCACAGACGAAGGCAGCAGTTGTGTATTATCAGGAATCGGCAACACATTTGTGGCAAACATCAACATTCTTGCGTCTCTTATATCCACACTCCCCTCTCCTCTGTTTCCCCATAAACAGGGACAAACGGCATTTATCTTTCCCCTGGTTGTGATAAGTCCATAACATGAACCTATCTGCTGGAGCCACGTCCTCGGGCCTTCAACTTATAGCCTTCAACAGCACAGAATGACAATATAGGGCGAGAAGAAGCTACAGCATTTCTTCATGTTTTATTCATTCGTTTCTTTAATATGATTTTTTACAAAGATTGCCCTCATTTATATACCCCATTATCTACTTGTTAACAGAATTTAATTTGCTGTATAATATTTTAATGCACAATACATGCTTTCTGGCTGTTGAACTTTGTCCCAGTTTTGCTACAAGTTTGTTGTTTAGCCTTGAAGCCTAATAAGATTTTGGCACAATACAGAGGTATGACGCATTCATGTGCACAGTAGTTTCACTCCCCATATTCTGTTATCAGACATTGTATGAAGGATAACACCAGCTGAGATGAATTTCTGGGAATATCTACCTAATTAAAAACATTTCTGCTTTCGCCAGCAAAATAAGGGCTGGACACACCAAACTTAGTGTGTGTTTGCGCACACACCACCTTCTCTTGCATATAATCCCATGTACACTGTTCATTCGATGTATTCAATCATGTAAGTCCATTTGTGATACATGTTGTTTGACCCTTGCATGCTGTTTGCAAGTAAATTCACCTGCTTCCAAGAAGGCCTGACTCAGTTTCAATTATTCAAACACTTGGGTAGTTTGATGAAATAATTCTAGTAACAAATGGTCCTTCGAGCCGGATCCAACATCTTCTTCTCTGGACAAGACGAGCCTGCACCGTGACGACGGGGGAGTCCACGACTCTCGACAAAAGACCTCCAGTGAACATTGCTACAAAAGAGGCTGTCAGCAGACTCGACTTGGACGGAGAGGGGTGACGGAATCCAGAGCCTGAGCGAGTCGAGGCTTTCTTGAAATCAGGTGAATATAAACAGCTGATTTTGTTTTGTCCAGGAATTAGGAATTCCTTTGTTTTATGTATTAGGTAGATAAACTAGTTTATGAAGCAGTATTTCTCATGGTTTTACCGTAAGGGAGAATAACTGATCGTAGTGTTTGGGAAAATGCACTAAAGAGAAAAATATTTCAACCTGTAGTGTTTGGGGAGATGCACTAGAGACAAACCTATCTCAACCTGTAGTGTTTGGGGAGATGCACTAGAGACAAACCTATCTCAGCCTTTGGTGTTTGAGAATTTACACTGTCAAAAACAAAAGTCTCACGTACGTAATTAAATGATCATTAGTGTGGGGTCGAGGGTGGTCCCTTTATTCTGACAGATATAGTTTGTTCCATTAAACTGAGAGTTCTTTGTAATTCGGGAAGGTTTTATGGAAACAAATTGATATCTGGCTGCTTGTTGTTACTTAGCCTGGGGATATAGTACTGCTCCAGGGAGTTAGTCTATGACAGGTTGTTTATTTGTTTTGTTTTGTTATGTTTGTCAATAGTCTACAACTGCAGAGTAGACTTATTTGTTTTGTTTAGAATACATCACATAGGGTGTTCTAGTTTTAAATTGGTGAATTTTGTTAATCAATTGGAGGGAATAGGGGTGTTCACCCTGTTTAAATAGATTACTGGGTAATTTGATATTAGATTTTACATTTTAAAAAATTTAATTACATAATATGGATAATGATAAGATAGACATTAGAAAAAAAAAGGAGACTGGTGAAGAAAAGTCTCCTCTACCCCTTCCTGTGTCTCTTTCCATTGAGACCCAAAACCCCGGCTCCTCAGCTGCTCTTCTGCTGGCAGGTCCAGAGAATCAGATAAAGAACAGTAAAGAGAAAGGTGGTGGCCAAAGAGATGATAAGAGAATGTTGTTGAAAGTGTAAGAGGAAAAAGATTGATTGGAACTGATTGTTTATGGATGTTATAAAGAAAGAAAAAGTATGTAGGGGAAGGGAGATAGAAGGTTTTGTAAGTGTGCATACAATTGTTATGCTGTTATGATGGGTTATAAAATGCTTGTCTCCTAAAGATGACCAGAGTTCTGACTAAATTGCTAAACGCTTTAAAGTTTAGAGCTAAATATCTTGCCAATCCCCATAGTAAACCTTAAAGATTAAAGGTGCAGTCAATCATTTGAAGTCCCAGCATAAACTTACAAAAAGCGTCCTTTTGTGTTCTTTTTATGAAAATGTTCACTAAAAAGAATTATTCAATGCTTTTGATTTGAACTACAAGTTAAAAGGGATTTGTGTGCTGAACAATGTGATCATAATGTGTTATTTGAAGAACAAACTATAACACCATGTCAGATTTGGAGAAGTAGAGAGCTTCTCAGGAATGTGGTGTGTGTGTGATTCAGTCCCATGCAGAAAAGGGAGGGCCTGTCTCACTGACTGCCTGTGTGTGCTTGAATGCTGCCCAAACACAGACAAAAAAATGTGGAAGAACGAAATCAAACCTATCCTAAAATGTTGTTGTGCGTTAATTGTGACATCTAGAGCAAGCAAAATGGATAGGATGATATTTTAGAAACAACCCTGGCAGAATGATGAGCATTTCTTTTGAGAACATGTTACTGCTCAAATTCATTCTGTTTCAGATGCAAGGAGAAGACGAAGCTGACCATGCTTCAATAAGGACAATTGGACACTGAGGAACAATCTGAATCGGTTATGGTAATATCCTACATAACCATTCCCCCAGTGACTGTGATATGAAGGACACTTTGCGTCAAAATGCCACAAAAAGGACTTGTTGACCATCAAGACGACCTAGGTTCCTGTTCCCTGGCTTCTGCAAAAAACTGTCCTCTCTGAAACTGTACATAGACTGTTGCACCAGTACACAAACTTGCATTTTCACAACTGTGATGTTGATGTACTTGATATTATTCTGCTTGACTGAAATATATTTACTCATATGCTTTGCCCTTTTGCTTTGAAGTGTTGCAGAAAGTTGCATTAAATATTATAAAAAGGGTGGAATGTTAACAGAATTTAATTTGCTTTATTGTATAATATTTTAATGCACAATACATGCTTTCTGGCTGTTGAACTTTGTCCCAGTTTTGCTACAAGTTTGTTGTTTAGCCTTGAAGCCTAATAAGATTTTGGCACAATACAGAGGTATGACGCATTCATGTGCACAGTAGTTTCACTCCCCATATTCTGTTATCAGACATTGTATGAAGGATAACACCAGCTGAGATGAATTTCTGGGAATATCTACCTAATTAAAAACATTTCTGCTTTCGCCAGCAAAATAAGGGCTGGACACACCAAACTTAGTGTGTGTTTGCGCACACACCACCTTCTCTTGCATATAATCCCATGTACACTGTTCATTCGATGTATTCAATCATGTAAGTCCATTTGTGATACATGTTGTTTGACCCTTGCATGCTGTTTGCAAGTAAATTCACCTGCTTCCAAGAAGGCCTGACTCAGTTTCAATTATTCAAACACTTGGGTAGTTTGATGAAATAATTCTAGTAACACTACTTGTTACAGTCTCCAAAACAGCTCCACAGCCCGCATAATTGCACAATAAAGTAACACTCTGCATTATAGAAGTAAAGTCCATTCAAAGGAGTGGAATCACAGAGAGCTGTTTAACCACACGACAGCTTGTCTGTTTACGGTGAATATAGTGTGCATCATCAGGTGTGTTTGTGTGTGCGCTCATGCACAAAACTATAGTGATGTGCCAAAAGAGCGCTCATTTGAAGGTTAAAAAAAAGCGAGTTAAACTCTTCAGCCACTGCAATCAATCACAAGAGCAGATCAATCCAGCCAGCACTGCAGAAATTAGAGGTGTGGTAGGTGAAGATGCGTGTGGCGTGTCTGTGTGTGTGTTTGTGTGTGTGTGTGTGTGTGTGTGTGTGCGTGTGTGTGTGTGTGTGTGTGCGTGCATGCGTGCGTGTGTATACATATGTTCCGCAGGTGGAAGAAGAGTAAGAAGAAGATAGAAAAGCAGAAAAATTTGAAAAATGAGAAAGTGAGAGGCAAGAGAACGGCTTAATGAATTAGATTAGAAAAGACAGCGTGATGGTGATGGTGAGTTGTTCTGCCTCTCAGGGCTGCAGCATGTGAGGATTGTGTGGCCATGATAATACAGATTCTCATTTCACTTCTGAAAGGTCGTATTGATGAATTGTCACGAAAAAAGAAAACCCCTCTGCCCTGTCCTCGTTCTGTCTCTCGCTTCAAACTAAACCTCCAGCACACTCTCACGCTCGTTCTCATGCTCTGTGAATAAAGCTCTATGTCTCTCGGCCTCTCCCCATCAAATACTATACACTCACTGTAATGCGGTTTAGGAGCTGCTGTGGTGGTGCAGCACTACTGGAGATAGACACCTTGGACACCAGAGGAATAGACAAACGGGTCCAGTATCCTTTTAGACTGACAGAAGTTTTCTAATAGGCTCTGCTTCTTTGTATGGAAGAACTGACAGGCACTGGCAGAATCATCTCCTGCAAGGTTTTCTGTCATCTTTCCTTTTTTTTGTTGTTTTTGTGGGAGAGAAGTTAAAAAATAAATAGTTTTGTAACAAATCAATGGTTCTTTATTGGTTTAATCTGTTCTGTTTCCATCCAATGAGGCCTCTCTTTTTTAACAGTAGGCGGTGATAGAAAGCACGTTGTTGTGTGTTGAGAAATCCGACATGAAACACAAAACCAAGCAAACATATATTAAACCTATTTGTTCCTTTTAGAAAAAATTTCATTAACAAGGATGAAACATATCTTGGACAGCGGAAAGTGTTATTTATACTGAAAGTGCATATGATTAATGTCTTTAAAAAAAATCTTCAATACATTAAAACAGTAAAACACACAACATTTGAAACAAAGAGCCCTTTCTATATGCAAGACCCTTATATCAATGCGTGACTAAAAAAGCCCCTGAAAAGAGCTAAACTTCCTTGAAGAATTAGATCATGAGGGAACAAAGACTGTTACTTCCCCAGCCATCCTTGTGGGTATTATAAAAAGTCCTACTTGGACAAGATTTCCAGAGATGGTTGTAATATCCACAGCCTAGAGATATGATTAAGAGACTTAACCACATTAAGGTCACAAGATGCATCATGAGAAGAAAACACAGGTTAGGGGACTTGTAAGATGTGAAGTACATGGATAAGAACTGCGGTGTGCAAAAATGGCTCCAGGCCTCCGGCAAATGACTCATCTCATCCACCTTGAAAATACACCGCAGAAGACACAAATCCATGGGTACACACACACACACACACACACACACACACACACACACACACACACACACACACACACACACACACACACACACACACACACACACACACTGGAAAAGTGGGGCAGTGTGAGGAGCTCGGGATGTGTCTGAAAGCCATGACCCACAGATGAACCCATGAACTGCATTTTCTTCCAGACAGAGATCCACCACTGGGTTTGGCAAAGCGGTCACCAAGGTGCATCATATTGCAAAGGGATGGACCGAACAACTTGAATGTCGTATCGATCTTTGGTTGGATGTTTTTCCAGCGCAGTCAGGCAGTGTTGAGGTGTATGAGAAGATATGAGTCAAAGGTGTAAACAGGCAATAATGGATACAAGAGAGCAAGAGAGACTGAATCAGCCAAATGATGGATTCTAGGGTTGTACATAGGCATAGAAAACCATCTGTTCATTAAGAAAAAACATGTACTGCTGCTTTGCAACAAGCCTAAAGCGAACGGCTGCTACAATATACAACCTAAGAAAATATTTGTGCTGGTCAAAATTGTTCAAAACCATTTATTTTGGAGGACACTGACAAATTGTTCTGTATTTTCTTGACAAGGGGCACCAGAAATGCCAATGACAAACAACCTATTTTGTCATTTTGGTATGACGACCGGGAGAATTCACTTACCCGGGCTCAGAAACCACTGAATCATGTCAGAAATGTGTTCTCAAAATGTGTTACCAGGCTTAAAAGCAAGGCGGTTTTTCTTCTCGCTACTTAAAAGGGCTGGCATTTTCATGCTAAATGCTGTTCACGGGAAAGTGCCAGTATGCAGATTTCCACTTGTGAGTCTTGCTTGCGATCTAAGGATGGCCCCCCCCCAGAGGAATGAGTCAATGGTAATATTAGCAGTCAAGACGGAACACATTTCCTTAGCCTAACTTTCTCCTCCTTTCCAAAGGCTTTCTTGGCCTGCCATTCTATCTGTGGAAGAGACGACCAATATCGATCTGGCTCTGACACATCACAGATGACTCACTGAAGGGGGAGAAAGAGAGAGAAGAGGAATTTGTGTGTGTCAGTACGTGAGTGTGTGAAGAAAAAGATGTGCGTCTTCACATGGGATCCCTGCAATCCTACCGTGTCCTTCAAAGAGGCGTCAGAGGGACGATTTCTCTTTCATGGTACAGTTTAAAGTTAACAGCGTGTTCAAGCCATGCATGTAGAATAATAAGTAGACCCGGTAACAAATATGCCTATACACTTTCTCGATGCTATACTCTGTCTCGACAACTGTTTTTCTGTGTCTGCTTTAGATGTAGGCTACAAGCTCTCCCTCCTTTTCCTATGTTTTTTTTCCTTTTTGGTCACCTATCACTTCCTCTCTTCCACCTCTCGCCTGCACTCTCTCACTCTGTCCTGGTTTAAAGGGGATGACTTGCTCGGGTGCACAGATGAGGTCCAAGCTTTTCCACGTTATTTTTTGTATTAGATTGCGAGGCCAGTGGCCTGGCTGAAAGCCTGACCTCGAACACATTAGATGAGTCATTACACCAGGGAGCGAGGGTGCAAAGGGAGAAAGAAGGGCAGACGGAAGAGAGGTAAAAAAATCATACTTTTACAAAACAAACAAGATACTAACTATTTTTGATGGTCTTTGTTGGCCTTTTATTGATATAGATTAGAACATGTTCTATATACATATACTGAGTAATGAAAATGTCTTCTTTCTGCAAAACATGCAAACAGAGGTATGGGAGAATACGAATGAGAATGAATAGAGCAAATATATAAATTTTTTGAAAAAAAAAAAATTTAATGAAAAAGGAAAGCTGAAAGAAAGACCAGGAGATATTATATGGACTGAGAAGAGAGAGGGATAAACAAAGTCAGAGAGAACATTACTGCGGCAGACACTTTATTTTCTCTGGGTTTAACAATGCTGGCTGGTGTTCCAGAGCAAATCACACACAACCTGTGCATACTAATTTATTAATACTACGCTCATTACCGCTACCATCAGCACAATGGTAAATATTCCCCTAATCGCATATCACAGATAACACTACAGCTGTATGTCGTTAGGGTGGGCCTTTGTGCGGGTATATACTATTTGTGTATTTATCCATATTTGTGCGACTGTGCGCGGGAATGTATGAAGGTAATTGGCTAGCACAGATAGTAAAGAAGTGTCATGTTCAATTGCTCTGCTCTCTGCTGGGTTTAAGCAGTTTTTTTTTTTTTTTTACGTTTTGGATGAAACTTAATAGAAGAAATAAATCATTTCCATTATTGTCAATACAATAATCTCGCTGAGTTCATTGTGCAGGAATAATAAGTTGATTCATTTGCTTACGTTCTCTGTTTTGTACAATTATAAATAACTGAAAAAAGACATGTCTTTGGGTGTTGGACAATAAGGAGTTCAAAGAAATGACCCCAAGCCCATGTCACCATGGGTTATTGTTTAAATTAGACATTTTTGTAAGCAGTATAATCAAGAATATACAGTATATCATATCAATGGAACATCAATGAAGATTGGCCTGTTTTATTTATTTTTTAAATAAATAACTACTATTAAGACCTGCTATTTCAAAATGGGCTGACAAATTGTTGTAGTATTCCCGGTGTATTTTACAAGTTCTTAAATGTTTATGGGTTTGTCCTTTTTTTATTTGTCCAGATTGGTTCTGTCAGTGTTGCTATTAGTTCTGCAATGGTTTACGGCAAGAAGGATTATGGTCCTAATGTGTTGGAAGAGTCAATAAAGAACTTGAATTCTGAAAGGCTTTGGAAGTACAGTGCGTTCCAAATTATTATGCAAATTATATTTTTCTCAGATTTTCCTAATTAGTCGATGCAAATGACAGTCAATATAATTTTCAAGTCATCAACCGTTAAAGTATGATTAAAATTTTATTGAACAAACCTCCAAATGATAACGGTATTTTTTTCTAAAATAAAAAACTCAAAATGCACCGTTCCAAATTATTATGCACAACAGAGTTTCAAAACATTCAATAGCTTGTAAAGAAATAAAAATGGTCATTTGTTGAATTTGCAGGATGTGAAGGTCATATTTAGTGAAATCTAAAGCTATTTCAATCAAAAACATCTTAACAGGCCAAGTTACATGTTAACATAGGACCCCTTCTTTGATATCACCTTCACAATTATTGCATCCATTGAACTTGTGAGTTTTTGGAGAGTTTCTGCTTGAATATCTTTGCAGGATGCCAGAATAGCCTCCCATAGCTGCTGTTTTGATGTGAACTGGCTCCCAACCTCATAGATGTTTTGCTTGAGGATGCTCCAAAGATTCTCAATAGGGTTGAGGTCAGGGGAAGATGGGGCCACACCATGAGGTTCTCTCCTTTTATGCCCATAGCAGCCAATGACACAGAGGTATTCTTTGCAGCATGAGATGGTGCATTGTCATGCATGAAGATGATTCTACTACGGAAGGCACTGTCCTTCTTTTTGTACCACGGAAGAAAGTGGTCAGTCAGAAACTCAACATACTTTGCAGAGGTCATTTTCACACCGTCAGGGACCCTAAAGGGGCCAACCAGCTCTCTCCCCATGATTCCGGCCCAAAACATTACTCCACCACCTCCTTGCTGACGTCGCAGCCTTGTTGGGACATGGTGGCCATTCACCAACCATCCACTACTCCATCCATCCGACCATCCAGGGTTGCACGGCACTCATCAGTAAACAAGACTGTTTGAAAATGAGTCTTCATGTATTTCTGAGCCCAGTGCAACCGTTTCTGCTTGTGAGCATTGTTTAGGGGTGGCCGAATAATAGGTTTATGCACAACTGCAAACTTCTGGATCCTACACCTTGAGGTTCGCGGGACTCCAGAGGCACCAGCGGCTTCAAATACCTGTCTGCTGCTCTGTGATGGCATTTTAGCAGCTGCTCTCCTAATCCGATGAATTTGTCTGGAAGAAACCTTCCTCATTATGCCTTTATCTGCACCAACCCGCCTGTGCTCTGAATCAGCTACAAATCTCTTCACAGTACGATGATCACGCTTAAGTTTCCGTGAAATATCTAATGTTGTCATACCTTATCCAAGGTATTGCACTATTTGACGCTTTTCGGCAGCCGAGAGATCCTTTTTCTTTCCCGTATTGCTTGAAACATGTGGCCTGCTTACAGTTTTTCACAATTGTTTAAACACATTTTTTGGAACATCAGACACAATGTGCACAATCTGTAACTAATTTACCAACTGCTTAACCAATTCTGCTGAACTCCAAACACATTTCCTGCCTTAGACTCATATTATCATTTGAAAACACACATTTTTCACAACACTACACACAATTCTCTATACCTTGCACACTCTTCCTGAATTCTCTCTCTTGGTATTCACACAGAACACACTGCCAATCAAATTTCTAAACTCAAAAGGCTTTTGTGCAGTTAGCTATATAAGGGTCAGAGATGAGCTCCTGTTTGCTGTGATTTACAGTAGACTGCACATTTTGGTGCAAATACAGATTTTGCCGAATACTGTAAACACTAAAAGTGACTGCTATGACCACAACCTCTAACTTTTGTAACTATGCCCTAAACCAAAGCACCAACCCTACAAACACAATATATGCTTTGCACTGTGTTTGAAATTCTCCAACACATTTCTTGAAAAAAAATTAAACTAATTGAATACCAATCAGTCTAAACCTTAGCACTACAAATAGACCCCAGGTGAGCTCAGCTCCTTTCTGAAACAGTAAGAGTCAGGGGAAGAGGAGGAGAGAGAGCGACAGGAGTACGAGGTCAAAGAAGGCAACAGACAGAGACACACACAACAGGAACACTATAGTGGACTATGTTATAGATCATGGCCTATCAATGAGGGAGCCTGGACAGAGAGTGCAGCCCAACCTGAGTCGCTCCATAATTAGGAGATTTAGTCTGGATATCAGGTGATCATTTCCCTGTTGCTTCTCAAAAGATGACATTGAGTGTGATGTTGATGAGGCGATGTGGCCAGACACAAACAGGAGGCGGAATCCATAATAGGATTCATAATCCAACCACCCAGCGCTGTTTTTTTTTTTACCATTGTTCCCTAATTTTACTGTAATTTTTTCTTAGTTTATACTGACACACTGAATTGCTTGAACTGCAGTCCTACCTATTCATTGTGTTTGTTTGAAATGGCAAAATAAACTATTCTGCTACATGTGTGTTAGCATTTGGCAAAAAACGTAAAGTATTTGTTGTTACTGTAGGTGAAAGTATATGAACATGCAAAGGCATAATTCTACTGATAAAGCATTCATATAGTGGTTTGCATTTATACTATAGTGTTTTCCATTCTGCACACCAGTGTTCAATGAGTGCTAGAAATGTCTAGTCATATGATGTATGTGTTTGTCATTTGAAAAGAAAACACCATTTAGTGAAGAGTTAACATTGTTTTGAGGGTAATGTGTGCTTTTGCAAGAGAAGTGAAGGATTTTGCATTTTGTGTTTGAGTTTTGAAATTTGTGTTTAGGGTTTTGAAAAAGTGAGGTAGTCTATCAGGAAATGTGTTTAAGCAATTGTGAAAAACTGTAATAATGTGGAACGTCCTTCCTAAGTAGTTTTTCCTTTGATTGGGCTCACATGGCAAACTAATTATCACAGGTGTATGAGATTAATTTCAATGATCCAAGGCATCCTGAGACACAATATCATACATGAGTTTAATTGAAAAACAAAAAATTTAAAGTTTATGACACTTCAATCCAATTTGCATAATAATTTGGAACACGGTGTATTTCCTGCATAATGTGCTTACTCAGCTGAGGATGCAGCCTAATTTGACAAACCCGTCCAACTCTTGTTTACACTTCAAAAACCGATGAGTGCTCCTTCACCGTGGGCTGAGGGTAACAGCTACACCAAACACCATAAATGTAGTAACAAAGCTCTAAATCTGACAGAAGAATGAGAGAAACAAACATAATGTCTGTTCCTCCTCACCAAACACTTCACTCAACTCATTTTGCCTTGTTTTCATTCATGAATATTA
This sequence comes from Ammodytes marinus, assembly GCF_949987685.1. NCBI lineage: Eukaryota > Metazoa > Chordata > Actinopteri > Uranoscopiformes > Ammodytidae > Ammodytes > Ammodytes marinus. The sequence goes on along the minus strand of NC_137232.1, from coordinate 21,158,959 downwards.
CATTGCGTGTGATTGGCTGCCAGATCATTACACTGGTGAGTGAGAGCGGGCCATCTGGTGGCGGACTAGAGGGCCATCACGACTCACTACCAGGCTTGTTATGGAGTACAATGTGTTTCCGTGGTTCTGTGTTTGCAGCTGCGTGCAACAGCTGTGTTTGAATGTGTAGCGCGTAACTACACCTACATTAAGAAACTAGATAAGAACGTCCCCTGGCTTCCTAAATTCAGAGTGTGTGTAGCAAGAAACACAACATCTCTGGGGGTATAGCTCTGGCTCTCCAGAGGGAACGCAGGCAGGCTGTGTGAGGTATCTACCCAGCGGGAGAGATCTTGTGACAGGCTTGTGATGCCGTCCAGGCATCTATTTCCTGGAACTCTCTGCTCACACAGGTGTGGGGCTCAGGTGGGCGAGAAAAAAATAGGAAATTTGGCAGGCAGGTATAGAGCATAAGGAAAAAGAAGCCGGAGCATGATCGTGGGCAACAGAGAGAAATAGAGAGAATGAATGATAAAAGAAATTGAGGAGAGGTGGAAAAGGAAACGAGTTGGGAAGAGTCGGTGGGATCTCATTAAGCCAGTAAAGACACTGAGAATATACACAGCACTATTTTTCTGCTTACATAAGGCACCTGACGGTGAAGGGTTAAAATAAATGCTTAGCTTTCCACAGCTTCCTCACTGGCTCTCGCTTGTCTTTCCACCCCTTAAAAAACAAGCCTATAACCATCTCTAGGGAACACATGTGAATGAGGAGAGCTGAGAGGTACTCAGCGTCTGCTGTCCTGCTTTTACATCCTGCACACACACGCACACACACACGCACACACACACACACACACACACACACACACACACACACACACACACATACACACACACACACACACACACACACACACACACACACACACACACACACACACGCACACGCACACGCACACGCACTCAAGAACACAACACACTCATTCACTATTTAAGGAACACCAGTCACTAGGGGGAAGAAAAGAAGACCGAGCATGTGTCCATTCTGATTTTTCACAATACCCCCACACCAGGCTGCCATCTTTTCAGCCTGTGCTGCTCCCTATAGTCCACATTCTCCAGTGTTCACTTGATCGTCGCCCAGTCAATGTGTTCCTAATTGAGCCTGAAATAGAAATGGCGATAGTGCGTGTGTTTATTGCGAGGCAAGCAATACTGTGTTAAAAAAAAAATCCACAACAACAAAACAAGACAATACTTGACACAGCATCGATACTGGAAAACCCCTTTGGTGAAAGTCATATCACTAAGTGGGAAACACAATAATCATATTCCCCTCCCATGGTAATTTACCCCATGGGCAGCTTTAGCACCAATAAATGAAGAGTAATCAGACCCACATGTAAAATGATCAGTGTTAACACAAACACCACTGGAGACATCATTCAACAAGCTATATCACATTGCTTGCACAACAGAGGAGCCGAGAAAGCCTGGAAAGAGAGAGCTAAACATCTTATACCCGTGTATCAGTAACCACTAATTAAATATACAGGGTGGTCGGGTCACCCTGCACAATCTGGTATAGCCCCAGTTAATCATTGAGTCCCTCTATAACAACTTTCAAATGCTTTAACATCTTTATTAGTCAGCTTTGCAATGACAAGATTAAATCCTCCTTTGAGCGGATACCAGTTAAGATGGCGTGATGTGAGAGAGTATCCTGGCGATTTCCACAGAGCCCCGAGGCTGGCCACCTAATCTACAAAGCCTCAACACTCATCCCTATGGATCAATGGATAACCGGGCAAATATTAGCACGCATATCTCCGCTCAATCCGCTCGTCTGTCAAACTATCACTGGGTCTGTCTGTATAGAGAACATTTAATCTGCTCAGGAACTATATGTCCATGTCGACTGAGTGTGATGCCAGTGAACCCATGACTGCCTCAGAATACGGAAGCTCTACAAGATCGGTCAATATTTTACAAGGACAATAACCATGATTGACTAAAGTCGAAGTATGAATTAAATGTCTATCGTCTGACGATGGACTAATTAGGTCTGACATGTTAAATAAAATAAAGGCTGCTCTGAAAGTACTGATAGACTGACAGGGAATAGTACTTAAACCTAAACCGACATTGCCCGAGTAAGATCCCTATGGGTTGAAACTAAACGAAGCGCTGACCTCTCTACTTTATCTTCATTTTACATTTATTCCTATTTGATGGTAAACAATATGTTGCATGCTGTTGGAAAAATATCCAAGTTAATCGATTTCAGCCCAATTGCTCAGGCCTATCTGAAGGTAACATTACGGGATTTTGCAAAGGAGTTGCCTCATTGCACTGGCAGATCTTATAAGATTACAAATATGCATGGTAACACAGATGGTCCAAATATTGTGTAATCTGTCTCCACTTTCCAGCCCTGTTGGTCTGGTAATTGAAGCATAGCTCGGGTTGGAGAATGGCTTATGTGTCTAGCAATCTGAGTGGTTCAGTTTCTATGGGAAGTGAAATGTGGAATTTGGATGAGATGGTGTTTCTTTGTTAGTGTGCGTGGGTATGTTTGTGTGCGGTAGGTTTTATAGGCTGTAGGGGTTTTTGCGAATATGGGAAGAGGAAGACAAATGGGTTTACTCTGCACTGATAGTTCAGTGCCATCTCTCCTCACATCCCTCCATTTCTCTCTCTCTCTCTCTCTCTCTCTCTGTCTATCTCTCTCTCTCCTCGCATCGTTAGAATTGTTGTCGGTATTGTGAGGCCCTGTGGTGTGATATTGAACATGTTGTAAAAGGCTCACGCCCCGCACATTAGAGCTGCTAACACACACACACACACACACACACACACACACACACACACACACACACACACACACACACACACACACACACACACACACACACACACACACACACACACACACACACACACACACACACACACACACACACACACACGGCATAAAGATGGTGCATGTGTCAAAAGTTCTGAATTACTGCAGGGCTATCTGGGGCGGCAGTGCAGAGAGGACAAAGGAGAGAAACAAGGAGAAGGAAAAAATAAGTTTTTCTATTGAGTTAACATTTCCCTGAGATGTTAGGGGAGGGGCGGCACTCAGCATATCAATAGTGAAGTTTGTCTCTGCCTATGCAGAGTTCAACTTGGAATAGGAGGGAAACAGGAAGAGAGAAAAATATGATACTATTCATAGCTCCTCTGCAAAATGATGAAATATTCCACAAAAAACATAAATAATACCTGTTTCTTCTGTGGTTGTACACTTAAAGCTGTTGCTTTACATTTCAAGCATGAGTCACTCTCACCCTATTCACTATCACAGGAGTATATGCAAAGGGTTACTGAGTACGTCAGTGTACTTGTCTGCTGATTAGTTTTGGCAAGCCATGCAGATTTTGGAGCAGAATAAAGCGGGGTATAACCAGCCGCCGTTCATACGAGGTTGGATTCAGTTCGATTCAACTATACAGGAAACAGAGCAGGCAATCAAGAAAACAGGACACTCTGCCAGAATTCATATATTTAGAGTGCACTCTAAGTCAAAAATAACACACACATTGCCTCTGTGCACAGAAGCTACATAACTTCAAGTAATCTAAATAGGATAATGAGATTTTACTTTAGCAAATAAAAGAGTCCAAGTAAAGTTTCAAATTAGAACAAATTTCTGGTTTTGTCTTCTAGTGAGAGCAGATATGGTAGTGAAATACATAGATGTTACAGCACACTATAAGCTAGATTCAATATCAAATAACATATGAGGAGTGGTTTCCCAGGAAACTGGATTTGAGCCTGTATAGCCTCTGCAGCAGTGAGCGCCTTTCTAGTATTGTCCACACACATGGGTACAGACAGTATTTGACCTGCATTTTTTAGTTGACAAAAAAATCTCAGTCACACAACATGGCACGACACATAATCTTCAATTTTTCCTTTTACAGTAGTGCTGTAGTGCTGGGCTGTGATTACAGAGCTCTGTTGATCAGTTCAAGAAATCTGGATTCCACCTCCTGCGTTAGAAAAGTTGAATATCAATATATCAGTTCAAAAGATTATGCCCTGTATAACCCCATGTCATTAAAACATTTAAAAACTGCATTACTGCATTGCTACTTTCGCTTTATGTATCCCACTATCCACCAAACAGCCTGAAGAGTGAAGACTTGAATTGAACCCAGACCCGATCGCGGCTCATTATTGCTCATGTCACAGAGGTTGGAAAAGATGACAGATGATACAAAATTAAAACAAAGCAGCCTTGAGGTGAAATGTAGCACCTGATGGTATTAGTCAGTGCATTAAAACGACATCCTGCATACTCTTTTATTTTCTGTCCCTCTCCCTAATCCTGTGAAGTCAAGAGTTTACTATTGATTATCAAGTGCTCTTTGACTTGGAGAGCAGGTATTTACCTCCTCCCTCCATCTGGTTTTCCTCCTCACTCCACCCCTCTTCCTCCTTTCTTTTCCTCTCCTGCCTCTACCTCTCTCCTGTCTGTGATACACGGTGAAATCGATAAGCCCAGCATCAACATTATAACAACATTATATCAATTCTGTCAGTGCAAAGGCGGGCCGATCGTTACTGCAGAGATGAGCGCCCGCTGCATCGGTTTGGGCTGAAGCAGCATTCTGATTGGCAGAGGGCGACATTGATTTATCTATTACGGAGAGGAGATAGCATTAGTGTTCATCAAGCTGGCATGACACCCTGCCAGGAAGGAGTTAGGGAGAAGATTAGTGTGGATGTGAGAGTGTGTGTACAGTAGGCATGAGTGTGTGAGTTTTGTAGATTTTATTTAGGTGTGAATGTAGGGAGTGGATTGTGGATAGGAACATTTCTTGTAATTAAAAGGCATCATACAGGTTTAATGGGAATGGCCTGCAAGCAAGTGGAAAAGTTATGCTGTTCCATGTGCTGATGGGACTGCATCAACATGGATATGTGTGAACAATTATTAAAACAACTTCAAATCCTGAAAGTTTCATTCTATAATACCATGATGCAAAGGAAAGCCACCTAATATTCAATTTCTAATATGCAGTACAATTTTGAAGTTCTGATCCATTTTCCTTCCTGATGTTGTGTAATAAAACAAAACTGCATAGCCATTGCTATGTTGTGTGTGTAGTGGTCTATTTTTGATAAATAAAAAGCCTAAAAATTCAAAGGTAACAGAAACAGGAAAAGTTCAAGCTTTAAGCAGCGGTTGCTTGGAAACTGTTTTTATGTGGTCTTGTTGCCCCCCTTTGACAAACACTTGTTCTAAAAAAAAGGAAGCAGTATCACTCGCTGTCACATTGATTCACTCCTTCCGACATGTTACGATTAGCTGTCGGCCTCGTACAGTAACCCACTGGACATTACCAACGCCGTTGCAGCTAAAACCTGGATGACTTAGAAGTAGGGCTGTCAAATTAACGCGTTAATTTCGATTAATTAATCACAGAAAAATGTACGCGATTAAAAAAAATTAACGTAGATATTATCACTTCTATATTGCCCTTTGACCCGGTGCAAAAGAGGTGAGGCGATAGCGGAGCTGCACCTGTATCTTGCTGCCACGGCCCGCACAGGATTAAAGAGTAAAGAAAGAAGCATAGAGAGGGACGTTTTATGGGAAGCTCCGGGCAAATAAGCATGAAGGTAGGAATACGTCTTATGCTATTCTCCGCAGTGTCTGTGCATTGATTTAGTGGGTGCCTAATTAACAATAGGTTCAAAACAGTATCTCTCAATCTTCCTCTGTGTCTCACTTTTGTTTGCTAGCTGCGATCGTCTCCTTCAAACGGACACCCGCCCCCTCTCACTCTTCCAAGCATATGCCTGTCTTTTTTCCTCCTTTGTGTGTGTGTGTGTGTATGTGTGTGTGTGTGTGTGTGTAAATATTTCTGGCAATGAGAAGGACGGTGAATGAGTCGGCATAGGCTATGCGCACTGCACCTGTGGCAGTGCAGCGCTGTTTGTTGTGGGAGATAGACAGTCCTTTAGCCTGCTTGTTTTTTTGTGTTTTTTTTCGGCGCTAGTAGTTCCTAAGTTTATTTAATGTAGTAACCTGGCTGAGAGGAGGAGACAGAAGTTAGAGAGAGAGAGAGAGAGAGAGAGAGAGAGAGAGAGAGAGAGAGAGACAAACGGTAGCCTATACAGTTGTTTATAAACAGGCATAAAAGTGTCATATAAGTATGCGATTAATTTAGATTAATTAATCACAGAGCTTGTAATTAATTAGATACATTTTTTTAATCGCTTGACAGCCCTACTTAGAAGTGAACACATGATCACAGGTTGGAAGTAAAAAATAATAACAGGAGAGGAGAGCTAGATAATGTGCTCTAAAGTAATGGGCTTAATGACCACTTGAGAAATATGAATGTTGCAAAGAGGCTGTTTGGGCAAAACCTTTCAATACTGTAAGCTGCTTTCACTAAAAACTTTGTTGCCTCACCAGATCAAAAATAGACATGTAGGGTTACATTAAACATTAGAATGAAAATGAACATCATGAATGTTGCAGGTCTATAATGTCGTATATGTTTTTTTTTCTTTTGTTCCCGTGTGTGTGCCTCTTTCTAAGAAAAGGAAATGAAGTGTGCATAACAATGTACTAAGCCACTTTAGTTATTTTTGTGTGTGGGTTCCAAGGTTTAACAACAACTAATGAATACGCTTGTAAGCATGATCTATTATTCACTGTTGAGCCAGCCAGTGTGTGCACCTGCAACACAGTGCATGCACTGTGTCCATTGGCATCCACTTGAGCCAGTGCTTAGCTCAAACCTATGCAACTGGAGAGCACCGCTTCAATGAGCCACTAGATTACTCATTATAGACATAATTATGGCCTGCAACATATTTAGAGCAATAGACATTGTTGCCCCACATTCAGAGCGTGGCCTACATTTAAGGCTTTATTGCAGTTCACACAGTCAATGGCAGATGCAACCACCTGTAAGCAGCGGAATGAAGAAGTTGATTTAGATACAACACAGGATGCAAGGTACAGTGCGTAATATTGTGTATTTTGGCATCATCAAGTGGTGAAAGTTCTATATTGCAAGGCTACGTGTCTACCCCCCCTGGAGCATTACAGAAGCCACGGTGGCCAAGGACAACAAACTAGTTACTAAAGATGGCATTGTCCACCACTGCCTCAGGTCCACAATATCAAGTGATGAGGTGACGATGTATTTAGTTATTTATTATAGGTAAAAATAAAAAAACTAAACTTTTATTTTCAAGCGATTACATACTAATTAAAAAAAAACTTGGATATTATATTCCATATCAAACAAGTCGTGTGAAGAAACGGCAATTCCCTTTGCACACTGCACCTTTAATGTAAAGATTGAATTCAGTTTAGCCAACAACAGCACTGACATAAACAATTTCACTTAATATAAGTATGAATGTATGTTTGTTGGCACAGTCACACCACCTGCTTTCCCCCCCTTCCCACTGTTTTGCACACAAAGATGAAAGTACTGTCGCTCTTTGACAAGACACTTTCGGTAGCTCCGAGGGAGAGAAAGTTAGTAAGTGAGTGACAGAATGAAAGGAGAAGGCTGATATGAATGCAGGTACTAAAGTTCACCGCGTTTATTCATCCTTTGATCAGCCGAGTGCCTGTCTGCAGCCCTCAAGAACCCCGACGGTTCATAAGGTCAGCCGCGCAGAGCTCTGCCACTCATTTCTAGTACATAAGAAATATGAGCGTTGCAAGGATTTGCAACAGAGCGACTGCAATTGCGCATTGCAATAATGTAAAAAAAGAAAGAAAAAAGAACACGTTACCCCTTGATGTAGAGTTTCACCTTTTGCCCCGTACTTCCAAAAAAGGAAGTAACAGGATCAAGACAGGGATGGTATGATCTAATTGATCTTCTAATTATCTTATATCTACATTTTTCTGGTAGAGGATCCCACATCCCCCTTCTGTATATGGCCTAATTCTGTGAATGCTAGATGGGTATCACAGGGTCCTGGCTTGGGAAAGACTGGCCGATTCCAAAATACTTTTTTCTTATAAAGCCAGTGAGATACACCAGCCAGAGGAGATGTGTCCTTGCGTCTGAACAGAAAGTGCAGGATGAGAGGTGGGTGGAGGTGGACAGGGGACCGCAGGAAGGAGATGAAGGAGCGGCTTCCCCGACACAAAAGCACAGTCTGTTTGGATTACATCACATACATCTTTCAGACCCATTACCACTCTGCCTGGTAAGGGGGGTTAAGGTGGAAGGCAGACATATAGGCAACTGAGGGAGTGGACAGAGAGGTAAGGATAGAGAGAGATATAGGTATATGTAGGAAGAGGGTAGAGAGAAAAAGAGAGAGATAGATGATAAGGGGAAGTAGGGCGATGATGCTGAGCACAATTTATTATAGTTCCCTTTCTCTCTGAGATTGAGAGCCCCGGGGCGAATGACAGTGTGAAATATTCAGGGGATGACCAGGAACAGAAACACACCGGCTCTCGGTGACGTAACGCAGCTGCAATGCTGGAACAACGCCCACTGAACCGAGCTTCGTTGAAAATCTTGTTTGTGCGTCCAGCTTTGATATTCATCTCCAAAGTTTCGAAAATAATGGGACAAATTTAGAACGCCTTTCCAAAAATATACCATTTGCTACATCTCAATAGATTGTTTGATGCATTTGGGATGCAAATTCTGCTACTTGATTTAATGACTTTTGCGAACAAAGAATCTGAATGAATATGCATAGGCATGTGGACCTTAAAATTAGAATGTACCTCTGGGACACCATGATCAGACTTCACCTCCATAACTTTTCCTTCACAACTTCTCTCCGTCAATCTCTTTCTCCGTTTTAAGGACCTTTAACCATCTTCTTCCCCTCATATCCCCCTGCAAACTTGTCTTCCACCTCCTCCAACCTTTAATCAAACTCAACCCTGTCTGGGTCTCATCTGTGTTCCTATTCCAAGGTCACTCATTCAATCTTTTCCTCACTTATCCAGTCAAATTGACCTTTCTACACTGCCATCCCAAAGGACTCTGCTTCCAATATGTCCTGGGGCATACGGAGGACAATGTGTGTGCATATGTGTGTGTGTGTGTTTGTGTGTGTGTGTGCATTGAGACTTGTAACATTATGGATGGCTTCATTTAGAGGGGCTATTAACAGAGCATGTCCCTGGGCTCTGGACCTTTCATAAGAGTCCTCCCTGGAGAGACGGCAAACAGAAAAATACAACGGGAAAACATTTTTCGAGGGCATACAGAGGAAAGGAGATGTCAGTGAATGTGTGATGTGCGTTTGTGTACAATTTAAAAGTCAGATTTGATAACCGTGCCCTGAATAATGCTCATCATTTCCAACCCAAAGTGCTGCAAAAAAGTCCCAAGACTCTAGATTTCAGTGCTGCTGTAGAATACATGATTAGGTCCATGGCTAATATATGTATGCACTTCTCTCCCATATAACCTTGTAGGTGAGAGAAATACACACATGTGCCCAGAAACAAACAGTGCATGCCTAGTACACACCGTTTAGGATTTGTCAGTGTATAATATTGCTACATTATTCTGGGTAGCTATGAGCCCCAGCCGTTTGCCTGCATGAGTGATGACACTCATGATATTGTACTGATGTAGCGTGACCATCAATCATATGATCCAGAGGGATAAATATATGAGCAATATTGCACAAAGTAAATCATCAACCTTACTTTTCTCTCTACATAAACAGAGTTTAGGGGTATAGGTTTCACGGTGTACTGGCTTATATTTGAACATTCGTACCATGATTTATGGATAACTGTACTGTAATCGTTTGCTCTATTACTATACAGTATTTGTTGGGATATTATATTATTATTAGAGGTGGGCATAGATTAATTTTTTTAATCTAGATTAATCTAGATTAATTTTGGAATTAATCTAGATTAATCTAGATTAAAATGGCTCATTTGAATTCATTCATAATATGTGTGTGCTCCTAAATAATGACTCAAAGTAAGTCTTTGAGAACGTGTTTCTCAAGCCAGGTGGCGCATCAGACCAGGGGCTCATCTCCTGTTTCCAACATGCATCACAAACTGCTTGAGGAAGCTGTTCTACTATGATAATTGGTGATGAAAATAAATAATGTTCAACAAGATGTTACTTAGTAACGCGTTACCGGCATCGGACCTCTTTTTTCAGTAACAAGTAATCTAACGCGTTACTATCTCCAAACCAGTAATCAGATTAAAGTTACTCATCAAAGTCACTGTGCGTTACTTTTTCTGTAATTTTCCTTAGTGAAACATTTTACATAACTGCACAAATGACTGCGATTGCGATTTTATGTAAATAAATGTGCACGCATGTGTCTCTAGAGACTTACTTTTTTTTTTGAAATGCTCATAAATGTGTGCTCTACAAGTCGCGGGCCATATTAAATCATCTCGCGGGCCGGATCCGGCCCGCGGGCCGTATGTTTGACACCACTGCTCTAAACGCACCAACTGCTCCAACCGCTCCTCTCGTCTTTTTGGTAGCGCCCCTCGTCTCTGTCATGCAGCGTGTGTGTGTGCGCCTGTGTCTGTGTGTGTGTGTGTGCAGCAGCATTACGGCCGAACTGTGGCGCAAAACAAAGTTTCCCCCCCGATGAAATATAGCGTCTGCTATGGGGATATTTAGGATTCGGGTACGGTGACGTTGACGTTGAAGAGATAGAAGTGTTTAAAACTTGGAAACTTATAGTCACGTGGCGACCGGTGTCCACACACACCCACCCTGCGTTCCAATACCCGATTGTGTCGTGGGCAAGTGATGGAGAGAGAGAGCGGCGGGTGTGTGAGAGAATAAAGGCTCCTCAAGTGTCAACAACGGCCCCCGGCTATTAGTATCTCCCCTGAGCCGAACAGGAGGTGGAATAAGAGATTAACGGCGACATTTTTTTTATCGCCGATAAGAGTTTTGCGTTAACGCAGCACGTTATCGCCGATAACGGCCCACCACTAATTATTATATTGTGAAACAGCACAGGTTTGAATGTTGCAATTTGCTGTTATGGAGGGCCCCTCCCAGCAACATTAATGCACAGTAATGTATTTGCTTATATTTGTTATATACCTTCACACAGGCTCACCCAGGTTCAGAGGTTTTTAACTGTGTCTTTGTTCTGAGAGAGACCGAGGTGTTGAGCAAACCAGACAGCGGTAAAACATGTCACATATAATAAACCGAGAGACAAGTTAAAGGCCCAGGCTCCTGCCCACTCTCTTAATCGCTGCACCTCACAGTATATTATAGCAAGACCTACAAAATGTCCAGAGAGAGAGAGAGAGAGAGAGAGAGAGAGAGAGAGAGAGAGAGAGAGAGAGAGAGAGAGAGAGAGAGAGAGAGAGAGAGAGAGAGAGAGAGAGGGGAGGGGGGTTAATGAAAAATGTGTCATTTTCTGAGACTGTTGTGATATGTGTTTGAATTGAAAAGAGGAAAAAGCTCGAAAAAGTGTCATTCTATTGACGTTTTTACTGCGGCGAGGATTGCAAAAATATTACGTGTAGAAATGCGTTGGTTGAGGGAGTTGGGGGAAAGGGTGAACATTTGAGAGCAGGATAGATGAAGAGAAGGGCTCGAGGCGGAACACCAGTACATACTTTCACATGCTGTTTCTTTCTCACTTCAAGCTGTGTGGCAGCCAGAGAGCACATTCAATGTGAGGGAAACAGTACAGTGAACAGGAGCAGGTGGTGTAAGGTAAAACGATTGGAGGCAGACTTAGAAACAGCAATCTAAGGACTATCAAAATGATAAACATAATTTATGTCACACACACCCTTCCATCCATACACAGACACACGTTTGTGCTTGCAAAACCGCTTGCCCTCCTCGGGACTGGACAGTGGCAGTGAGTGGATGGTTGGAGGTAAATGAGAATCGATAAGAGTTGAAGAAAAGAGAAGAATGCTCCTCTGCCACAGCATTGATTGCCCAGCTCCTCGGGGGAATGGTCCTAATGTTGACAGCTCTGACCTCACACACACACACACACACACACACACACACACACACACACACACACACACACACACACACACACACACACACACACACACACACACACACACACACACACACACACACACACACACACACACACACACACACACACACACACACACACACACACACACACACACACACACACACATTAAAGCCACATGAAAAAATAATCATCTAACCTTATAACCTCTCTGGAGTGAAATACTGGGAAATAAAGCATGCAAATATATGGCCATGTCCGCACGTTCCCAGGTCTTTTGGTAAGCGTATCTTTTTTCTGTGGGGTTTGGCCTTTTGTCAACACGCAACTGGACACAGCGTTTTGAAAACTCCAGCAAAAATTTTAAAAAAGCATTTTTTTAAAATATCTGTGTACATGTGGACATGGCCTATATGGCTCAACATGGAATCAGCTGTAAAGATTTGTTTTTTGACACATTTGATGAGAGTAAAGGATTTTACTGGCGGATCTGAAGGCTTCTTCACTCTGAAGCACGACATACACTCATGCCCAAAGATTAAAAAAATTGAGTAGGCTAAGGGATACCTGAAAAGTTGTGCATTCAATGATTGTTATGATTGTGTCCCTGTGCAAAGAATTCACTCTCTTTATCTCTCAAACTCTTGTGACTTCTCCACATCTTATTTTCTGTGCAGTAATGGTCATATGTCCTTTATCCTTCCTGCTGCAGCTGTCCCTGAGGACCTATACAGACTAGCCAATTTCCGCTTTAAAAGTCCTATTATTCCTCCTACCCTTTACCACTGTCCTTTCCGCTTTGTCAAAGATTTTTCATTTTTCAAAATAATGTCTTATTCCTCCAGACTGACGATCAGCTCTGTTTATTTGTAAACCTATACTTTTTTTCCAACCTTGTTCTTGTGCGCAGACCATTACAGGGTACGCCACTCATGAATTGATAGAATCCCCACTTTCTCTCACTACAACAGCTAACCTCTGACATCCCGCCAAATACATCACAAGCACAGCAAGTGCACAGAGCCTCGCCATGCTATCTGCTGGAAATTGAAAAAGAGGGAGAGGAAATAAGAACAATCTTGAATATTGGAAATTTCGTGACCTCTCAAGACTGGCAATCAAACACAACTATATCTACGCACACACAACACTCTACACACCACTCTTGTTGGTTGGCTCATCTTGTGACAGGTTGTCTTAAGGTTAGAGACAGGAAATGTCAAACCAATTAGCAATATGAAAGGAGGACGGTAGCTTTAGAGAAGGTAGACAAAGAGGTACACCCACCATTCTGCAGGGAATAATGTATGCATACCATTTGGGAACGCTTTGACATTTACTCATTATTTTTTCAATAGAATACTGCCAATTTTCCCTGAAATGCATCACCGTCGCCATGATGAGCTCACAGTGCCCAAATGTGGGCTGTGCCCACCCAACCAAAAAAAAAATAATAATATATATATATTTTTTTTTTAAATAATAAATTTTTTTTTTTTTTGGTGGAAGTCCAGATCCACTATCGGACGGACCTGTTCATTCGCTGTCCAAGAAAATGTCAAATAAAATTCAGACAATTAATTAATACTAAAGAATATACCATTACCATGCATTGCTTCTAATTGTATTATTGGGTGGGCAGGACAGCTTGCCTCCAAGTTACCCACCCGCTTATAGTGGTCACTGGTCAGCAGAGCCGGCCCGAGGCATAAGTGGAATGAGCGGTTGCTTAGGGTCCCGACTGCCAGGGGGGCAACATTGTTTTTTTTTTTTTTAGTTTGTGTGTTTGATATCAACATCATATTATGTAAATGTAAATTATCATACAATAAAAGGAATATAATGTTTTGGTAGATAGTTATTAGCTTAATAATTGAATCAGTTCATCTGGGAGGTAATCCGAGGTTAACTGATCACATCACGTTGAAGTCCATGGCATGCACAGTGTGTATTGAGTTTATTTAAAAATATTTGAAAATGGGGCTGCCCTCAGTTGCCCATGCACTGTGTATACTGTAGTCTATAGCCTATTTCAGCCTCGTCTGTGGAAAAAAAGATACAGTAGCTGGACAACAGAGTTATTCTGCTTCGTTCCTCTCACTGCATTTAAATTAATTCATTATATTACAGAAAAATATGTCCCGTAAAAGAAAAAGAGCACCAAGCCCATCACAGAGGACCCTGCATACTATTTTATTTCAAATGTATATTTCTATGGAAAATCCATGTGTCTTTCTTCAATAGCTTCTAATTCATCTGACCCAGTGTCTCCAAATTATTTGTTCACACAAAATTCCTCAGATTTAGCCTCTTAATCTTCCTCTCAAAGGGCACCAGATTCATGCATTTCACTTTAAAAAGGTAAAAAAAAAAACTCCCGGGCTGGCATACCCCCGGACCCCCCTAGCAGGGTCGTGGCCTCGGCTGGCTACTATTTTCACCCAGCTGGACATCAGAGGCAATAGTGGAAAGTAGTGTGTATAGTATATAGCTCTGGACTACCACCATCCAGGTTGCCCAGTCCCAAAGCTTTCTCTTCAATCAGCTCAGGCTGCCTACAGTTAATACTGCGATTAAGAAAAATAGATACATTATGTTGTATATAATGTATATTATATGTTATTCATAAACATTTTGGGGAAAAAACGTGCAAGAATCAAATCTCCCACACAGCAACACTCAACGTTTATTTGCATATTGTGTTCTACACAATTCACAGTAAATGTGCCAAAAAGCAGACGCAGAGAACAAAAAATTTCGTTCTCCCTGAAAAGTGTGCCCACCTAAAATTTCTACAGGCCCACCCAAGTCTGACTTTCTAGAACCGGGCCTGGTGCCCAGCTGTGGTGAGAGTAAAAAAACGAATAAAGCCGAACAGAGGCATAAAGGAAGACAAACTCATGTTGACACTGGGGTGTAATGATTCAAATTTTTTCTCTCTCCGTGTTTTTTTTACCTCTCTCCCACACAATAAATGGAGGAAAATGAGAGGCAATAAAGGGATGAGAAGAAATCATTTTCAAAAGGCACTACTTTTATTCTCCTCCCATGTCCCTCGTTAAACGCGGTGCTCCATCGATGATAACCAACACACGGACACGCTAACATGCATGTGGGCACAGAGAGAGGGTAGACATAAACATATATAGAGACACTCACACTAAGATAGATGGAGGTGGATGGGGAAATCGAAACAAACAAACAAACAATCAAGCAAGATATTGCCTATATATTAGGAGTGTCACAAGCTTGTAGCTGCTGCGTGTGTAACCTCCTACCTGCAGCTGTAGACAGAAAGAGACCATGGCAACTGCTGAAAATGTCAACCGGACTTAAACCTGAATCTAACTGCCATCACCGGTGTGGAAGTACTTTGGGTTCCTGGTAAGTTTACAACAGCTTGCAGGCCATGCTATGCACTTGTAGCATACAGGCAAGAACAGACTTTACACAAAACAAAGATTTGCCCCAATCTTGAGGCCAGAGCAGTGTTTTTAAATCCAAATTGATAAGCTTGTTGTCAAGCAGCTTCAGGGGTTTATAACGAGTTGATGATTCGAGTCAGCTGTGATGGAGCATGATGGTAGGTAGCCTACTCTCTTCGACTTCTCTTCTTTTGTTTAACTGTTGTTTACAATTGACTGATGAAACAAGTTATAGTTATATTTATATTGCAGCCTATATAGACATTATTAAAAATTAAAGGTGTAGTAAGAGATATATTTATTTTAATATATGTGTTAAATCGCTCTACATTTATACAGTGATCACATATAAGGTGTACTGTGCGCGTTTCATAACTCAGATCTCTCAGTCACTCGCTCTGCATGTAATCGGCAAATGAACTTTTTGGGGATCCCACAACTGATATCCAATCAGAAGCGAGAACGCTACAAACCTGCACGTCTCACTGCCGGTGCACGCGCAGAGTGACAGATGGGTGAATGTTTATGCGCCTACAATGGCGGAGCAGGTAAAAAAACCTTACTATCATGTTTTATCGCACTTACAGATCTGAGATGATGCTAGTTAACTCGCTGCTTGAAGACCGAAGTGCAATAATGTGGTGACGTAGGGACGAGGGAGGGGACTGCTAACTTCATTGACAGGAAGTTAGCTAAAATAACCATTTCGCTTACAGCACCTTTAATGCAAGTACCTTGCAAATGATGAATGATAGAGATTATATCACCCATGCCACCATGTAAACCATCTTTTGAAATAAGAATTAAACAACGTATTTAGTTTATTGCATGAAACAAATCATCTGAGGCTAGACTAGTCTAAAAGGGCATGGCCATCTGTGCACAACAATAAATAAAAGAAATTGGGTATCAATTCAAAATAAAACTCAATCGAGGATTTATAGAATAAGGAGACCCCTAATATACTGTATGTGTGTGTATATGGATACAATGCACGACATACCAACAGAGAGAAAAAGGTCGCATAAATTGTACTGTAAACCATTCCTCTTCAACCACACACACACACATCCACACGTGCCATGGCTTTTAATCGTCTTCCTACAGGTGATTAGAGTGCGGCGGGACATTGACATCGTGACTCATGATGGGTGCTGCTGGAAATGTTAAACAGTACGGACAGCCCCTTTGACCCTGGCCTTGCTGCAAATAGACCAATTTACATAGCAACCTTTATCCACAGCCTTTAACAAGGCTCCCAAGGCCACTCAAGGCCTAGAGCGGCTCTGCCTATTAGCCGAGGAGTGTTATGTTGGATTGTCTGCGAGTGTGTTTTCCCCCTTGTGTGTGTCTGATATGCTTCAAACTAACAGCCAATGTGAATGCTCGGCCTGCTCATGTGTTCAATCCAACATTGATGTTGTGTTGCGCTGTCTCAGCAGGCTCCCATGAACCCTGACCCATGCAGGCACGGGAGAGCCACCAGCTCTTTAATGAGACCTCTCCTCTCTACGTGTTTCTGAGCCTCCTTACATTCTTTTCCGAACACGTCCTTTTCTTTCTAAATGGATGGTTTTTCTATGTAAGTGAATGGATTTACCCAACACACACACACACACACACACACACACACACACACACACACACACACACACACACACACACACACACACACACACACACGCGCGCACAAAAGCTGTCAATAAGCTTAGGTTTGGTTAAGCCCCCCCCCACCTTACCTACACTCTTATCGTGATGAATTGATTGTCAGATGTGTTTGCGACAGGGGAACCAGGAGGCGTTCTGCAGTTCTGAGTGATTTATAGAGCCAAACTCTGAGAGAGAGACACCCCTCTCACGGATGACAGCTCTGCCACTGTCATTTGGTCAAGGGTGGACAGAGAGGTGTCTGTCTGTCTGTCTGTCTGTCTGTCTGTCTGTCTGTCTGTCTGTCTGTCTGTCTGTCTGTCTGTCTGTCTGTCTGTCACAGCACAGCCTTTCTGTGTGTCTCTGTGTATGTCTGTTTGTGTAGATGGGATGCTGAATGTGCAGACAGGTGTTGGAAAAGTAGGCTCACTAGTGTGTGGAAAAGAATAGATGGCCTAGTTGTCCAATATAGGTGGGGGTAAATGAGAGCCTGTGTATTTATGTATCACGGTGGAGTTGTAAGGTATCGAGAAACACAAATCCCAATAAAAACGGATAAGCAACAGTAAGGTTGTTACATTATTAACTCCTCTAAATATCATCTTGGGGTTTAGAAAGAACAAATAATCGACTCTCTGTCCCTGACTGATTGTCACTATAATTAGTTGTTAATTAGTTTTTAATTGAAAGGAAGACAATGCCCTCTTATTTGATGCACATAATGAGCCCTCTAGGAAGTGAAAGTTTCTTTTTTTCCAAGTAAAAAACATTTCAGGTCCCTTGATTTTCATGAGGAGAACAACAACACCATTTTCAAATGTACATTTTAATAATCTTTTTAGCGCAGATAACACACAATGTCACCCTATACTGAATTAGCCACTTTAGCAAAACGACAAGAGCAAATACTTTAGCTAAGTGATCAATTAACATGGGGCAAACTCAAGGAAGAGCTCTGGAGGATGAAAACACCAAAATAAAATGTTCTTTATTAATTTTCAGGTCGAGTAAAGAGGACAATGTGTGTTTTTTATAAATCAGGCATATTCATTGGCTACACAAATTGCTGTGGACAATTAAAAAAAAATGCTCAAACCTGGTTCTGTTTGTAGATAACATACCAAGATTAAAGTTAAAAAAAGATATACATTTGCAAATACGTAGATGTGGAGCCGCACTCATCATGAAGATGTTTAACTTATATTACTTCTCCCACGGAGTAACAAGTGTAATTGTAAACGCTGTGTCCACTGGGCTCTGAAATGAAAGAACACAACACTGGAAAGGGAGCCGGGAGGATCAGGTGTGGAGGGGTGACAAGTCTTTGCATAAATTACAATGTGAATCCAATTTTTAAATATAAATCCCCCCTTTCTCCCACCCTCCTAATTCATTTCCTCCACCCCCTCGTTTCTAACACACACCACTGCCGCACTTGCTCCGATCATGAAACATCCGCATGACATTCTTTTGCTGTGACGGCGAACACACACGCACGCACACACACACGCGCATGCACGCACGCACGCACGCACGCACGCACGCACACACACACACACACACACACACACACACACACACACACACACACACACACACACACACACACACACACACACAGCCTTTGGTTCATATATTGCTGGCTATACTTTATCAGTTTTACACTGTAATTAGCACTGGTGGAGGAAATGACCCTCTTTCCATCCCAGTGTGAATGTCAGAGGGTATAGCAGCAAGACGTCTGTCATCCCACACATGCACTCACACGCTCATGAAGAGGCATGGCATGTGGATCGATTACACTCATAACCTCTCGTCTCCTTTACTTGTGTATGCGTGTTTGATAGGTAGGCTTTTAATCCGAAAAACAATCTATGATATAAACACTCCTTGCTTTATATAAAGCGCATACGCAAAATTTGAGCTGGATTGCCTGTCAATATTTTTTTTAAATGTGCAGTGGTGGCCAGTATCTGCTGAACAGTGGGTCGTGACTGGTAATATTTGGTTCCTTCAGGCTTTAATAATATCACTTTAATAGTTTTTAGCCTCACATTCACCATCTTTAAAAACATTTTTTTACTTAACATACAGCAGCTCTTCTCAAAGTCAGCCTCTTATTGTTATTGTCTCTCTTTTTTCTTGAGGCACTTTATCTTTACATGCAATAACATTTCTGATGCTGTGGCAAACATTCTCTTTTTTCTCCTCTCCTCTCCTCTCCTCTCCTCTCCTCTCCTCTCCTCTCCTCTCCTCTCCTCAACTAAGGTCAAGCAAGTGTTAGTTGACACATGCTCTCGTCCGTTACACACCCATGCCAGCCTCCACCTCTTGCAAGTGATTTGTTCTTGCTCTTTCTTCTTTGCACTATATCTTACATGTTCCCGCTTACTGACCAGTTATCTTACTTAGTTCCGGTGAGAAAAATACCCCCCCCCCCACACACACACATAACAATAGTCCATGCTGCTCTTGTACGAATGGTGGATGACATATTTCTTTATCACGCAGATAATGTTATTACAAATCGACTTCATGTAAGCGGTGTCCATTGCCATGAATCAATTTGACATAAAGCCATGCAGAAAGCAGGCCAAGCTGGATCTCTGCGTTGAGTGTGTTTATTATTGGCCCAGACACTCAAATGTGCAAATAACCCTCTCCACACACCCATTAGCTTGAACTTCCTCCCCTGTTTAACTTAAGTCTCTGCGAGCTGATATGTCATTAGTCATTCAGCACCCTTGCTATTGACTCCCCCTCTCTTTTGCTCTCTCCCTCCTTGGCTGTCATCTGTCTCCACTGACAGGGGTTTTAATATAGCACACACAATGGAAGAGGTTTTTCAGCCAGTGTGGATGTATGCTGCTGCAGTGTGCTGGTGGTGTGCCTTCAGAATAAGAGCCTTGAGGTTTTTGCTCCAAGAGAAGTTAAAGGATGAGATGAAAGTTGAATGATTCCCCCTATGAGAAACTGGGACGATGCAGCAGCAAAGACATACGGAGATGTAAAAAGAATTTCTGGACAGTAGCGCAAATTGAATAATCCTACTGTATTTGTCATGTTAACGCACCGCTCTGCTTCAAAATAATTCTTTATTTTTTGCTTCCTATCAGACAATGTAGCGAATGCGCCTACAATGGCGGAGCAGGTAAAAAAACCTGTAGCGAATGCTTACATTGCTACATAATTTACAGAACACAATTCACAATATGCTTATAGGAAATTCAGCTCATTCAAATGTATGTAAAAAACACCTATAGCCAACTTTTCTTTTTTCTATCTTCATGAATTCAATAATGAATTGGCACAGAAAGTGTATTGAGTGTTCATTTTGGGGAAAAATCCATACTGAAATATATTGTGCTTGTTATTCATATAATATCGAAAAAGCTCTGTTGTGATAGTTAAACATTTTATTGAGCTGTAAAAATTCTATCAATACTATAAATGTTGTCAGAAATGCATATAAAAACTCTAAATGGGCGGCTGTGGGAGTTTCGAGCTAGAGCCGGAGCATATGTACGTATGTAAAAACAATACAATCGAAACTGGTGGGAGGCAGGTTTTTACCATCTGTGTCACTCTCTATTGTGTGAGCAAGCCAAGTAGAATGCTAGCCATCAACAAATCCTGATACCCTTCAGCCCACTAAGGTTGATTTTTCAGATTTGTGTAGGAGTTGGAGACAGGTCGACAAGGCAGTGGCAGTTTCAAAACAGATACATTCCAACAGACAAAACAGGAACTCTTTAGCTCTTCACTAATCAATTAATGATAAATAAATGGACCAACGACAAAAAGTAACACCTGATAATCAACCTATAATGAATCAACGACTTTACTATGAAAAATAGTGAAATGTAAAATCAGGTTTTTTAGGTTCTGGGCTAGGGAGCTGGACAGAAACATACTGTAAAACCACCTCTACTACCAGCCTGGGGTTCTTGAGTGGATGATGAAGTAATAGGAGATGGGATTGTGGGTTATACGGGGTGGGTGTGGTGTGGTGTGGTGTGTGAGAGATGACACTGATGAAGTGAGACAGCAGTCATGTGTTAAATCACAGCTTCAGTCTACTCTGCTCTCTGCAGCCAGTGTTGAGTATTCTGAAAACAAGATGGACAGGTATGGGCAGACCATCCCACCTCCTTTTCACCCACCTCCTCAGGGAAATCTGACACATGGGAAAGGTTTGGCTAAAAAGAAAAAAACCCTTGTAAAAAAAGAAAAAAAAGCAAGTTTCTTACATCTCTCTTCTTCTCCACAACTTCATCTTCCTGACTGACTGACTGACTGACTGACTGACTGCCGAGCTCATTTCACCGTCACAAAGCCAATTCAAATTTGAATAAAATAATCCACTGCAAAAAAAAAAGAAACGAGAACCTTCATCCTCATCCTCATTTCCATTTTCCAACACATTCACAGACACCTGCCTGCGTCTGACTGGTGTGTGTGTGTGTGTGTGTGTGTGTGTGCGTGTGTGTGTGTGTGTGTGTGTGTGTGTGTGTGTGTGTGTGTGTGTGTGTGTGTGTGTGTGTGTGTGTGTGCTTGTGTGCATGGGTGAATGGGAATTGGTGGCAAACTGACAAATGGACTAGAGCTGGTTATTGGAAGTAAGAAAATGTAAAAGGCTGAGAGGGACGGAGGAGAAGAAACAAGTGGGACAAAGGGAGAGAAATAGGCCAAATGCAGTAGATGGGGGAAATTTCTCCTTAAAGGTGTAGATATGTGTGCAGACGGAGTATATCGTCTTTGTGTGTGTGGTATTTGTGTGTATCTGCAGTTTCGTATCTGTGGATGTTTGTAAGAGTAATGACAGGAATTGATAATCATCTCTAGGCATTTTCTCACACAAACACACACACACGCACGCACGCACGCACGCACGCACGCACGCACGCACGCGCGCGCACACACACACACACACACACACACACACACACACACACACACACACACACACACACACACACTGAACACACATCCTCCTCCCACCTTCCTTATTTCTCCGCCTTATTATTGCCATTACTTATCCGTGAGTATATATTTTTTTACAACCTTGCTTTCTAACCCTTCATCATTTTAATGACCTGTAAAAGCAAATGGGCTTCATGGGCCACTAACAAGGGGGAGGGGGCACAGTAATTAATTGATTACATGAACAATTATGTGCGTCTGTGGGCAAGTGTAATTAAGGCCTGCCATATGCGCCCGGCTGATGTGACCAAATCCCTCACAGAGATGGCTTGTCACCACTGTACACACACACTGCCATTTGTTTCCAAGAGAACATTGATCGCATGTGTGTGTGTATTTGTGAGAGAGTGTGTGTGTATCTGTGTGTAAGAGAGAGAGAGAGAGAGAGAGTCAGACTTCTATTTGCGTGTATCATTATTGTTTATTTAGCACCATTTGTGTGAGCGTTCGTTTATCTCAATTGCATGCCAGACAGGTTTGAATTGCATTTGTTTTTGCATGTTGTGAGGACGTGAATGTGTACGTGCGTGACTGTGTGTTTTGTGTGTTTGTTTGTGTCGTCCCCCTCCAGGCCTGTGGGCTGATAAAGACTTAAAGGTCAGGTGTTCCCCTCTCATTTCTTTGCCACTCCAGGTAATTACTCCAAAGCACAGTTCAAGGCACATACTGTAGAGAGACAGAAGGCAGGTACACACACTCAACCGCAGGGATCGGACAGAGAGAGGAAGCGAGGGAGATAAACTCGCTCCCTGCTGCCTAGCTGCAGTTTTACCAGAGAATTAAAGACAAATACCGGGATAAAAGATAAAGACAGAAAAAACAGTATTAATAGAAGATGATTTGTGTGAGTGTATCTGCCCAGGTGAGAGTACTCATCTCATCAGCAGCATGTAAAAACACAGTTTTTTTTGGGGTGTATCCTCAAAGCTGTAACAAATTATTCAATTCAGCGCACACTTTGAGCCGTATAGAGCATCTGGACTCCAGGGAACTACAATGCAGAGAGCTCTAGGCTGTCCTGATCAATACATCAGCCGGCGGGGCGAGGCAGGGCACTGCAGTAAGGGCACAGAGACATAGTTAACAGTGCTTGTTCAAGTGGAGGCACTCATGAAAAGGATTTGGGTCAGCATAAGATGATAATTGGGTGAGAGAAAAAAAATCATGAAAAATCTCAGCTTTTTTCAAAGAGAGGGGAAAAGAGGATACTTCAGTTGCCGTTTTTATCATTTATTTCCCTTAGGTGGCTTTGAATGATCATTCTGTGGGTGGTGAAATTATTTTTTTAATTTGTATTTAATTTTTTAGAATCTCTTAAATAGTTGCCTGTAATCTTCACTTTTAATCCTCTTCCATGAATAGCAGCTGTGATAGCTACAGTGCCCATTACAGTCTCATACAAAATGCATGTGGAGAAATCCTCTTAAGGCCAATGCATGGTGATCTAATTCAATCAAGGATCTGGATATGCTGGATGAAGACTCAAACATGATTTGCCATTAGAAACGGGCACGCCTCTGCGTGTGTGTGGCTCTGTGTAACATTCACCAATATCAGGAAAGCTCTGACAGTGTGCGATCAGCTCCAAACACACACACACACACACACACACACACACACACACACACACACACACACACACACACACACACACACCAGTATCACGATGACAAGCTTAGTGTCACTGTCTGTGTACACAAGGGTACTAATCTCAGAACATTCCCATATTCCCTGACAGAGGAAAATCTCCCCCCACCCCTATCCTCTCCCCTTCCCTCCCCTCCTTTATCCCATTTCTACAGCACCCTTGATCCGATCACCAAGCTTTCCCCTAGCTTCAAAGCATGCAGCGAAGAAAGAGGAATCCCTAATTCAAATAGTTCTCTCTCTCAGTCTCTCTCTATCTGTCTCTCTCTCTTTCTTTTTTCTTGTGTTTATCATTTATTTTGCCCACAGAGGGCTTTGGTCCGTCTGACAAACAGTCAAGAGATCATAGAGTTCCGATTGCAAAGGCAAAGGACACAAGCACACTGACACGCACAAGCCAACAAATGCGCGCGCACACACACACACGCCCCAGATCATCACACACACGCACCCATGCACGCACACACACACGCACGCACACACACACACACACACACACACACACACACACACACACACACACACACACACACACACACACACACACACACACACACACACACACACACACACACACACACACACACACACACACACACACACACACACAGGAATATTCAAAGAAAGCCGTGTTTATAATAGGCTTGCCTTCCAAGCGTTATGTCCCTGTGCCTTTGTGTAGAACAAACCGAATCACCTCAGACTTCTGTACAGATTCCACATCCAAGACGCGGCCTAGCTCAGTTCTTCAAAATACGACACTCTGCGTGTGTTGAATGAAAGTATTTCAAAGGAAGTCTTTTGCTTCCCTTTTCTCAGGAATGACGGAATGCCGGAATGCCGGGCCCACTGAGCTCTTGTGTGTGCGTGAGTATGACAAGGTTGAAGAATGAGGATGACAAAATAGAAGAATTCAGCAGTATACAACATTTCTGTGTAATTTGTACATCAGTCTGTCTCTTTCACAGCTCTCTCTGCACGGCCAATGGCATATTAACAACACCTGGTTATGTGAGTCTTTGGCAAACATAACACAAGATACCTCAGACACAAAAAGCTCCATCTTTTCATATCTGACACTACATAGACAAGGTGACACTGATTGTTAAAACCAAAGACACAGAGAAATCTACCTTCACAGGAAGAGCCATGCGCAGCCCTGACTTGATCTACTGGGATTTTGCAAGGACAGAAATCACACAAGACGTCAAGGCAGTGTGCTGCGTTTCGACAGCACTCTGTGACAGCTTTCCAGGAGCCCCCTAGCATAATCAGAGCCTCACTGAGCCAGCCCAATTAACCCTGTTAATCATTATTATGGCTAACGAATACACAAACACTACACACACACACACATGCACACACATGCACACACACACACACACACACACACACACACACACACACACACACACACACACACACACACACACACACACACACACACACACACACACACACACACTCACGCCAACCTCAGGATATCAGCCTGTCAGTATCAGCTGTCAATGTTTTATAACCTGACAGGGGAAGAGAGCCCATGCATGAGCACAGAGCACATTGCACTGTGGATTAACTGTGTAGAGAAGACTTCAGGTTGATAAGAAAGTCTCATGAGCTGGCGTGAAATGACAACTATTGACTGCTGTGGGTGACTGACGAGATGGATTTCGGGAGCTTTTCCAGTTTCATCAATGGGCAGAAGCACACAACCTGAACCTCTCCTGGGGAAGCTTCTGGAGGGACCAGGACTGATGAACGTGGAACCCTAATCCATCACTTTACTGCTCATGCATTAGAGTTGTGGGTCCACAGCAGAGCAGACCAATAGGCCATTAGTTCTGTAATTAGCCAAGGCCATATAGCACAGAGAAGTAGGCAGCGTATACAGAAACACTATCTCAGCCACAATTAGCCAGTAAACTTTAATTAGCGGCGTGATTAAAGACAGAGAGGCAGAAAATCCTTCATCAAATTCCTCAGCCTCCCACTCTCTCCCCTGCAAAAACTCTTACAAGGGTGTGCAAGTTGAGATGCGTCTGCATTTTTTTTCTCTCTAAACAAATATGTGTGCAGGCCTGTGGTCTATCTGGGCTTAAACGAATGCTACTCAGCACTTACACACACAGTGGAGTGGATGAGGACTGAGCAGCTGACGACACAGCAAAAAAAGGGGCCATGGAGGTCTGTACAGCAACAAAAAAAACGTAAATATGCTTCACACTCCCACTATGTTTAAACAAACTAGACACACACTTGGTTGTATAAACTGCAACATATGGGCAGCCGTTTGCACCGCTGTATCTGGGCACGTACTGTACTGTATACAGATCGGTGGAAAAAGTACTATCACAAAATACAGATACTGCATCTCATTTCAAAAGTTTAGCTAACCTAACTCTGCACTACCACGACCTGTGATAAGGACACACCCAGATACCACCCCTTAATCTAATCCCCTTCAAAACTGACAGTTCGATTCAGGGTCCATCAGAGCAGACTGGGCTTTTTGGAAGGCGGGGCTTGAAGAGACAGGCGCTAAAATGGAGCAATTTAGACAGAGGCTGAAAAGAGGAGAATCAGAAATGGCACTGTGAGAAATATAAAAGGCGTTTTGGACACTACACCATGAAACCTAGTAGAAAACCCAAATAACAATTTTGGAGTTGTGTGTACAATTTACTTTGGACACAAGATCCAACAAGAGATGAAGAAAACAAGCAAATTGTACTAAACGGAGTCATGTAGCACTGAACAAAGGAAGAAGCTATAGTGACACAGCCCTGTCTGCCATCACCACTGCAGGTGCAATGATTCATGGGAGAATTCAGCTAGGAATGAGCTGGCAGGCTATAAATCACCTCTTCTGCAAGTCATCTGCACGAACAAAAACCCAGCCTGTGCTTTTTTCCTGTGCGTTTGCTGAAGTTTACGAATGTGCACATGTGTTAGGGCGTGGTTGTGCACGTATTTGAGTGAGAGTGAGTGAGTGTGTGTGTGTGTGTGTGTGTGTGTGTGTGTGTGTGTGTGGGTGGGTGGGTGCGGTGGAATTGTGGTAGATCATTATTTAAATCTCTAGAACAGGATCCCTTCTGTTGATTTCAATGAGGCTTAGCCCATTGATTTGTGACTGAGCAGCCAGGCATATTTAAAACATGAGCTGACAGAACCCCATTTCCCCCTCGCTCTCTCTCTGCCACTCAGCCGCTGTCTGCTTGTCTGTCATGCATCGTGGGCGAGTGCATGCCGTTAGAGCGGGGTAGCTTGGGTTAAAACTAAGTTGCTCTGTCCGTCTGTCTATTTCACACTGTTTCATTCAGCTAAGCCTCCCTCCCTCTGTCTCCCTCCCTCCACCCCTCTGCACTGCGGACTGTCCCTCAGCAGTGAGCCTCTCTTTAAAGCAACATATTTATCTCTGCATCAATGACATCACCGGTGAACAGAGGGGCACAGAGAGAAAGGAGGCACAGAGAGTGAGGGAATTGGAGAATAAATAAAAACAAGATATGTAGCATCCAGTCTGCTATCTGTCCAGCAGAGGTTATGCTCCCTGAAAAAAGGAAAAAGACATGTTGCTGGTCGTGTGTATAATATGGGTTTATCCCGCTTCGTATTTTCCACGACTACTGTAAAATCCTGTATTTTCCGAAAATAGTGCAGTTATTTCAACTCTAAGTTATCTACCCCTGGCTACCTGGGAGGGGCAAAATACAGAGGGAAATTAAAGTAGTCAAAACAGGGGGAGAAAATGGAGGTAGGTAAAAGATCAAGCTGTGGAGCCTGAAGCGGTGCTTCTCTCAAACAGACAAGCTGACCTTTCTGCTTTTTAGTTCCAAAAGAGGGGCTTTAGTGTTATTCAGACAGCATTCTCACTCTCTCTGTCTTTTTCTTTTGTTGCATATGCCTCTTATCTATTTCCATTTCTCTTTTCTTCTTTCTGAATTCCTGTCTCTCCCTTCCCCACATTCAGTGCCTCTCTGTAGACGAACACAAGAGTGAAGAGTCTCCACTGATGCACGCACGCACGCACGCACGCACGCACGCACGCACGCACGCACGCACGCACGCACGCACACACACACACACACACACACACACGCACACACACACACACACACACACACACACACACACACACATTTCCTGGATACCTTTCTTTACTATAACCATATATTATATAACAATAAAACGTTATATATGTAATTGTATGTCAAATTACCAACATTCAA
Source organism: Ammodytes marinus (assembly GCF_949987685.1). Lineage (NCBI taxonomy): Eukaryota > Metazoa > Chordata > Actinopteri > Uranoscopiformes > Ammodytidae > Ammodytes > Ammodytes marinus. The sequence goes on along the minus strand of NC_137232.1, from coordinate 21,131,023 downwards.
AGTTGAGGAAGTGTCAGACACCAATTAATGGTAATCAGCTTCAGCTCAAAACACCAATTTCACATTCAGCGATGCATCAAAATAATGAAGAATTGATGCATTGTCGATGAAGTAAAATGTCTACGTGGGTGTGCTTTGTATTACTGTAGAGCAGGAGGGAAAGAAAATTAATATTTTTCTCTGCACGTTAAAGAGAATCTAAGCTCCAAGGTCCAATCTAAGGAATAATGTTTCAACAGCCTTCATTTTTCTTTTCTTTTTTCAACAAATTAAGTTTGCCTAGTTAACCTTGGGGAACTTTTGATCACATAAAACAACAGAAAGTATCATGGCTGGACATGGATAATGGAGCTGGATTATCAAAACTATACGTATGTCGAAAAAAAAAGAAATGCAAAAAAAGAATGAAAAATATGGGCTCTGGTCAAAAAGAGCACACAGTGCTCAAGTGTAGGTCTGAATATCAGAAAAATGATCACTCCCCTGGTTGTTATGGTTACAGCACATGAGAAAGTGAACCCGGAGAATATGTTCATGTTCCTTAATGAAATAGGACTTGTAAGATGAAGAAGCCGCAAAGGAGCGAGTGGACATGGAAGCCAGGTGTGAAATGAACAGATTCAGTCTGACTACATACAAGATGTAGCAGCAATGACCCCCTGTTCTCCACCATTGCTTTCCTCTTTTCTCACACTCTCATCCTGTCATCTTCCAAAGATGGCTATACTTTTTCTATTTGAGCAAATAGCCAGAGCGACCCCCCCTACCTCTCCGCCCCCCATCTCCACCATTGTCCCATATTTCCACACCATATCAGCTCTTCTTTCCACTGCCTCTGCTCATCCACTTGTCCGTTGAGCTACAGCATGCTGTTATTCACAGTTTGATCCGATGTGTCTCTTATCAGCCTGACTCTTTATCTGTTTGCATTCTACCGTCTTATCTGCTGAGGTGATGTCCATCTTTCCCAATCCACTAAACACACCGCTCCCTGTTTATTTTAAACCATTATTTACACAGGTAAAGTTGACTGAACACTTATCTTGTTTTCCAGCATTGCACATCAAAATCATGCAGTTGCATTACTGTATATTCACACCCACATGTGTTATCTCTCGGGCCAATGAGCAGGTCCCCTGGGGGTTCAAGGAATGCTGTGGATTTTTTGACCACTGGTGCCAGCTATGGTTGTATTTCATGATTTACCCATGTGAATGAGGCTGCACATGTACGTATGCACACACAATCAAATGGGTGACACTGTACACACTGTTGCAGCCTGCAAGTCAAGTCAGTGTTATCTATGTATATAGACCGATACCACAAATAACACAATTTGCGATTGGGTGCTTTACAATCTGTTCAGTTTCCAAACCTTTTGTCCTTAGGCACCCAGTTCAGATAAAAATTAAATTATTTTAATAAATTTTAATTTTGAAAATCGCATTGTGTATGCTAATGTGCGCTTAATTTTCAAAATCATACACAATGCTGCACCCCCTCCCTTAAGGAACTTTGTGACACTGGGCTCAGAAATGTCAGCACGAGCAACCAGGTCAACAATTAGGGGAGAATGCAGAATCCCACAACGCAGAACTACATTTGGAAAGTCGTCCTTCTCCGCTGTAGGCATTAAACAATGGAACAGTCTCCCAACAGATCTTATAACCGATGGTGATTTCCGGGCTTTCTCCCGTCTGACAAAGGTTTGGTTGCTCACGCAGCAGACCTGCACACACCTATAGAATGTTGTAGTGCTAGTAGGATAGGGGTATTTTTTTTTTTTTTTTTTTTTTTTTTTAGTGCTTTTCATAAACTTTTTTTATTTTTATTTTGTATTCTATGTATTTATATCATTGTATCTTGTTATCCTTTTAATGTTTAATCCCATGTCTAGATATTATTGTGTCTTGTTTAGTACTTTTTATTACCTGCCCAGGGACTACAGGTGGAAAATAGCAGTTTGCTAAAACCTGGTACAATGCATCTCTCCTCTTGTTCCAAACAAGGTTAATGTTTCTTTTGTACATTGTCCCTGTTCAAATAAAGTCATAATAATAATAATAATAATAAAGAAAACAAAAAACCTTCCTTAGATTGGTGCAAATGGAGGACACCTCAAGAAGGGCAAGAGAGGAAGGATCCCTCCCTCAGGGTCAACATGCAATATACAGTATGTGGTGTGCAGAGGAAGGAATAGTACATTTCCAAGTACTTCAAAGGCTATTAATGTCTATTAAATGAAAGGGTTACTATCCTGTACATGACACCCGCCATTTCTCTGAGCGATATTTGGTGGCAGAAACATGCTAAGAAATGTAGCAACTACTACATACTTTATACGTCCCAAAGGGAAATTGTATTGTTGCATCAGCATCAAAAATAATACAACAAAAATGCTGATTCAAAAGTTTATGTTCGTTTATCATTCTAGCAAGTTGCTCTATGTCTGTCCTGTCCGACGATACTGACTCTTCAGTTTCCTGCTGTGCACTATGGCTTCCATGTATAAATTAAATCATGGAGCGCTGACACTCTCATGCACTTGGCACACCTCTAACAGCCCCCACCCCCCCCCCCCCCACACACACACACAGTCCAGACACGAGGGCTTATGTGGGCTAAGTGGAAAACATAAGACATCTGCAGGGTACCATCCATTCAGTCTCCATTATCCCTCAGATTGGCTCTCAGTCCCACACTAGCCATCATCATCAGACAGTAGCCAGCCTAAGCACCCATATAGACTTAGTGTTCTGTCTCCAAGCCAATTAAGTAGCAGTTATGAGTCCGGCAATACAGCTCTGATGGGACGAATGACAAATAATCAGACATGCTCGATCCAAAATGAGCCTGGGCCTTAATTGGTGGCCATTAAGCACACTGAGAGTAACTTGAACCAGACAAAAATGTGAAGAGCCTGTAACAGTGGGAGTGTGTGACAGTAAGATTGGAGGGTGAGGGGGGTGCATTTAGAAAAAAAACAATCAGAGCTAGATTCTCTGTTCTTATTGGCTGTTGGGACTGTCCATTCACTTTGGCACGACTTGGTTGGTGTAGAGCATGTCAGGGAGGGACCATAGGGGAGGGACCAAAGAGAACAAGTGGAGCGGTTGAGGTATTTGAATTCAAATCTCTATCCCAACTGCCATTTTCTCCCCAAATCCTCCACCCCAGCTTTAAAGAAGGAACACAAAAGGGAGGAGCCAAGAATACTCAGAGCATGAGGGATTGAACAGACTGCAACATTTCATCATCAAAACTCCAACAAGCAGCTATTGAGAGAAAAAGAAAGCAAAAAAAAGACCCTGAACCATGTCGATTTGTTTCGGAGGGTGAACAGCAGGCTGCGAGATCAAACAGCCCTTTGATATTTCTGTCATGTATAAAAGGGAACCTGTACACTTGGGAGGATATGTTGGCGAACAAGTCCTCCTTATATTCACTGTTTATTTTAATGCTCTCTGCCAATGCACATACACCTCCGCGGAATCAGTCCCAGAATACTACTATACGAGCCTCCTTTCCCCCAATGCATATGTATACAAAGCCTTTTTGCTTTGGTTGTATTGTGTCTTTGTGTGTAGTCAGAAGAGCATCTACAGCATCTTCCTGTGCCTTTGACAAGGCTTCACTGGCTCTCATGACAAGCAGCGGTGCAACACAAGGCCATCTAGCTTCTGTTTTTCCCCTTCTTCTGTGTTGGATTGCCGGCAAGACTGATGTTTCACGTGGGCATCAAGAGTCGATCTACTGATGAAGAGGAATGGCTGCAGAGTTAATGTGATAGACTGTGGGCAAGGTATTAAATGGGATGAAGCTGAGAGGGACGGAGGAGTAAAGGAGACAAAGCACTGTGCCATCGCATCACTCGCAATGAAAATAATTAGGGCCGCCGCGATATTGATGGATCCTATCTTGTGTTAATGCAAGGCTCTCTCTCTGTCTGTATGTCTCTCTCTGTCTCTCTCTCTCACGTTCTGCCTCTTTCAATCGCTCCCACTTATATTATTAAAGAAGTAAAAACAAAAAGAGTTAAAAACCAAACCCAATAGAGTACTATCATCCTGCTGTCTTTCAACCTTGGGAATCAATCCACCGATGAAGAAAAAGTAGACTCCAAGCTAAAAGTATGCAATGATAAATCAAATTACCGAGCTTGGAAATCGTTATTCATGAGCCACTAGAGCTGTCTGGCTTTTAGAGTCATTCTGTTTTGTGGTTCAATAAGGCCAATAACTTACTGCATAAACTATGCACTAATTGTGTTAGAGCGTGGGTGCTCGCTCCAGCAGCCCAACATTTGATATATGCAGACTTCCCGCTCGTTGACGCCCCCATATATGAATGAACATACAGACATACCGCACACACATACACCTGCAGAAGCTCTTAGCAGTGAAGGTCAGTTATAAATAGAAATTGTTCAATGCTTGTATCAACTCTTGGTGAACGTACTGCACAATGGGCAGTCTGAAGTACAGTGCCACGTCGCCGCTGTATGACTTTGTTTGTGATACAACGCATGTGTGCATGTGTTAGAGTGCGTGTGACTCCGTGCTGACTTCATGGAGAATTAATTGATTGCTGCTGTGCTGTCATCCAGATTTAATTTCCTTCAGGGAGAGATGTGGATCCTAGCAACAATCTTACCGTCTCAGAATACACAAACTTTTCCTTCACTCACTCACTCACTCACGCACGCACGCACGCACGCACGCACGCACGCACGCACGCACGCACGCACGCACGCACGCACGCACGCACGCACGCACGCACGCACGCACGCACACACACACACACACACACACACACACACACACACACACACACACTTTCTCAGCCATAGCCCATTGAGAACTCAGATCTACTGCATCCCTGCTGATCAAATCTAACTGCATTTCAATTCCTTTTGAGGTTTCAGGACAATGAAAGTGTAATGGAGGACTGTATGCTTGTTGGTTAGTTAGTTTGTGACCACTGTGGTGCATCGGTAAGAATGCAAAAGGAACGAGGATTATCTCTTCACGGATTTATTTAACAGTTCGCAAGCACGTGTGTAGCGTTTGTGTGTGTGTGTGTGTGGTTCTGAAACAGAAACATAAAATAATACAATCAGTCTAAATAATATACATTATTATTATGAACAGGAGTTAAATGCTCTGCCATACATTATGTACAGATTAACCAATATGTACTAATTCCTATGTTAATCAGATGTGAACACAATTACAGTGAATCCTAAATAATACATAAGATGGCCCCAATAAGTTCTATAAAACTTAACAGTAAACATATGCATCTAATTAACACATATAAAATACTGGCCATTACGTACACGGTAAACTCAAATAACTGCTCTCACATTAAACAATCCAGAGCATGCAGACAAATGACAATATACACAATACAATATGAACTTGCAACCATGTAAATACTACTCACGGTTCTATGGACGCACACATAACCATTAATGTCGAGCAAACACACTTTAACTGTATATTTCTCATTAAACTACAACAGCACTCTTCCAACAGCGTCTCTCTCCGTCTCATATGTCTGTTACTTTCGGACTAACGTTTCCCGCCGTAACATTCTAAGGAGACTCGAATCTGCCTGGCAACCGGATGCGCATTTGTGATTGGCTGATGGAAGTTACCAGGCGGATTAATAACTTCGGATGCCCGAACTGACCGTCCTTCTTTACAGCCGCCCCCAAATTTGCACTGTCAAATTTGTTACCACTTAGAAGGACTCATGGGTTCAGGTACTGTCTCAGGTATCGCTGGAAGCATGACAAGACGAGCAACTGGTCGGGTGTAGTCCCTGTTGTTCACCCGGATTTCCGCTGCTCTGATCCGCCCATCTGCGCTTGGGATGACCTTGGTGATGTGGCCTACCGGCCAGTGCGCTCTTGGGAGCTGGAGGTCCACAATCATAGCAACAGCTCCTGGTTGCAGTGGGGCAGCTTCCTTCTGCCATTTGGTGCGGATCTTCAGGGCTGGAAGGTACTTCCTGATAAACGACCTCCAGAACTGGTCGGTGAGGACTTGTGTGTGCCTCCAGCGGCGACGGCTAATTAGCTCGGACTCCGGATACACAACTTGAGGCAACGATAGGTCGGGCCGCCCCATCAAGAGCATGTTTGGTGTAACTGGGTCATGGTCTGCAACGTCGCTGGGAACGTATCCAAAGGGCTTCGAGTGGAAAGCTTGCCATAGGTGGGCAGGAGGGAGGTCCACCATCTGTGGGATTGCAGCCTTCACTTTCCATTTATGGCGATTCAGGTCCAGAACTATAGGGTGCATGGTTTTTTGGTTGAGCGTTTCACTGCGCTGCAGTCTATCTCCAATCCGAATCGGCCTTAGTCTGTCATCATACTCAGGGGCTAAGGTGATTAAGTGGCTTGTGGCAGGAACAGGTTTGTTATTTGCCAAGTGCTGAAAGTCCTGGGAAAAGCAGTCGGCCTGGGCTTGTCTCAGTAGGTCTCTTTCAGCTTCCTGATAATCCTGTGCAGATGGAGTAAACTGATTACCTGCCGCCCCGTGACGTGAACACACAACCGCCTCTACCAGATCCTTAAAACATGTGAACTTGCTGGCATCGGGTACGGGAGACGAAGGAGCAGTGTTGCAGCTGGAACCGCAGAAGGTCATCTTGCGTAGCTCCATCTCCTCCAAAGGCTCAGCTTCTGGCTTAGTAGGCCATCGATCAGGTGACGGCTGTACGAATGCTTGGCTGTCATTTCCCCGGTGGTGCGGTATAGACCAGAGCTCTTTTGACTTTGTCTGCTCCTTGTCTGTGATCCCTTTCACACAACCAGCCTGCACCAGTTTCGAGTCTTTGGCCCTGTAGGCTGATGGTCGTTCTGGATCTCTCCTCAGGCGTCGTTCGGTGCTCCACAGACTTGCTACCACAGCTTCTTTGGGAGTCTGAAGACAAGGCATGTCCTTCACACGCAGCAGCGGGGTGGCGTAACTGTACATCCCATCGACTTCCACCTTCACCGTTTTGGTTTCCAGCAACTGGACTGCCTCTTGGTCTTGCCTTGCGCGTGTAACATGCTCTTCACTCTTGTAGGGCAAAACATCTGTTTGCCGGAGCATCTCCACAGGATGAAATTCTGCAAAGCGTGACTGAGTTGCTATGTGAAGACACTGCTGTGGTTTGCGGTACCGTCTGAAAATCCTGGTTGGCCCCTGGACTGTCCAACCCAGCCTGGTCTTCACAGCAGCTGGTCCTCCATGGGGCCCAAAACGGACTGGCTCTATGGGGGTAATCAGGTGAGTGTAATCCGATCCGATGAGGACCATCGGATAGACGCAGTCCAGAGATTGCAACGGGAGACCTCTCAGGTGCTTAAATTTGCGCTGGAGCGTTTTGGTGGGCTGGGAGTGCTCTGCTAGCCCCAACTGGTCAGCGGTAAAGGCTTGCTGTATCTTGAATCTCTTATGGGGTTGGCTAGCTGGGGAGATGGAGAAAGAGACGGACATTCCATGCAGAACCCTCAGGTCTTGGCGCACTGTGCGTAGGGCGAGGTTCTCTGGGTCCCCTTTAAGCTTGAGTTCCTGCGCTGCAGCCGGAAGGAGCATCGTCCGTTCTGATCCATCATCAAGTATAGCGTACGTCTCCATGGCTTGCTTCCCATTATGCAGAATAACTTTAGTGACCTTTAGGAGCACCTGACTGCAGCCGGAGTGCCTATCCAGGTAGAGCACTTCATTGGCGGTACTCACCAAGCAGGAGGTGTTCTCTGGGGCTGGTCTGATGTTGAGAATATGAAGAGCCTCCAAGTGTCTGCCATCGCACTTCTTGCATCTAGCCTTAAGTCTGCATTGTGCAGCTTGATGACAGCGTCCGCAACGCCAGCAGCGCCGGTTGGTCTTCACCCAGTCCCTCTTCTGCTCCGTTGTGAGCTGGCTGAAATTAGTGCACTGGTTTAGGTAATGCAGAGCATCGGCACAGTACGGGCATGACAAGACAATGTTATCCTGTGGCCCAGCACTAACAGATGGAGAGTGTGGGGTAGGAGGGCTGCTTGAGGTCTGCTCAGACCCAAGAAGAACTGTAGTTGGCCTACTAGACTTAGAATCCCATCGTTGTGCTCCCTTAGTATCAGTGTTCTCTTTCTCTTCTCTAGGCTGGGGCCCGCAGCCATACTCTTGGATCTTCAACTCGAACTCCAACCAGGAGGCAAAGTCCCGCAGTGTGGGAACACGGACGCTGAGGGGGTGTAAATACCTCATGAATTCAGATCGCATGTCTTGGGGGAGCTTGGTCATCAGTCTGGTGACGTGGGATCCACACTGAAGCTCCACATGGCCGTTCTCTCCAAGCTGATCAAGCATACCAACCAAGGCTCTCACCCTGAGGGCAAATCTTTTGAAGGCGGTGGTGTCATGGCTCCGAACGTTGGGTGCCTCCATCAGGTCAGCAATGCGCCTTAGCGCAAGCTGGTGGGGTTGCCCATAATGCTCAGTTAAAGAGGCCATGGTGTCTGTATACGGCTGAGCAGAGTTAGTATACGAGTCTGCAATGAGAAGTGCGTCTTCGAACTTGAGGTGGTCTACTAGGATCTGATATTTGAACCTCTCAGTAGCATCCGGGGGTAGGAGGTTCTCTAAGGAGGTCTTCAACCTCGCAAAACCACGTGGGTCCCCTTTGCTGAAGTCTGGGATGGTTGGTTTGGGGCCACGATAGATAAACTCTGTGGTTCGGTGAGAACTGGAGTTATCCTGTCTCAGATCTCCAGGTAAGCTTTGCTGTGGAGGACGCGGTGGATGGGGATGGGCTGGTGAGTCTTGTAACCCTCTCACATGGTCTGATGCGGCTGGCTCACAGTAGTCGGGCGTTGGGACTCTAGGTGGCGAGTCTTGGGACGTTCCCATCCTCTTAAGAAGTGATGTCAGCTGTGTCACTAAATCAGTGGACAATGTGGTTATGGGTACCTGAGGTTTCCCATCCTCTTCTACCACTGGAGGAGGGGGGAGTGGCCAATCTTCATCATCTTCCTCCTCTTTAATGGATCTATGCAGAGGCACTGATGTATTGTGAGGCCCTGCGGGAGCATCAGGACTGTGGTCCTTTGTGGGGGTGGCCAATAGGGGGTTTGGCACACTGCTTGCATTTAACTGCTGTTGCATTTCGATTACGGTGAGTTGAAGCCTTTGATTATCTTCCCTGATCTGTCGCAGCTCTGCTAGTACGGCAGGTAGAGCCTCTGGGTCCGTTCTACGAGACACTGGGTCGGGGGTGCTGTGCTGACGGGGTCCTGAGTGCACTGACTCTGTGGGAATCTTTGGGTGAGCACCAGCTACTGAAGTCCAGTCCTCGTAGAGCGGAGGGATGTGAGGTAACATATTGTCAATCCTCGTTGTACTGCTGTAAGGATCCTGCAGGTGTCGAGGAGGCTGGACGAGGGGTGTTAAAGCTGAGGGGGGTCTCTCGATCGCAGGCAGGGAGACGTCATAGTCTGCAAACCAGTTAGGCGGACGTATTTGACGTCTACGGCGAATGTCAGCGGGGGGTAAGGCATCACTTCTCTCACACGGAAACATCCTCTCTTTCCACAGCAGTCACACGAATCCGGCTCGAAGGACCAATTTGTAATGGAGGACTGTATGCTTGTTGGTTAGTTAGTTTGTGACCACTGTGGTGCATCGGTAAGAATGCAAAAGGAACGAGGATTATCTCTTCACGGATTTATTTAACAGTTCGCAAGCACGTGTGTAGCGTTTGTGTGTGTGTGTGTGTGGTTCTGAAACAGAAACATAAAATAATACAATCAGTCTAAATAATATACATTATTATTATGAACAGGAGTTAAATGCTCTGCCATACATTATGTACAGATTAACCAATATGTACTAATTCCTATGTTAATCAGATGTGAACACAATTACAGTGAATCCTAAATAATACATAAGATGGCCCCAATAAGTTCTATAAAACTTAACAGTAAACATATGCATCTAATTAACACATATAAAATACTGGCCATTACGTACACGGTAAACTCAAATAACTGCTCTCACATTAAACAATCCAGAGCATGCAGACAAATGACAATATACACAATACAATATGAACTTGCAACCATGTAAATACTACTCACGGTTCTATGGACGCACACATAACCATTAATGTCGAGCAAACACACTTTAACTGTATATTTCTCATTAAACTACAACAGCACTCTTCCAACAGCGTCTCTCTCCGTCTCATATGTCTGTTACTTTCGGACTAACGTTTCCCGCCGTAACATTCTAAGGAGACTCGAATCTGCCTGGCAACCGGATGCGCATTTGTGATTGGCTGATGGAAGTTACCAGGCGGATTAATAACTTCGGATGCCCGAACTGACCGTCCTTCTTTACAGAAAGAAAGCTTGAAATATCCCGCTGAGAGCCAATGATTACGTTATTACTTAAATGCAGCCCCTCCGATTTATGGGAACAGGTTGGAGATAATAGAAAAAAAATTAAATGGTTGGGCATTGGAGATGATTAGGATAAGTCATCAACAAAGAGCCAAGTCATAGTTGAGTTTCCCGAACACCTCTATTACGATGCACAACAAGAAAATGTTTGATGCCAAATAATATGTGCCTTGTGTGTAATGGGGAAGTCTGTATTGTATAGTTGTATATATTATACACATAAATATTCTGTATAGATTTATTTCTATAATGAGGGGAGTGCATATGCTCAATTAAAGGAAGAGGAATAAGGGAGATAAAATAATTGGTTTCTGCTCATTTCTACAGAGGGCATTGTACATGCACCTCAGGCATATATAGGTCTCAGTGGATATCTTCAGATAGAGTGTATGCGTGAGAATATGACAAAAAAAGGCATAGAGGAGCTGTGTGTCTCTTGTGATGTGAAGGCCTGATTACATCAAAAACCATTTGGCTGGTGCTGAAAGTGCCTGCTATAGATCCACAGAGCTCCTGTGCTCTCTACAGGCGGGCTCATTTTATTCCGGTAAAGGATGCATCCTCAGCTCCCTATAGCAACCGAAACAGCTGGAGCTTCCTTAGCTTGATGGAGCAGGCCCCAGTCTCTTCCGTCACAGCAGTGCTGCAGTTGCACTGATCCACTGCTTATCCACAGAAACTGGACCAGTGGGAGACATTCGGGGTCTTAGCTGAGTGCCTCCCTCCCATCTGCAAAGATCTGTTTTTGGAGGGCTTAATTGGAAGCGGGGAGAAAGATGTCCGAAAGGAAGGTACTCCTTTGGTGAAACATAATGATCCTGCTCTCCACAACCTTTCCTCTCTCACATTACTTTGTTGTCTTCTTGTTTTTCGTGTTGCACTTTTTTCTTTGTTTTGCTGGTCTAGTCACGTTGTCTTATCTTCACTCAGTTCTTTGCTCAACTCCCATCTCTGTCTTTGTTCTTACGCACTGTATTTTTCTCTCTGTTTACTCACAGAAAAGTAAGAGGTATTGAAGAGAGAAAATACTAAATTATATAGCACCCCTTCTTATTAACGCCTTTCAATGGAGAAAATTGGGGGACATTAGAAGGTTAAGAAAGAAAAACAGTACTAGGGAGCTGAACTGAATTTGAAACCCAGACTTGGCCTTATGTTGCGTTATTACATAATTGCTCAAGGCACCGAACCAACAATATTGCAGCTGGATACAGGAGCCTGCAGGCAGGTGAGCAACATTACCATATTATTTCCATCAGTAAGTAATCATCTAATGGCTCGTAGCCATGCAATGAAAAAAAGGAAAAACTACATTTTGAAATTATTCCTTCCAAAATACATAACGCCTTCCTCCACAGCCCTTCAGCACCTTCGACGAATGGGAAATATCCAAAGAATGGATATGGGGGACGTTGAAAAGACGGAAATTAATAAAGAGGAGTAATCACCTGTGGATTATCTCGGTGAAGTAATTAAACAGCATTGGCATATGTCTGACACTGATATGCCTGGAGAGCTTTATGACTGATGTAAGATCAGCCCGCAGCTATTGTTCAGCTTTGTTCTATCTCTGATATGCACAGGATGATATGCAGAGGTGGCAGTGAATGTGGACTGATGGGTATTATACTGAATTCTGCCATCAGATGAGGCAATCAGAGACAGCTGACAGGTGATATTTTGGGAAATATGATTATTCTCTTTCTTTCCAAGATTTGGATGAGAAGATTGATACCACCCTCATATCTGTCTATTAAATATGAAGCTGGGTCCATGGAGTGATGGCCTAGTTAAGAACTAATATATTAGAAAAAGGGGGAAACATGTAGCCTGGCTGTGCAAAAGGTGCTAAAATCCAGTTTGCAGCACCTCCAAACCTCCCAAATGAACGCACTATATCTTTTTTTATTTAATCTGTAGAGAAACAAAATGAGTAAAATGACTGGAGTGTTTTTTTCTTTTAATGGGAGGTTATGTGCAAGATTATTTCTTGGCTGTTTCCAGTCTTTATGCTACGCTAAGCTAACCATCTCCTGGTTGATTCTTTATATCTGTTATGGACGTATACTGTATGATAGTGGTGACTGTCCTCTCATCTATGCTTACTCTTTATCAAAAAGATGGACACTGATATTTCCAAGAATGTCAAGCCACTCCTTAAAGGTTGATATTTTAATGATTGGAGTATCTTCACTAGAAGGAACTATTCCCCCTGATCTACAGGATGAAAACAAAGAATAACAATTGAATTGACCCCTTTCTATTATACTGTTACATCTGTGTCTTACGTCTTGAAATCAAGTGCATTTTAAATGTGTCTTAATATTGGCAATTCCCTCACTTCTATATTACTGCATCCATTCCAGAAGATGTACAGCTGACCTTCTCTCTCTCTAATCATCGTTGTGTAATTACACCCACAGCTCATTAAATATTGTTCCATACATTCATGGAACATGAGCTCAGCGGTTTAGGCAAACCAGACATTAATGACAGTGGACTGCTACCAATCATGCTGCTCTACTGGAATAACTTCTTATCTGTCCAATTTGAAGCTTATGCTATAACACTGAGAAATGATAGGGAAATATGTGTTCATTTTAATAAGAAGGAAATACAGTTCTGCACTCAGTGCCCTTCAGCCGTTCGTTCGGGTACAGGCACGGATAGTCATCCACGCTCAAACAAACAGGGAGAGTGAGTGAGAAGGACAGACAGAGCGGAGCGGGACATGTGTCTCCCCTCTGTGCTTCTACCTCAGAGCGGGGGGGGGGGGGGGGGGGGGTCCATCAGGCTAAATGAGAGATGAGAGGTGCAGTTTGGTTTGATTTGGATATGCTCCTAATGACTGACACGTGGCTGACAGACAGACCAACTGCATTCAATCATGTGGACGAGCACAGGCAGACGTGCATGCACACAGGCAGACGTGCATGCATACAGACAGACACGCTCACACGCTCACACACACACACACACACACACACACACACACACACACACACACACACACACACACACACACACACACACACACACACACACACAGGTCTATGAATAAAAAGGGGGAAAATCCATGACTATTGGCAGCTGTCACGTTCAATCAAAGGCTCTTCCTCCAGGTCAGAGGCAGTGTTCATCAGAGAGATGAGGCAAGGACACATTTGGGTGTAAACTTCAATAACAGCCTTCATCTCTCCTCTACGACAAAGAGGAGGAACGAGGAAAGAAGAAAAGACTGTGAGGAAAGACCAAAGGGCTACTTCTTCTGCTTGATTACAGCCTCACACTCACACACTAGAGAATCCCTTTAGAAGGTATTTATAGGGCTTGCTCAATGATTAATGGCTGCATATCGGGTAGGTGTGTGCAGGCAGCATAGTGTGATCATAGCTGTCCCAGTGTTCGCACCACACTGACATCAAACAAGCACACACACACACACACACACACACACACACACACACACACACCTGCCCGCAAACATGAACACATACACATTTTCCTCTGTGGACGTGACAGTGGGAGTCGGGCAGGAAGGGCTGATCTACCTGCACTTTAGCTAATGGAATTGAGGGGTCCATGCTGGGTGCTGTTCAGCTTGATTTCCCCCAGCACCACAGTCATTGGGGGCAGCCGCTATATGATTATTCACGTCAACAACACAAATATTACCAAGTATACTAAGTATAAAAAAATAAATACAATGATAATAATTTTAAAAAAAAATTATTGAAACACTAAACCTTTGTGTGTGTGTGTATGTTTTGTATGTACTGTATGTATGCACGCACATGTGTGCCTTTATCCTTGAGTGTGAGTATGTGTGTGTTTATGTGTGTGTGTGTGTGTGTGTGTGTGTATGTGTGTGTGTGTGTGTGTGTGTGTGTGTTTGCGTGTTTGTGTTGACCTCTCTCTGCTCTGACTCAATCATTTTTATGCCTATTGCAATAAGGATTATAACATTTTCACCACTATAGTAAAAGAATAAAACATAATTCATTTGCTGGAAATATGACAATAAAAAAAACTAAATTGGTTTTCTTTGGCTGAGGAGAATAATTTTCCGCCGCTTTGATGACATTTTTCATTACAGAAAGGCTTTTTATTTTTTATTTTCCAGAGCATATCACTTCACATGAAGGGGCTGGGAGATTAGAGAAAGGCTGTGCTTACAGTATGATTGTCAACAAGACTCAAATATCGAGGGCAAGGACCTTTACGACAAGTCTGGTTAACACCAGACATTCCCAGTAACTCTTAGTGAGGGCCAGCTATGACATTATTTCAATAGTTCAGTCCACATCATTGCACATGAAACATGGCAGCTGTTTGGGCTCCATGCCTAGCCAGGGAACAGCAGAGTTGAAGGCCAGTGGTGACAGTAGCGCTTTTACTGTGAGATTGGACCTTACAAACCAACTCTAAATCCCTTATTTCTTCTCCGAATTACACACAAACAACACAAGTAAAAGATGATTGCAGTCACAAATGCCACTGGAATGGGGAATGAGTACCTTCGGCCCCCCTGCTGAGCGAGTAAATGGCTTGTGGGGGATTGACTGAGTGAGAACTAGAGTTTAGACGTGACTGGTTCTTTTGTATATGCAAAGAATGTCTCATACGAGACAGCACAAGGCTTTGATGTTGAAAGCTTTGCTATGTGTATGAGCCTGTGTGTGCTTCCTTTACTTACACACATAAACAAAGCAATGTCTCACTGTATAAACCTCAATGGCAACAGATTAAGGCATTGATTTTAAAAATGCTTACTGAATGATGTATAATTGTGAGCATGCTTTTTTGTGAGTGCAAAGTCAAACAATTTATCTGTGAAACAGTGTATTTGTCTCCATGCTTTACATTTAATATGAAAGATTGGAGCATGCATCTCATCTATCGATCAACTCGACTCCATTACTTCTATCCTCTGTAGATTCATTCAGACATAATTGGCTGAACTCGATCATCTGTCTCCCTCTTTCTTCTCAACAAATAAACAAACTCATTCCATTTACTATCTGATTGATTCCTCCACTGTCTTTATATTTGTCTTTGTGTTAATGCATTTAAGTTAATGGAGTGGAGGCCTATGGCTTGGCAAGTAAGTTGACACACCAGCTGTCAACAGTGGAAAATACTGTACTGCTGTGCTGTTCACTTAAGTACATTTTTCTGATATAACCACAGTACCTTTACTTTAGCGAGATTCTTGATTTAGGGCCTTAATAGTGTTTATTTCGTGTAGGAATGTCTACTTTTACCTATGGAGACAATCTGAACCCTCTTCCCAGCACTGCCTGCTGTGGTAGCCAACCACCTGCATGGAAAACATCAGCAGTTTGTGCTTTATCAAACCACAAGCTATAGGGTTGTCTTCAAAACCTCATTGAACGCAGCAGTGCTGTCTTAACACTGCTGCGTCTTTGTGGAAATGAATTGGTGCACAACTGGCAAAGCAGTGAATCAAATCAGTAAATGTCTGATAAAATAATTTGTCAACAAGACTTACCACAAGTTTTTTATTTTATTTTAATGTTTGAGTTTCTTTAGCATGCATGGGTTTGCACAGTATTGTGTATATGAGGCATGGCATGGCAGACACAGCCTTCGCGCTCCATCTCCTCTATTGATAAGCACAAGGTCAATTAAAAAAATATATATAAAACCAGGCTTTGTAGTAATACTTTTAAAATGTGTAAACAAGTAAAATAAATAAAAAACAAGAAGCATTGAACCAGGCTCTTGCATGTATGGTCAGGGCCGCCCATAAGGGGTAGAAAGTGGGAAAGGTTTTTTTTTTTTTTTTTCTTTTTTTTTTTTTGTTGCAATTACCTAATTTAGCCAACCTTTATTATGAACGCTATATTCGCAAGAGAACTTTCTATAAAAGAAAACATTTTATTAATTTTACTTGGGTAAAATATATCACATTTTATATTGAAAAACTAAAAGTATCATGGGTCGTTTTTTCCCCGTCAAAACCGTTGCATGCAGCAGGTCAACCAAACAAGCGTTAGCTATGTATTGATGATGAGCAAGCTAACCTAGCAAGCTCAGTGTTGCCAGGACCTGGACATAAATCAGGGTACCAGAAAAGAAAGGAAAAAAAGAGGAAACTTTCAAGGGCTTTAGACCCCCAGAAAATTCCTTAATATCAGTATTTCTGCCAGCAGAAGTGGATTTTCAATTCAGAGATACAGTGATATTTCATCAAGTTTTGAGGTGTCTTTGTGAGGGTGGTCTGCAAATTATTCTGTGTATGTTATCTATTATTTTCTAAGAAAATCTGAAAATTACATATTTAGCCTTTAAACGAAGGTGGCAGATGGTTGTTATACTGATGAGGAATGCTTCTGGTAGCAGTGCTATCATGGTAAACCCCCCTACAGCATTGGTGTGTCTAAAAGCTTACATTACAGTCAATGTTACATTAAATGTGCCAAAAAGCAGGTGCAGAGATTTTGCAAGAGCAAAAAAATTCCGCTCGCGCACTGCGCGCGCTCGCATCATCCGTATCTCTGCCCACTATTATTTCCAGTAGCCCACCCTACTCTAACTGGCTAGGGCCGGTCCTGTGTACAGGTATGTGTTTATGTAGAAATAAGCGCATCATGCACATTGATACAAGTTCAGTATGAGTAAAGGGGGCCCAATGACTGGACCTTTTCAGGGGCCCAGTCATTTGTCTGGGCAGGCCTGTGTATGGTAACTCTCCTCGCTCCCTGAGGGCATCACACCCTTGTCTCTGTGACATTAAGAACAACTGGTGTTAAAAGGCATTCTGTTGAGATCAGAGAGCGTCACCATCAAGCCAACTGTGGCTTATCATAGGCCTTTCACATAAAACCTAACCTGGATTACTCACAAACTCTATACCTTACTGTTTCTGTGGATAAAGTGGTTTTACACCATAATCCATCCAGGCGGTGCGACTGACACTACACAGGGAGAACAAGGTGGTGACTGTGTCTCTCTGAGTAATTATCTGCTCTTGTGTTGGGGTTGGGGGTCCTTGGGGGATCGTCACTCTGCCCTCTCCTTTCAGATGTGCTGCAATTATGGTTCTTTTTTACAGCACTCAGCCATTCCACACACATTAGGGCTGAAGAGCTGAACATATATTTTCTTGGCGTTAAAATCGACGGCACTAAAAAGAGGAGTGGAAAATACAGCACACACACACACACACACACACACACACACACACACACACACACACACACACACACACACACACACACACACACACACACACACACACACACACACACACACACACACACACACACACACACACACACACACACACACACACACACACACACACAGTATTACTTATAACAGTTTAGATACGTTTATGATGAATGCAAGCTGCAATTTCACTCCTATGCTGGCACATTTATTAAAAAAGAACGAATAAGCAGTATAACAGAAAGGGAAGAGGAAACAACATTTAAACAGAAAAGGTGCCAAATATAGTAGTTATGGCAGGAACGATGTAAGTCAATTAGTAGGATATATAGTGGGGAGATAAGACGACCCAAAAAAGTCAAGCAGAATCAGGAAAGTAGCAGGAAAGAGAGGGAAAGGGCAGGATGGGGGGAAAGTCGAGGACAATAAATGATAAACACAGTCAGTCTTTAAGTCTGGAAGCTGCCTAATAACCCTTAGCTGCTGATCGGGCTGTTTTTGAGGCGCCGACACTCAATGTCCTGTTCAGTCCATCTCAGTCCCATAATCCCCCTATCTGAGTTGCTCCCAGCGCTGTGAAGTCACAAGCCACTGTTTACTGTGAAACTGTCTATGGCAGAGCCGTAATGGCCGTCTGTGTCTTCAGCTCTGGGGAACTAAGCCCATAAGGGGCAGAGGAGGCAACAGGGCAGACATAGGGGGAATATAAATTCGCTGCACTGCAAGAGTAAAAATAAAAATAAACTAAAGAAAGAAAAGAAAAACTCAACCGGAAATTAAACTGTACCGCATTCCTAGGAGATTTAACCCCTGTGTATCTCACTGCACTTAAAAGCCTATTACCTGGATGGAAGAACAACTCATAAATCTTCCACGTAATCCCCTTAAAGGTTGTTCACGGACGGCTCTGTTAAATCAATGAATGGGCGTTGGGAGGTGATCTGAGGTCAAGGACTCAGTAGTTTGCCCCCTCCCCTATGGAGGTCAGTCACATGATGTGTTGTATAAACTACAGGTCAGATTTGATAACACAACCCCTTATAAAGTGACCTTAGTTGGGGGTGCAGCCACAACAAAAAACTGGACACTGGACTGGATGATAAGGAATGTGTTCAAAAGAGCTGAATTCACAAAAAGCTTCTAACCCTTTCCTTCACCCTGACGCCTCCTTCCCAAATGTTCCCCCCTAAAGGATACATGCAGTGCTTCAATTTGCTTTGGGAGAAGAATGTGTGTGAGTGTGTGTGTGTGCATGTGTGTGTATGTGTAGGTGTCCCACCGCGAGAGAGATGGCTGCCCATCAGATTGGCTCTACACGACGCTCCATACTGAGGATTGAGACCTCGAGCAGGGGCCACCTATACATGCACCTCACACAAACAAGAATGCCGAAGGCAGGGGTAAACTAATTGGCTCAGGTGGGAGGTATAGGATCTATTGTACACTCAACAAAAATATAAACGCAACACTTTTGTTTTTGCTCCCATTTTTCATGAGATGGACTTAAAGATCTAAAATTCATTCCAGATACACAATTGTACCATTTCTCTCAAGCATTGTTCACAAATCTGTCTAAATGTGTGATAGTGAGCACTTCTGCTTTGCTGAGATAATCCATCTCACCTCACAGGTGTGCCACATCAAGATGCTGATCTGGCATCATGATTAGTGCACAGGTGTGCCTTAGACTGTCCACAATAAAAGGCCACCCTGAAATGTGCAGTTTTGTCTCACAGCAAAATGCCACAGATGCCACAAGCATTGAGGGAGCGTGCAATTGGCATGCTGACAGCAGGAATGTCAACCAGATCTGTTGCTCGTGCATTGAATGTTCATTTCTCCACCATAAGCCGTCTCCAGCAACTTCGCACAGCCATTGAAGAGGAGTGGACCAACATTCCACAGGCCACAATTGACAATCTGATAAACTCTATGCGAAGAAGATGTGTTGCACTGCATGAGGCAAATGGTGGTCACACCAGATACTGACTGGTTCTGAGTCCCCAGACCCCCAATAAAGCAAGAAAATGCACATTTCAGAGTGGCCTTTTATTGTGGACAGTCTAAGGCACACCTGTGCACTAATCATGATGTCAGATCAGCATCTTGATGTGGCACACCTGTGAGGTGGGCAGTGGCGGCTGGTGAATTTTCTTTTAGGTGGGGCTGAAATTTTATAAACCAAAAAAAACAAAAAAAAATCTTCTGGGGGATCCTCCCCCAGAAGATTTTTTGGTGATTTTCACATACAAATGAAGCATTCTGGTGCATTCTGACAAAATAATAAAGACAAAATAGAACATTTCCTTACAAAGACAAATGGGGCAGGGGAACTAGGTTTTAACTTAATTTATTTTCCTTGTAGAATTCAGCAAGATTAAAAGTGCAAATAACAATTGAGAATTATACACAAGTTAACATTCTCTCTCTCTCTCTCTGGCGTTAATCGGTATCACACCCAGAAGTACAAGCCTTAAAAGACTGAATAAGAGATAATAAAAGTTGAAATTTAAATCATCAGCAAGTGCTGGGAAACAAGTGATTATGATCACTGATACAATTAATACATAAACACAAATTGTGACCATATGTCTTGTGTGCGTCACACCACCATAGGTTTGCAGAGAACTATATATATACAATATGCACACTAAAAGCAGGATGCCAACATAGGTTTGCAGAGAACTATATACAATATGCACACTAAAGGCATGATGCAAACTTAGGCAATAGGTGAGGTTCTAGTGTGTTATGAACGTGACAATCGCATAAACAACGTGATAATGGTAAGTCTAGCAGTAATCATATCATACATACTCAAAGTTTAAAAAAGCACTGCATAATATTTTGAGTTGCACTACTCATAGACTGTAGAAGAGGGGGGGAAGCTGCTACTACAACTGCTAATAGGGATGCTAACGGAACACGAGCAGAGAGGTGTGTGTCTCCTGCTCTGACCGCAGCTGAGAGGGACTGGTGCGCAAGGACCGGGCCGCCGCCTATCAGTGCTCTGTGACGGGGAGGGGCCGGGGAGTCTCCCGCTGCTCGTTGAGAACAGTTAAAAATGATACTTGCCTTGGCGAAAAAGTCCCAAATAACACCAGAAAAAAGCTAGATTTGTCGCTGTTTTGAAAAAAAAGTCGCCAGGGGGGTAGAAAAGTCACTAAATATAGCGACAAAATCACTAAGTTGGCAACACTGCACGCGACTCCGCGAGCAACCGGTAGTAGATCCGAATGTTGTTGTTTTTGTTGCCAGGTAACCAGTTACAGGGCGCCAATGCCTAGCGCCCCAAACCCTCCGTTACAACTGAATGGTAATAGAAATTGATAGGGCCACTCTGAGTGAACGAGGGTTTGGGGCGCCGTGAACTGGCGCCCGTAGAAGTCAAATTAGTCAGCTTCGAGCTTGAATTTCGCCATGAAATGTAAATACAGTGCCATAATATAAATTCAGTGTGCATTCTTAAGTAAAATTAAATAGTTTAGTTGCCTCAAATTAATAAAAAAATAATATATATATATTTTTTTTTTTTTGGGGTCGAAGGAGGGGGGCGGCGCCCCAGCGCCCTCTATGGGCCAGCCGCGCCTGGAGGTGGGATGGATTATCTCAGCAAAGCAGAAGTGCTCACTATCACACATTTAGACAGATTTGTGAACAATGTTTGAGAGAAATGGTACAATTGTGTATCTGGAATGAATTTTAGATCTTTAAGTCCATCTCATGAAAAATGGGAGCAAAAACAAAAGTGTTGCGTTTATATTTTTGTTGAGTGTATATGGAACATCCCAGGGATTATAGATATTTACTGATTCAGGGCCATGAGTGAGCTGTTTTCAGGAATTTCCAGTATAGCATCCACGGGGTCACACGCACACACACAAACACACACACACACACACACACACACACACACACACACACACACACACACACACACACACACACACACACACACACACACACACGCACGCACACACACACACACACACACACACACACACACACACACACACGCGCGAAAACTGAGCTGTTTTCTTTCTCTAATGGTGCCTTCTGCCCTCTGCCAGTAATGGTATAAAAAAAGATACAGAGAGTGCAAAGTCTAATCTTTTACATTTCATTCAGTTGAACTGTATGAGCAGAGCACAGCTCTGGAACAGAGCATTACTTTAACTTGTTCAATTTCAACACATAAAGTCACCTCGTTGGGTTGACAAGAAAGGAAACTTTTTTTTCTGGAACCTCTCCTGTGACCATGCATACAAAGTGTCAAGTTCACCATGTACAAGGTTATATGTTTGTATTAGAGTGAGGTAATTATTCACTCTTAGAATATGCAGAAATTCTCCTCTAAACCCAAATAACGAACACAAAAGCCTTTGTTGAGTAATTGCATGCCACCATGCATGTGATTTTTGAGTACTGAAAAAAGGTAAGAGATTAAAAATTCCTCTGGGTGCCCTGGATTATGCCAGTTTGAAGCATGACACATTGCAATATTTAAATTTTTTTTGGAACAAACATGTTTGGGGCAGATATCTCCGTTGTGGGTGTTTTCATATCTTTTGCAAGCCATCTTATATACTGTAAGTGCAGTGTGACTTCACATCTTAGCAGTTTATAAACCCTTTGACTGCCAAACATGTAGGCATTATTACACACAAGCCATAGTTTACATACTGGTATTGGTATCTCTCTTCATCTCTCCTCTTCTCTGTTATTTAATTAGAATAGGCTCATCTCACTCATCGTATACTGAATGATGACCAGGCTTACACGGGAGGGCAGATGGCACATGCGATACAATGTAATTAAAGGCTGTGGTCAGAAGATAGTGGCTGGTGAATCGATGGCTTCAGTATTAAAAGCGGACGGAGTAGCTAGATTTTGAATATTTTCAGCTGCGGAGGGGGGAATAGTTGAAAATGTTCCTTTGGTGATGGATTGATCTAAACTATGCAATCTGGCAGCTGGTGGTGTCATTGAGACTATTCATTACAGATTCCATAACTCACATTTTTATCTCCACCCTTCTCACTTCGACTGTAGCCACACTATTCAGAATGATCTTGGGTTGGGCAAGGGGGGGAAACATGCAGAGTGTGCCGCGGCCCTCTCCGCCCATTTGTTTTCATCTCTGTCAACAGCTAGGAGTAGATCTTCCTCTAACTAGAGACAGCAGTTCTACAATTCCATACACTGTATACTGTAGGAATCCATTGCAGACTCTTTGTCATTCTCCTTAACCCGTCTAACCCTCTGTCTATCTGGTAAAACATCCGTGTTAATAATGCCTTCACAGACAACCCGCAAACTCACATAATACAGGTGATGGACTGAGCAAACCACAGATACTGTCAGTACTGTAGCTGGGCACAGGGCGTACATCTGCTTCAACAGGGGAGCACAGGATGAGCACAAACAGCAAGCCTTGTGGGACAAAAGATATTTCATTTCTTCCTCATGATGAAATGCCAGGCTGTTTTCTATTAGTGACAGAAAGGAGGGCAGAAGAAAAGGCTAAAACAGTGCAGATAGATTACACAGTCTCATCGTGTTCAGTGTATAAAACATCTGAGTTGATCAAAGGTATGTGTGTTAGCTTGGGACTGAGGGTTGAAGGAGCTTGGATGCAAAAAAAAACAGACGCAGAAAACCGCCACATGCCATCACACACTCAAAAGTGAGATAAACATAGCACCACATTTATTTGATAGCATAGCAACTTTGAAACAAATGCCTTAGTGCTCAGTCTGCAGGGTGAACACTATTACGACTGATCCTACGACAAACTTGTCCATGGCAAAATGTTTTTTTCCTTGGGATTTGGTGATTTGGATCCAAAACAACCGTGTTGCCAAGTGTTCTCTCCTACCAGATAAGTAGCCATGCAGAGACGAACACCGGTTCACTGATATGACAGTTGTTTATGGAAAATCTCTCACAGGTAACAGTTTCAAACGGTTAGAGACACCTGTTTGTTTTCTTTTGGTTTTGAAGAAGATTTCATTTCATTATTCCAGCATCACATGCTGTTGCTTTTCTAATGATTACACAACATAATGAATGTTCTTGAAAGGAAAGGTATGTTGATTCTAATAACAAATCTTACAATAAAGCAAATCAATTCCATTATTACGTAATTGGAATTGTTGATGAAATGTGAATAATATACAGTGTATGACAAAGTTAAAATCTCCCCACATTGGGCAATGTTGGAGCTTTTTTAACAGCACATACGTACATTTCTGACTCCAGCGCAGAAATCTAAACCACAGAAATGTAGAAAAGGTTTTCCATCATTACAAAGAGAGAGAACAGAGTGCTGGACAGAATAGACTAGAGTGTGCTTTCCTTTGGCTGAGCATAACACTGGCTGCATTGAGGCCAGCCATATGGAAGCACGGTCCAGTGACTTCTATTTAATAGCAAATGCAGCTATACCAGCGCTCACACAAGCCAACAGCAGTCTTTGTACACTCATGCAGGGCTTGATGAAATATGAATCTTGGATATGCCCACAATTGTCAATTGTATGTATGTATGTATGTATGTATGTATGTATGTATGTATGTATGTATGTATGTATGTATGTATGTATGTATGTATGTATGTATGTATGTATGTATGTATGTATGTATGTATGTATGTATGTATGTACAGTATGTATGTATGTTGGGAACGGATGCAGTGTTACACAACAGTCCTGCAATATATCCTCCTATACATGAAGGTTATTATGTTCATTGTTTGTTGAAACTGTTTAATATGAGGACTTAATTCAACTATGTGGTTATTTTGAATATTACATATTGTTTGTCGTGCTGTTGAATCATATTGCATTATACTGACAGGTAATTCTGTGATTTTGGTCATACTATTTAAATCAGTGGGTTAAATACAATGCAACCGAACCACACACTGCAGACTCCAAAACTACAACACTCTTAAACTATTTCAACAAAGACTGAACCTCATTGTGTTGCTGATGTTTCATATTATCATAAAATATGGAATTTTGGTGTTTGATGTTACAAGTGTATTTAATCTAAACTGTGTGTTAATAATATGGTGGAAAAAGTTTTCAAATCTTAACCTGCATTCATGCTACACGATTCCATTAGAGTGCTGTGGCAACATTTTGAAATCTTATCTTGTAAAGAAAACTGCATCTGAAATTAAGATAAATCCATCCTGATTGGTATGCACTTGACTAAAACAGAATATCCTCACGGACGTCATTCCATTACATCTGATTAATTATGTTCCGCAGCAACTACTCCTGCTACACATATTTTTGCTTACTTTTTGCCCTCTACTGCAATGATATATCACACTAACTCCTGTTCAACAACTTGGTCTCTGCTTAGTCATTTGTTAACTAATTACGCTTGTTGACTGAAATATGGGAGCTGTGCCTATATGTTGCCTTCATTTACTGAACAAGATGGATTTGTACTGGAAACCCAACACATCTGTGTTGAATAATGATTTGTTTGTACCTTATTATGTATGTAGAGCACATTCCACCATTCAAAATGCTACTTGTAAAAACACAATATTGAATTTGTAAAAGACTCTGAAACATATGCAAATAAGGGATGGTGGAATAGAAGTGAATTAGATACATATTGTGATTGATGCTGTGTGATTTGAATACATTTACGGTGCCAGCGAGACTGGTCATTTCCATATTCCAGCCTTTATGGCAGGGAGACAGCTGCCTATTACTGGAGAATGGAAACCATCAAATTAAATATTTATCTACATTGAAGAGCAAAAACAGCTGGTGCGCTCAAAGGAAGAGACAACTAAATACATTTTACACAGATGTAGGGCAGAAAGGAGCATATAGCGGTGAAGTTTGGCAAGATATTAAATTCCAGAACTGGAATTAATTAAACATAACTGGAACGGAAAAAACATACCCGTCTCTAAACCAGTTAGCTTCTCCCTGCTTGTACCAGCTGAACTTTCTACCTCTGCTAGTCCCAAATGGGATATGCTTACTACAAAACAGTTAAAAGGCCTTGGTCTTAATAGCGATGTGCTATCCTTTCTCAGCAGAACCTATGTTCTCCCCGCGGGAGTGGGAAGCCACTGAAGAGTTGTTCATGATTGAGAGAGTTAATGTAGAGACTTCTCTTTCTCCCCCACAATGCTCTCTTCCGTCTCATACTCTCTACCCCACATTACGCATCTCTCTCGCATCGCTTTTCTTCTCACTCCCTCTTTAGATTTTTTCCGGAGTTAATGAACTCGGTGAATGACCGTTTTTGAGAGCGTGGAGCTCCTTGTGGGGGCAAACGTGTTGTCAAATCAAAGCTGTCAGGCATTTTCCGTGTGCTGTATGAATCCAGCACACATCGTTTCCTATAGACAGTTGATGTGAATGTGCCAACATCTGCTGTCATTCAGTATACAACAAAGTACAAAGGCACCCGTGTTACAGGGGAAAATGTACTATATTACTGAATACATGAACACAGCTTGAATACTTTATAAACCTTTACACAACACAAAAAGATTGAGGCGATGGTTTATCACAAAAACCTAGCCAAAACTAATGAAGTTTAATACATCAAGAAATCCTACATGGAACTGTGTTGATCCAACTTCATGGCGATGCAGTTTGTGGTACTGCTAAATTGTTTCGCACAATAGTAACAACTCATACCATTTATATGAATGTGGGTAAAGCAAATATGTACGGGCATCCTTTGCCCCAATGGGATGGGGAATCTGAGGGAGTTCCTGAGGGGAGAGGGTTAGGGTTAGAGAACCGAAACACAGGAGGAGGGGTCTCCTAGCTAGGACAGAAGCACAATGGTTTTCCCCAGAAGCAGCTGGTGGAAAGGAGGAGTCATTTAGTCTATTTAAACTCTCACTGCGACCCCAAATATTGTAAGTGGGGACAAAATGAATCAATGAACCTTACCATTATCTTTATACTTTTGAATGTTTCTATTCCTTCGTTATCCTGCTTGCATTTTTTCCAAGAGTCTCTCCTTTCCCTCACCCTTGTGTGACCTTCTGCCATTGCCTCATCCCTGCTCGGCACTTCCTTCCACCTTTAAAACTCCACGACACTATATGCATAACATCGGGGGCCTTGTTTTGACAACATCCTGCTTTTCAAGAGACATGCCCTGTTCCTAATTACCTATCTTTTCCCTTTACGCCTCAGTTTTCCTGTCCCCTCTCTTCTGACACTCTAATAACAGTTTGCACTCCCCGAGTAATGTTCTGTGAATGAGGTTTGTAACACGCTTTCTGTGAAGACTCCCCCGGTGGCAGGCAGGTGGGGCACTGCACTGAGGGCTTCTGATCTTCCAGGTCGCTCCCATGATGGTACTTTTGCTCACCCCGCCGTTCCATCTGTGAAAGTCTTACCATTCTACCACTTTATATATCCCTTGTTTTCAGCTTTTCTTTTCACATCATTCTGAGATTGTACAGTTTAAAGACAAACTTCATTCTCCGTCGTCAACAATCCCTTGTTTCCCTTGTGTTGTCCTTTTTTGGTTTTCCTTTACAGTGATAGGGACGTCTTCGCTGAAATCAGTTTACTGGGTTAATGAGGCATGAAGGAGTTCCACACCACCCGGGATCTACCTCAATTCCTCCATCTGTATGTCTCCTTAAAGGTGCAGTGGGAATCAGTGTTTTTTAATAAGAACATACTTGGTAATAATGTAATATAAGTATGTTCAAACTAGTGTATAATTGGCTGAAAAAGTTTTTGTTTATGGTATAATCTTAGAATGAGTGTTTCATAACTGCATATAGGAGCTGGGCGTGCCTCACTGTTGCACCATCTTTTTTCTACTGAAACACAGAACAGACAAACTTAACGGCCTTACGAGTTTCTTTTCCTCGAAGGCCACCATAGCTTCTGTTGAATCTCTGAAAAGGAGGGGTATACAGGGAGCATTGCAATCTAGATTCTTCACCACTAGATGATGCCAGAATACACCTTAACTTCACACTGCACCTTTAAAAAATTTGTTGTTTAATGTATTTATTTTTCAAATCAAACCTTACTCTCTATAATCAATTACTATGCACAGCGCATGCAGAGCTTGTCCCCCACATTAAAGCGTACTCATTCATTACCGCTTTGGTGACATATGCAAACTGGTTGTGAAAGTGGAGAGCTTGTTCGGCAGGAGAAGGTTGTGACTTTGTGTTTTGCAAGAGGTCTGATGTTTACTTCATGATAACACGTTATCTCCATTCACCCGCAGAGTGCATTGAGAGATGATAATACAGTAGAATGTTTTTGTGTTCCTTTTATTGGCTGATTTTCTCTTTATCTGCTCCATAATCATTCCCTACACACAGAAATCATTACCAAGATGGATTTTCAGCGTGAGAGTTAGGTTAGAGACTAGAGAGAGAAGGAAAATGGGGATGGGTAAGGGGGGAGAAGGAGGAAGCCTTTTCTTCATCTCCATTCTGTTCAATACATTTCCTTCCCTTCTTCTTCGCTGGGGTTTCTCCAGTCTGTAAATGCCAAACCAATAAACCGAAAGAAACTAAATTCCCCCTACGACTTCTCAAACAGACTGCATGTTCAGTATTTTAATAAAAATCACAGCTTAGATGGTCACATCTGAGAGAGCAGACACAAACACACAAACACACACACACACGAACATGCACGCACGCAAGCATGCACACAGACACACACACACAGACACACACATACACACACACACACACACGCACTTGTGCACACTTTCTCATATATTTCCAGAGGCGGCTTGGTGTAACCTACTGTTCCATGCCTCAGCAGCCACTGTGACTATTAGTGTGATCTCAAAGGGCTGGATAAGCAGTGGGATTGTTCAAGTTGAATAACAACAAAGCCAACTTCTCAGAAATACGAGTTTGGACGAGGCAGCGAAAATCCTAGAAAAGGAGTGAGGACGGAAGGATGACAGTTTGACAAAAAAACATAAAAAAAGGCAGCGGTACAATAAACAATCGAAAAAAAAAGAATAAAAGAAAAACTTCAAGGGCACAGAATATGGTTAATGCGCCATTTCCGGATATCCCCACCTGTGTAGACAAATATGGCCTTTCATGTTTATGTGACCTTGATGTGCAACATAAAAATCACTCTATTATGCTCAACAGTGCGATATACATCAGTGCATGAAAACAGACAATGACTGAGTGTTACTCCACTGCCAGCAGAGTTGAAAGAGTAACCTCATTCTAGCTGTCTATCTCCATGCCCTTCTATTCTGATGCACATGGATCTTGGTCTTTTCCTTTACTGTGAAAAACCAAACTATTTTCACATACAATCCCTGCAGGTGACTATTTTCGGCTGGCATGTAAAATGAGTGCAGAATAACAAGCATTCTGGCTGAGTGTGATGTGTGTGTTGATATTTTGGTGTGCCACCTTGAGTCCCACTAAAAGTGAGGCAGCGAGTCGAGGGCAGAGAGGAGAGAGGATAATGATCCCGCTGATAATGGAGGAGTGGAATCTGGTAAATGAGGCTGGATATGCACAGTGCTGCGGGCTGTTTCTTTGCACCCATTTTCACACACACACACACACACACACACACACACACACACACACACACACACACACACACACACACACACACACACACACACGGGCACACACACAAGCCTGCACCTCTCACAGCTCTTGCAAAACTTACAAATGAATGGCAATACACCTTCCCTTACCTATTCATTTCCTGTCTGCTTGTGTGTGTCTGAATACTTTAGTGTGTGTGAATACCTGATTTCCTAGGGCGAGGCTGAGAGCATGACCACTGATGATTCCCCTGCGCCACAAAAAGCTGAGAATAAGAATGCCATGCTTCTTTTGCAGCATCAAAACAGTTTTTTAATCTCATCTCCTCTCTGGTGAGATTTAAAAATAATACTATAATTGTGCACAAAGATTAGTTTAAATCAAAACTTTTATTCCCTAATCTGATTCAGACATGTTATCTTAAACCTGCCAAACACTACACATCCAAATGTTTTGTTTTATCAATTC
This sequence comes from Ammodytes marinus, assembly GCF_949987685.1. Classification (NCBI taxonomy): domain Eukaryota; kingdom Metazoa; phylum Chordata; class Actinopteri; order Uranoscopiformes; family Ammodytidae; genus Ammodytes; species Ammodytes marinus. The sequence continues at coordinate 21,101,358 of NC_137232.1, read as the reverse complement.
AATTATTCTGATATGGTTGTAGGGAGTTTATGTGATCTAAATGTTATTTAACGGAATTCTCATTTTGATAAATGATTCAAGGTTTTTATGGTTTAGGGTCTTTTTTGATCAGCATGTTGTGGGACCTACTGTTCATACGTCTCTTTGCTGTTATTTTTACTTGCATTGTTTTGTTGGACTCAATTATCTCTTGATAATTATATTGTAAAAAAAAATAGATACCTACCAAGTTTTTTTTTTTACATTTGGCAATTAAGCCAGTTTCAAATGAGGGTTTTACCTAAAAATAATGTTTTGTATAATGCATTATAACCACCGTCTCTACATACAGTTATTCAAATCTCTTTATAACATATGGCAGAACACGTCTTTGGCAACTAAGGAGTTTCCATATAGAAAAATTTGATATCCACAACAATTGGTATCATTTTTCAAAACAACTGACTAAACCAATGAAAAGCGTAATAAAAATAAAGAATGAATACATACTTTAATGGGACTGATACGATTTCACCTCTGGGTTTGATGTCCCCTCTCTTCACTACTCATACAGAAAGGAAACATTATATGATACTCTATTCCTCACATTAATGAAGTCCTACTTTACTATCTCAGTGTGGAGAAACCTGAAGTGTAGCTCAGACGCTTTCATCAGTGAATCGTGTCCTATATCCATCAACTGAATGAGCCACTTATGGTTCTTATAGAAATTTTGTATCATGGATTCACACTTTGCAGCATGTGGCTAATGTGGCCTTGATTACCCATTCAAAGCCCCAATCGATAGATTCCAGAGCTGAGTCGACTCGTAATTGTATCAATCTGCTGCTCCGAATATCGCCGCTGTCCCCCAATCAGGCATTAATGATCAATTATGGTTGTGTCGAGGTGGTTGAGATCAATGAGATAATGTGGTGGTTATTGTGGAATCGGGGGAAGAGAGAAAGGCACTCTTGGTATGAGGATAAGAACAGAAAGCAAAAAACAACAACAGATATTTAGGAAAAGCATAGAAACTTCCTGAATTGTAATACCTTAAAGGCCTACTTCACCGGTTTGAATATGAAGGTGTATTGAATTCTGAGATCCTATGTAGTATAATGTCTTTTACTGTGACATCACAGTAATATTTACAAAGTAAGTTTTTTTTTAACCCTATATTTCTCTTTCTGTGATGTCACGAGAAAGAGAAATATAGGGTTAAAAAAAACACTCTTTCTGCCTTTTCTCAGGCTAGGATGAACCGATTTCAATTTTTTTCGCACATTTATACTACATAGGATCTCAGAATTCAATACACCTTCATATTCAAACCGGTGAAGTAGGATTTTAATAATGTATTCAATACACTACTTTCGTTTTTCAAATTAAAGTATTTTTATAATGACGTTTTTTTTTATAGATAATAGGGTGATGCTTCATTAGACTTTTAATTTTTTTTTTTACGAATGGAACGTTTCTCAATCTGCATGTAAGCAGACATACTAAGCTAGGTTCAGAAGCATTCTTATCCTACATTTTGCTGATAGTAACACATCCAGTTCAGTTCTATGTTCTGTGTCAAAACAGGGCCTCACAGTGCATTGTTATTGGGTGTGTGTATCGGCTCCTCAAGAAGTCTGACTAGCACTTATGTGTATCTCTCTGTAGAAGAAATATAATCATACATATGGTATAACATCAGATATTGCTTGAGTTTTGAGCGCATTGCAAAACATGGACCTTGAGCTATAACAAGAAAAATATATTTACATAAACCAACCATGCAAAACTATAACATACCATTTCCCCATTCCACGTAAAGTAGGTTGCTATGTATAATGTATAATTTATTATGTCATACACATTGTATGTTTAAGCATCGGTACATTCATTGGAAAGCAATGCCTTGAATCGAATCCTTCTTATGTGCCCTAAATGGTTTGGTCCAGCATTGTTTATCATTGGCAGATTAAATTATTGTCATTGTCCCCGTTTAGGTCTTCATTCCTGCATATTCTGGCAACATTAATGCCAGTTAAAGCAAGTTGAAACTGAAAGGAATTTATATATGGAAGGCAAGCTGGAAAAACCCAGCAGCTTGTTCACAAGTCTGACGTAATCCAGAAACACTTTAATATTTAATTGAAGTGTTGTGAAATTAAAAGGCTTAAGGAGAGGAGGAGAGAAGAAGAGGACGGGGATAGAGCTAGTCTGGCTTCTACATAAACCACTGAAATACAAAAAACAGCAGCTCACCTCTCTTTTTAATTAAAGATACTGTATGTCAATATTGGGTTGTTATCTTTAAAAGAAGAGGCCCTTGCCTACTGTCATCAGAGGGAAAGAGAAGGGGCTGTTTGTGTCCTTCGTCAAGTGGTTCCAGAAGGATACTGTATTGATATCCAATATAGAAGGACAAGAACACCCTTCAGAGTGGAGCTTGAATCCATTTTGAAACAAGCCCACTATTTTGATGGACCTGGACTGTACTTCCAGCTCTCTGGCTATATACGCTGTCCCAACAAAGCAGAACAGTGACCCCCTGTGGATCCTACTAGATAATACAAAAGGCAACATGACGTCAGTGTCAAGCAAGAGCCGCTATCATTTTGTCAACAACTGTCCCACAAACATAGAGTTACTCTATGTGTAGTGAGGATTCCAGTACAGAAACTAACTGACACATTTCATTTCTAGCTTTTTTTCTAGGCACTTTGCATATGAAAAAAGGAACATGCTCCGGGGGTTTAGCTAATTAAGAGTGTGCATTTAGTTCCACTCATCACGTCTACCATGTCCAGCATGTCAGATGGACGTAATGTGTATTATAAACCTTCAGAGAGTGAATGACACAACATGTCCAAGGTGAGAAAGGGCCCGTGTTCCACTTGACACGCCGCTGGCAGGTGATTAGCAGAGAAGTCAGACCTCGCTGCCCTCCATCAAGACATTTGTACACAGAAGGCTTCCATCTCCCTCATACATAATTATATGAGTCATATGAATGCCCTTCACATGGCCGAAGGGGGATTTAAAACATTAGGAAAGAAACATAGAGTTGGGATGCTCACAGAGAAAGAGGCTAAAATAGTTTGGAGTTCATTCGGTTGGTTGCGGTTACAAGAGGATGTATAATTCTGTTGTCCCTAGATCTAGAGCCACATAAGGTGGTGATGGAGTGGTGAGAGGTCACTAATGATTCTGTCAATCATGGCCTCGGGCTTCTTCTAACATCATGCCAGGGCTGTCACTCTGTCCTACTTCCAAACCTCAGACACAGTGAAGACCTCAGCACACGCCCACACCTGCACCGCTACCATACAGTACATTTCATCTAGGTGAAAGATTATGACAACAGGGATCGTGTCAATTATATCTGCAGCTAACAGACCCAGACGCGCTACCAAGGAATGCTCAAATCCCATGTGCAGGCTGCCTCTTCAATCAATTTGAACCTCATGAATGGAAAAAATGCTTTAACATGTGAATTGCTATGTGAGGCGCTAATACACTTAAATAATTCAAGGGAATCCTTAATCGTCTGACCTAGGATTTTTTTTGTTGCATTGTCCCTGGTATTACAGTAACAGGATTGTAGAAGCAGTGCCTGCAGTTACACCCATTCTCCAGTGATGAACAGACTGGTTGGGGTTAGCATTCATTTCCACAGCCTTATTGAGCATCGGCATAATTACCATAAATCATCATATTGATGCCTGTGTCCAGAAGAGCTGCAGAAAAGGCTATATTTGGTAATGATGCCATTGGTTGAAAGTGTGCAGTAGACCACTGAGCTGTCCCATCCATAGTCATGAAAGGTTGGTTTACACTGACGAGAAATAAGACTGAGGATTAAAAAATATGCAAGCTCAGTGACAGGGCAACAATTTGTAGCTCGCTTTGGATTAGATGGTTGGAAATGAATAAGGAGGTTAAATGCTTTGACACAAGGTACAGTCTTTGTCGGGCTGCGGGCTCAGTGATCCGCTTAAGTTCTAATGCTTTGTGTAATGATGAATTTGAATCAGCCAGAGAAAAGTCAATGGGCTGTGTCAGGACAACTCAACTTAAAGGTGCTCTGAGGAACTTTAATTTCTTTTTAAATTCTTGCACCCCTTTTTGACAAAAGCGGTAGTGTTTTTACTACGCCAGCTGTAGTTATTGGTTGTATGTACCCATGACAAAGGCATTAAGAAAAAACTAAATAAAAATGGTATTCTTTGCACTGATGCTCTCGTTTGCTATTACATGTCATTTATGATCATCAGAGGAAAAATGAGACCGAAATATATTCTGAAATATTAAAAAAGTTCCTCGTAGCACCTTTAACCTGGAGACCCAGATAGTTACTGCAACACTGCTGAATGTCTCTTATCTCTGTGGAGTCAACTACTGCTTAATGTAAAAAGTAGAAACACAGTAACTCTACAAGGAATCCTAGAACTTTGCCAAATACTATTTTATCTTTCCTGCCAGGCTTCCATAGCTGTTGATGCAGCAGCTGTATGACCCGATAAAGCCAAGAGAATAGTAGGGCAAATGGGTGAATGATATAGGGACAGACAATGTAACAGCGATGGAGCGCCTGAAAGAGCGAGAGAGAGAGGCAGCTGCGGAAAAGAGAGAAAGACATTAAATATGAAAAGCAGAGGCAAAAATAAACATGACAGAAAAGGGGAGGAGGAGGGGGTGAACGTTAAAGGGGGGATGGATGGAGAAGCCTGACAGCTGGCAGACGGGGAAGGTGGCGCTGCTCTGCTCTCAGCCCAGTCTCACTGCACCTTAGCAGGCCAGATGGACTAACCTGCCACTGTTTGCCCTTCACCAGCTAGCATACAGACACAAAGACACTCACGCACGCACGCACGCACGCACGCACGCACGCACACACACACACACACACACACACACACACACACACACACACACACACACACACACACACACAAACACGCACACACACTATTGGTGAACTAACTTGGCAATAATACACAATACATACTGTAAGTACTTGCCCAGTTTTATTCACTTGGTTGGATAGTACGAGGACCATCTATACTGTGTTTGAAGGGAAGTAAATGCCAACTGGAAACATAAACAAGGAAAATAATACTTTAATAAGTAAAACAAGCAAGAATAACAGTTTTTGGGTCCTTTATCCTTTTCCAGATATTCAAATAGTGGAACGGTTATATTGCTTTTGCGATCTCATGGTTGTTGCTTTCCAAAAAAAAGAAAAAGTGTATTTGCTGCTCAATAATATTTAAATAAAACATAAGAATATGAATATTAAAAACACCCCACTGTGATACAGGATCTCCCTCTAGTGTCAAAACTGGGCTACTACATCATGGATCAGAGTTCAGCACCAATGCAATGGAAAGCTCCCATGCCCAACACACCAGGCCAGCAATAAGCTAAGAGGGGAGACAAGAAATTGGAATGTATTTAGAAATGCAAGATTGAAACACCTAAAAGTTTGAACTAGAAATAAAGAACCCAAACACCTTGTGTGGGTTTAGATCTCCTAAAGAACCCAAACACCTTGTGTGGGTTTAGATCTCCTCCGGATCTTTATTACTGTCCTCGTTTCTCCAGTAATTTAGTGGCAATCCCGCAAGAAAAACATGCGGCCGGTCCCCAAACAGTATTGATTGATGTCTGGTTATAAAAAGACATCTATCATCTGGACAGTCTGAAATTAAAGCTGTAGTGGTCTGTGTGTCCATGAGTCTGAGTGTTTGTGTGTGTTCACTCTCCCTCGAGTGTGTGCATGCCTGTGTGTACTGTATAGATGGCTGGGGCGGTTAGGGGGGGAAGTGTAGGGGGGGGGGGAGTGTGTGTGTGTGTGTGTGTGTGTGTGTGTGTGTGTGTGTGTGTGTGTGTGGGGGGGGGGGGAGGGGGGTTGTTGATGCGGTACAGTAATATGAAACAATAAAATGTAGACAGCTGATTCATATCTGGGCATAAAAGCCAGAGTTTTGTTAGGTTCCTTTTTAATGAAACCTATAATTTCTGCCTCCCTCTGTGTTGTTGCTATGGAGCAGAGGGATCGATCATGGAGAGAGACATCCAGAGCTGCTATATTTCGCGGTATTGCTATGGCAATGAGTGAGCTAAGTGACAGCGTGAACGATCGTTGACACAGTAAAGAGTCAAATGTCAACTATATCTCAGTCATACAGTGCTGAGGAGGGGGAAAAAACTGCTTTCTTATAGGGACACACACAGGCCGAAGTGAAAGGAGACCACACACACACACACACACACACACACAAACACAAATACACGCACGCACACACGCAAACTACATAAGCAAGGTTTCGTCAAAGACTGATGTTATAGGCGCAAAGGTTACAAATTCAATCACTGTAGAGATGGCTGCCACATCACTGTGTCTTCTTCCGTGTGTGTGTGTGTGTGTGTGTGTGCAAGCGTGCGGGCAACTATGACTGTATAGACTCCGTTGTGTCTTGAGAATGTATCGCTGGGTTGACAGAAGAGAACATTGCTTAAAATTCAAACAGAGGGGAGCTCACCAAATGTATACATTTCAGAGAAAGGAGACGTTAGAAACATAGACTGAAAGGGACAAAAAGAGATTGTATAAAGTAAGACATAGTTCTTCTGATAATATAAAGCAGATATCTGGAGGACTGTTGCGATCAATCAGGTAAAGAATAAAAACTAAAAGAAGAAAGGACTCGTATGGGTGGAGAAGCTGAGCCTCTGTTCTGTTTCACACAGGGGAGAGGGGATCTACACCATCAGCACATTCAACCGGTGAACCAACATCGCTTTTTCATCTTCCTTTACTCTCTACGCCTCTCCTCTATCTCCTTTGACCTTAGGAAGCTAGTACACACACACACACACACACACACACACACACACACACACACACACACACACACACTGAGCTAAGCATTTCCTAGCAGTACCAAAGGATATCAAACACAACCAATATTTACTATGTGTGAGAATGACCATATAGAATGCCTGCTGGTCTTATCCACAAGCTCACGTAAAACCTGTACGACTCCCGAAGAGAGCAAGTTGCTGAATTTTATTAACAGAAAAAAAGCCAAAGTCAAATCAAATATAAACCCATCTGATCCCCTTTTATCCACAAGAATCCAAATCAAACAGTCTTTCTTCTCTGTAGCGATGGAGTGGACGGATAGGGTACCACCTGAGTGCACTCACATACTCAAAACTCTCCCAGCCATCTCTGAAGATTTAACCTGCCTGTCGACTCCAGGCCCAGAGATTAGTTGAGAAGTGTACACACACACACACACACACACACACACACACGCACACACACACACACACACACACACACACACACACACACTTGCTATTCATCCAGAGGGGCTACGGAAGACGACAGTATAGAATTATAATGACCAGAACAGACACAGCAGAGAAAATCCTGGGGATTTATTGCGGTATGGTTAAATGACACGAAGAAGCACAAGAGGCTCTTCAACTGATTCACTGATTCTGAGTGTGTGTGTGTGTGTGTGTGTGTGTGTGTGTGTGTGTGTGTGTGTGTGTGTGTCACAAGATCATTGTATATTTAGTCCATGTGCTCCAAGAGAAGAGGCTGGTTGTGTGTGGTTTTGAGTGTGCATACTGAAGAAATGAGCTGAGAGACATTGCCCCCTTCTGGACAGGGAAGGGACAACACACACTGTCCCATATTCTCCACCTTTAAGGCAACACGAAACTCTACCCACGCCATCTCGAACATACATCACATACTAACAGCATACAGTAAGTCTGTGCATGCAAAGCTTCTGGGAGACAGTTCAAACACATTTATAAACCACTGCAACAGCCAACATGTCCATTTGGATTCCTTTTCCCCCTAAAGACACACACATCCTCCTGACACACTGCTGTCACTCACAGTGTTGTGTGAATGCCTTGACTTTGTAACAGAGAATATGTTTGAGTGAAGTCATGACTTACAGGGGTGCTGCCATCGGACAGAGTGGTCATGCTGATGGACATGCTCATCTTGTCAGAGGAGGAGAGGGAGGGAGGAGAGGGGCTCCTCTTCTCTGCTTCCTGTCTCTGGACCAAGTCCCGCCAGGCTCGCTGGATACTACAATTAGCCAAAGAAATATAGATAACACATAAACACATGCACCCGATGGTCATTCAAGCCTTAACACTAGAGATGCACCGATCCACTACTTTTCAATCCGATCCGGTTCTGATATCTGGGGGTTTGATACTGTCCGATATCATAATTATTATACATTTCTTTGTTGGTGGTGATGTTATGTATTAGGGTCTAAAATAGCTATGGTCTTCTTAACATTTGGATCTGATACTCAACACATAATGCATTTCGGAGTTTGCTGAGATCTTAACATTAAAGTAGGTCGGTCCACCTTACAATCAGTCAATTTAGGAAATTCAAATGTCTTTAATGTCTTAAAGTGCATGGATCAGACTCCTCAGCTGTATTTCCACCTGTACCAGCAGTGACACCCTTAAAAAGAAGTAAAGTCTAGTTGAGACTTTACTTCTTTGTGACAAATCGCATAAAAATATGAACAAATTTCAACTTTCATTTGAATTAATTTCAGGAAGATACTCACATCAACACCTTGGTCTCAATGGACGGCATGTTGATATTGATGATGTTGTCGAGGTCCGTAGTCCGATGATTACTGAGCCAGGAGAGAAGGGGGAAGGGGTGTAGGGGACATTCAGAGGACAGACACACACACACACACACACACACACACACACACACACACACACACACACACACACACACACACACACACACACACACACACACACACACACACACACACACACACACACACACACACACACACACACACACACACACACACACACACACACACACAATCTCAGTCTGGGTTATCAGTAATTAAACAGTGATGGCTCGGACACATCTGCAGGGAAATTGGCTTTTACAGCAGCACAAGAGCAGGTTTGTTGTGTTTATGGTGTGTGTGTGTGTGTGTGTGTGTGTGTGTGTGTGTGTGTGTGTGTGTGTGTGTGTGTGTGTGTGTGTGTGTGTGTGTGTGTGTGTGTGTTTGTGTGTAAACTCACCTCTGCAGCTGGAAACCTTCATCATTAACATGCTTGAAGTCAGTCTGGAGGTTTTTCAGCTGCTCCTGTGTGATGGAGAGACATACAGAGGGACAGAGCCAGAAATCAGAAATAATGACATCATATGAAATGCCTTGGTGCAAACACAACAGAAACCCTTTGCAGTAAGAGGTGATGCCTATATTGTGTGTGTGTGTGTGTGTGTGTGTGTGTGTGTGTGTGTGTGTGTGTGTGTGTGTGTGTGTGTGTGCGTGTGCAATGTATTAGCAAACGGTTGGAGGATGTATGATCATTGTGCTGAGCTCAGCGACTCCTGCAGCAGGTGGTTTGGCAGCATTTCGGCTCTGTTAGATGTTTTCTCGTGAAGTTAGTATAGCATAGCTTTGAAAAGAACTCGGCCAACTTTGCCGCTTCAGCGTTTTCTAGGCATTTGGCCCAGAAGCACACACACATAGAGACAGAGAGAGAGAGAGAGAGAGAGAGAGAGAGAGAGAGAGAGAGAGAGAGAGAGAGAGAGAGAGAGAGAGAGAGAGAGATGCGATTCAGGAAAGTCATTCATTGAGACACAAGGCAAGACAAGGTAAGGCAGAGAAGATGCAGCAGAATATACTGCCTCAACTACGGCACAGTTTTCGTACAGATGTGGCAGACAGGTTGCAGATGAGAGCGATGACACTTTACACTTTCACTGAAATGTCTTTTAGCTCGGCTCTACGCCTGCTGCTCTCCTCCCCTCAGCTCCGTCCTCCAGCTTTAATAGTGCTGTGTAACGAGGACGGGCCTGCCTCTACATAATTGAGCAGACTAATTCAATTACAAGGGAGCAACAAAGTTTAAGTGGAGCAGTTCTTCCTGATGAGCCAGGAGGGTCACATCAGGGCACTAAGCAACCACATGCTACATCACAACGCATTTTTGTGTTTGTGTGTGTGTGTGTGTGTGTGTGTGTGTGTGTTTACAGTGAAACCAGCAGAATTCCTCATTTTTATTTCACTTTGTTAGATTTCTATATTACAGCATAATGAAGTATGCATGTAAGAATATATTGCCCCTATTAGATGGAAGATTGGCCTATAAAGCGACTCACACTATGAAATAAATTACACCTATTAGTTGCACTAGCATACCAGGAAAAATGCCTGCACTGCAGTGGTTATTCGATGTTTCAGTCCAAGGTGTTTAATATTCAGCACATAACGATATACTGTATATCGTAATTATGTGACACACACACACACACATACAGTCATATGAAAAAGTTTGGGAACCCCTCTCAGCCGGCATTATAATTGACTCTGCTTTCACAAAAAAAAGATAAAAGTGGTATGTCTTTAATTTACCAGGAACAGCTAAGTACTGGGATGTTTTCCAAACAAAGATTTTTTGAAAAGCAGTATTTGGTTGTATGAAATAAAATAAAATGTGAAAAACTGGCTGTGCAAAAATATGGGTACCCTTGTGGTTTTGTTGATTTTAATGCCTGTAACAGCATGTAAAACTGATGAATTTAAACACAAAGTTGGTTGGATTATGTTGTTAAGCCTTGAACCTCATAGAAATGTCTGTTTAATCATGAGAAAATTTATTTTAGGTGCCTAAATGCAAGTTGTACTTCTCTTTGACTCTCTGCTGAAGTGAGACAGAATGGGATCATCAAAACAGCTCCCAAAAGATCTTAAAAACAAAGATTATTCATTATCATGGTTTAGGGGAAGGCTACAAGAAGCTTTCCCAAAGGTTTCAATTGTCAATTTCTACTGTAAGGAACGTTGTCAGGGAATGGAAGGACACAGGCACAGTTGCAGTTAAACCCAGGTCTAGCAGACCAAGAAAAGTACAAGAGCGGCATATGCGGCGGATTGTGAGAATGGTTGCACACAACCCAAAGATCACCTCCAAAGACCTGCAAGAACATCTGGCTGCAGATTGTGTATCTGTACATGGTTCAACAAATCAGTGCAATTTGCACCAAAACATCTGTATGGCCAGGTGATGAGAAGGAAGCCCTTTCTGCGCCCACGCCACAGATACAGTTGCAAAAGCTCATTTAGACAAGCCAGATTCATATTGGAAGAAAATTCTTTGGACTGATGAGACAAAAATTAAGTTATTTGGTCTTTATAAAAAGCAGATGTTTTGGTGCAAATTGCGCTGAATTGTTGAACGATGTACAGATACACAATCTGCAGCCAGATGTTCTTGCAGGTCTTTGGAGGTGATCTGTGGGTTGTGTGCAACCATTCTCACAATCCTCCACCTATGCCACTCCTGTTTTTTTCTTGGTCTGCCATGCCTGGGTTTAACTTCCACTGTGCCTGTGTCCTTCCATTTCCTGACAACGTTCCCTACAGTCGAAATTGACAATTGAAACCTTTGGGAAAGCTTCTTGTAGCCTTCCCCTAAACCATGACAGTGAACAATCTTTGTTTTTCAGATCTTTTGGGAGCTGTTTTGATGATCCCATTCTGTCTCACTTTAGCAGAGAGTCAAAGAGAAGTGCAACTTGCATTTAGGCACCTAAAATAAATTTTCTCATGATTAAACAGACATTTCTATGAGGTTCAAGGCTTAACAACATAATCCAACCAACTTTGTGTTTAAATTCATCAGTTTTACATGCTGTTACAGGCATTAAAATCAACAAAACCACAAGGGTACCCATATTTTTGCACAGCCAGTTTTTCACATTTTATTTTATTTCATACAACCAAATACTGCTTTTCAAAAAATCTTTGTTTGGAAAACATCCCAGTACTTAGCTGTTCCTGGTAAATTAAAGACATACCACTTTTATCTTTTTTTTGTGAAAGCAGAGTCAATTATAATGCCGGCTGAGAGGGGTTCCCAAACTTTTTCATATGACTGTATATATATATTATATATGTGTGTGTGTGTGTGTGTGTGTGTGTGTGTCGCTCAAAGTAAGTACGATAGAGTCTCAGAAAAAGTATCCTTTTGAAGTGTAAATGAGCACATACGTATTTATTTAATTGAAACACTGTTGTACAGAGTTTTCAGCTGAACGAGAAGTAGCTGTCGAAACACACCAGCATCATATGTTTTTTCTTCTTTCAATAAAGGGTGTATCTTGTTTGTCGCTGTGTCCAATTTGACTGTGACAGACTGTGTTGTTTTCCTCATTAATCTCCCTCCCAGAAGGAACAAGCAGCTCATTAGACAGAATCAAGGACTTTGACTAGTGATCAATGATTGCTGCAAGGAGCTGCTTTTTTTGGTGTGTAATCTTTCCATGTCTGTTTGTCTTTCCATCTCGGTTTCTTTCTGTAGAAAAGAGGATTTATGAAAAAATAACCTCAGCCAGTCCACACTAATACTACCGTAGAAAGAATGCTCTCTATCTCTCTTACAGTAAACAGTCCATTCACTAGCGTGCACAAACACACACACACACACACACACACACACACACACACACACACACACACACACACACACACACACACAATCAGGTATCATTTGGTAATCTTAAAACAGGCAAGTGCCATGCGGAATGAGCAATAGAACCGAATTTGAAGGACACTAAAATAACTTAAATAATTCCAATATAGCCTTCATAAGTGAAAGAGACATGAGAAATGAGTAAGAGGCAATGATTGAGAGGTGAGACAACAATCAACAAGGAGGGTAGATGTGTGTGTGAATGAATGAGCGGATAATTTAAATTTCCTCTTGGACTTACTGTGTGTTACTGACAGACTATTAACCTACAGTATCTCACAAAAGTGAGTACACCCCTAACATTTCTTCAAATATTTCATTATATCTTTCCATGCGACAACACTGAATAAATGACACTTTGATACAATGTCAAGTAGTCAGTGTACAGCTTGTATAACAGTGTAAATTTACTGTCCCCGCAAAATAACTCGACACACAGCCATTAATGTCTAAACTGCTGTCAACAAAAGTGAGTACACCCATAAGAAAAAATGTCCAAATTGGGCCCAAAGTGTCAATATTTTGTTTTACCATCATTATTTTCTAGCACTGCCTTAACCCTCTTGGGCATGTAGTTCACTAGAGCTTCACAGGTTGCAACTGGAACCCTCTTCTACCCATTCATGACGACATCAAGGAGCTGGTGGATATTAGAGTCCTTGTGCTCCTCCATCTCCCGTTTTAGGATGCCCCAAAGATGCTCAATAGGGTTTAAGACTGGAGACATGCTTGGCCAGTCCATAACCTTTACCCTCAGCTTCTTTAGCAAACCAGTGGTCGTTCGGAGGGGTGTTTGGGGTCGTTATCATGTTGCAGTACTGCCCTGCGGCCCAGTTTATGAAGGGAGGGGATCATGCTCTGCTTCAGTATGTCACAGTACATGTTAGAATTCAATGAACTGTAGATCCCCAGTGCTGGCAGCACTCATGCAGCCCCAGACCATGACACTCCAACCACCATGCTTGACTCTAGGCAAGACACACTTGTCTTTGTACTCCTCACCTGGTTGCCGCTCCACACTCTTAACACCATCTGAACCAAATGAATGTATTTTGGTCTCATCAGACCACAGGACATGGTTGCAGTAATCCATGTCCGTAGTCTGTTTGTCTTCAGCAAACTTTTTGTGGGGTTTCTTGTGCATCATCTTTAGAATAGGCTTCCTTCTGGGATGACAGCCATGCAGACCAGTATGATGCAGAGTGCGGCGTATGGTCTGAGCACTGACAGGTTGACCCCCCACCCCTTCAAGCCCTTCAGCAATGCTGGCAGCACTCATACGTCTATTTTCCAAAGCCAACCTCTGTGTACGACGCTGACCATGTGCACTCAACCTTCGTAAACTGGGCCGCAGGGTGGTATTGCAACATGATAACGACCCCAAACACACCTCCAAGACGACCAGTGGCTTGCTAAAAAAGCTGAGGGTAAAGGTTATGGCCTGGCCAAGCATGTCTCCAGACCTAAACCCTATTGAGCATCTTTGGGGCATCCTCAAACGGAAGGTGGAGGAGCGCAAGGTCTTTAATATCCACCAGCTCTGTGATCAAGGACGGATTAACATGACCACGGGCCCTGGACACAAACCAGTCATGGACCCCTACCAACACGCAAATACACGCACTAGCACACCGTGCAATCCACAATCACACACATTATAATGCAGTGCACGGCCTAGAGAGAGAAAGAGAGAGATAGAGCGAAATACAATTCTATAAAGTCTCTCTGGTGCTGCGCAAGAGAAAGAGATTCTTTGCGCCGGAGCCTACTAGACAGTTAGATTGGGGCAGAGACACCGACGATGCGAGCGCGCGCCAAGCGCGCGAGCAGATTTTTTTTGCCTTTGTAAGATCTCTGCGCCTGCTTTTTGGCCAACCCTTGCCCCCCTCGGAGCCTACACTCAATGTCTGAGCGAAGCAGCGCGTCACCCGGTGAAACGCTGTGTTGGTGTCGTTCACAGTGAGACAGACACACTCTGTGGTTTAAAACTAAATGATCACAGGGGATTCCTGCACGTTAACGGGTGTCGAGGGGACAGGCTCCGCGATCTGATTGCATGTCCCGAGCCTGGATACCCCAATCTCACTGCCGACTAACTGTAAAGTGAAACAACCGCCTCGCTCGTTACACTGGTACTGGTGCGTAAAGGGAACGCACAGTTGGCAAACTCTCCTCACTACAACTGCCACAGCAGAAAAGCCACTCTAGGTCGATCGCTGTACCGATTCGTGCCTCTGATACGTTGACTCGCAACACAATGAGTCGAGGCTTTGATTTCAGTGGGGATGTGGAGCTCTTTGGCCATTTCCCGTGCCTTTTTTTCTCTAGACACACCGTTCTCTATCCAAGCGCACACACGCTTGTCCCGGCCGAATATAAGACCCCGAATATAAAACAACCCGACTTTTTACGACCCATTCCCAGGGGGGAAACCCCCGTCAAAATGTTTTAATTAAAAAAAAAAATCAAGGGCCCCCCTATTGGCCAGGGCCCTGGACATGTGCCCACTTTGCCCATGCGGTAATCCGTCATTGTCTGTGATGCTGTCATAAATGGGTGGAAGAGGGTTCCAGTTGCAACCTGTGAAGCTCTAGTGAACTACATGCCCAAGAGGGTTAAGGCAGTGCTGGAAAATAATGGTGGCCACACAAAATATTTACACTTTGGGCCCAATTTGTAAATTCTTTCTAAGGGGTGTACTCACTTTTGTTGGCAGCAGTTTAGACATTAATGGCTGTGTGTCGAGTTATTTTGATGGGACAGTAAATTTACACTGTTATACAAGCTGTACACTGACTACTTTACATTGTACCAAAGTGTCATTTATTCAGTGTTGTCCCATGGAAAGATATAAAGAAAAATGTGAAGAAATGTGAGGGGTGTACTCACTTTTGTGAGATACTGTACCTCAGAAACAAATGCGAACACACACACACGGAAAAACATGTACATATGAACGCTTTAAAGCCTACTACAGTGATGGCACATATTCATGCACATGAGAGCACCAAATACATACAGAGGCAATATCCATTGATGTACTAGCCTCTGCATCCACAGCTCAACTACAAGTATCATCCTCTCACCACTTAGCTCCTCATTTATCCCATAAAACAAGTAAGTACAGAGATTATGCTAAATCTTATTATAATGACTTGGTGACTGCATACAAAAACCCGTAGCAAATTGTTAAATGACAGTCATTTTAAGCACAAACAAAATGTTGACAAAAGCATTACTGCTACAGATAATTTCATACTCTCCCAGACTGAATAATTAGCGGGTGACATTACTGTTGTAATTATGTAGCTTGTTGGGATAACAACTCGGATACTATTCATGAACATTTTTGTTTAGATTTTGATATGACTTCCAAGGGGGGAAATGTCAGATCCCATCGAAATGTCAAATAATGTTGGTGACTCCAACAATTAGTTTGAAGAGCATAAGTCTGAAGAGCATATCATGTATTTCACGTGTGTGTGTGTGTGTGTGTGTGTGTGTGTGTGTGTGTGTGTGTGTGTGTGTGTGTGTGTGTGTGTGTGTGTGTGTGCTCGCACAACATAAATCCCAACACTGATATCCGGAGATCATTATACACCACTTAAACATAACCCTGACTTCAGCAAGACATTTACAACCAGTTTAATGCATGGTATTGATTTCACAATCTATAGCAATATACATTTTGTAATTATTTTGTACCAACGCAAAGGCTTTATGTGCTGTCAAAACAATGTATTTGATCCTTTCCAAAACCCTTTTTTCTTCCGCTATCCAAACCCAAACCCAAAATCCTTCCATCCAGGCTCAGTGATAAACACCATCCTGTATGTGGAGTAAGAATACCAAAAAAAAGTACCGGAACATAAACCAGAGGTTTGCATAATTTAGTGGCTGAGTCGACAGAAAATCTATAGTCATTTTGGGCTTTGGCAGTGCCAAGCAGGCCTGTATTGATTGGTGTGTCTGTATATGTGTGCACGTCCACGCTTGTGTGTGTGCAAATATGTGTGTTGGTGAATTTATGGTGGAGTCAGGTCGAGCAGAGAGAGGGGGCAGAGAGGAAGAGAGGGAGATGCTGATGGAGAAGAGACCTTGAACCCAGAGCACACTATAGACCAACAGAGGAAATAGAGCTTCTGACAGCCAAATACACACCACCAGCCCTCCTATGCTACTCATCCCTCATTTCTTCCCCTCCCCTCTCCACCTCTTTCCCATTTCACCAATCTTTTCTCCTTAATTCCACTTCCCAAAGAGAAAATGAAAAGGAAATAAGACAAGCATGAGGAGGCATTGAGAATATTTTTTGGCATTTTTCATGCTTTATTTGACAGTATGAAGAGACAGAGGTGAAATGGGGCAGAGAGGGGAGTGACATGCAGAGTACGACCGCGGGCGGGAATCGAACCCGGGTCTGCTGCTGGGTTGGGGGGGGGGGGCGCCCTACCAAATGAGCTAAGGGCGCCCCACCAAATGAGCTAAGGGCGCCCCAGAAAGCACAGACTTAACAGAGATGGAACAGGGGACAATGTGAGAACTTGGGTACAGTAGGATAAAACAAAGGACCAATAGTTGTTTAGGAGGTCTTCTCCATAATTCTGAGAAAATACGACATATTCTCCTCTTGTGGAAAATGAACCATTATAATATACTGTACATCATGCTCTGGGGCCGTATTCACAAAACATTTTATCTTAGCGCTAAGAGTACTCCTAAGGAGCACTAAAAGTTCTTAGTAAGGAGTAATTTCTTAAAACCTATTCACAAAGCTGCTAAGACCAACTTTTACTAAGGAATGGGAGGGACTCCTAAGCTAATAATAGAGGGTGTGGTTGACCCTGTTGCTATGGATGACGTCATGTTCATACCTTCTATGCCCACAGTGATTGGCTGAGAGGGAATGAGTCCCTAAGAGTGAATTTATGATAGAAACACTGTGGGAGATATCCATATTGTGTCGCTGTATTAAAGTAAATAGTTTTTATATAGCCCACAATTAATGACAAGTGACACTGATTTAACATGAAACCAAGATACTGCTGGGTTTCCCACACATTCGTTCACAATTAACCTACAATAGCGCCACATAGGCCTATTAATTTTAAATTTTACAATGATTTGAATCGGAAAAAATATCCTCATTGAACCGCTGCAAGCCATGCACTCTCACTGTATTTTTCTCAACGGCGGACTATGCAGCAATAGTCAGACAGTGACACACCAGGAAATTCACAATTCAGAAACAACAGCCGGCGAAATCGTAAAGTACATGCGGAAGGAAAAAGGCGAGACACGCAACTATACAGTAGCGGATCTATGGAACGGAGGAGATGCTGCGAAGCGCCACATATAGGCCTACTCTAGTAGGAAATTAAACCCAAACGTGACACCAACAGTAACTTTCAGTGCATCGTAAACCCAAAGCAACTGCAGGAAAAGGAACTTAATAAATAATGTTTTATATAAATATAATAAATATAAATGTGTCTATACTTTCTAAATATAGCTTTACGATCATTAAACCCTTACAGCTATTAAAGGTACCTTTCATAAAGCTCACTAGCATTAAATCTCTCCAAAACACCATCAAATGGTTGTCTGTGATTTACTCTTAGTGACTTAGGAGTCCTCTCGAGGACTCCTAGCTTTTCATAGATTTAGGAGCTAGTTTTAACGCTAAAATGCTTTGTGAATTACACTTATCTTAAAAAGTTAGGAGTCCTAAAACTAGGAGTGAAACGCCCCTTATTTTTGAGAGTTACTCCTAAATCAGCACGTTAGGACCTACTCTTAGCCTTAAAATGTTTTGTGAATACGGCCCCAGATGATCTCACTTCTAAACATGAAAGAAGACACTCAATGGGCCAAGCAGCTCAGGTGGCTTGAGCTATAAGCTAACCGGCAAGTCTTTAGGAAGTCCTAAAAAAAACAATCTTAGACATGGCGGACCCCTTTCTGCACTAAGAATCCAAGCTCTTGTCTTCAGGCCACACTAACATGTGAAAACCATAAACAGGTTGCCTTTGTATATTGAATAGCTATCAATATGCCAAACATGGAGTAGCTCATGCACATCAAATGCAGCCTTCTCTGTCTTTCAATTGCACTTTATGCTCCCTCACTGCTGATACCATCCCAGGGATTTTATACTGCTTATTGTTTTTATATATTGTTTTTACAGTCTTATTGTTTTTAGTGCCTCGTTGTTGTTGTTTCTTTATTGCCTTGCACTTGTGTGGGGTGTCACTGCTTGTCTTGTTAATATAATGTTTTAAAACCTGGCTGCACATCACATTTTTTATAATGGGGCAATCAAGAATGACTTAACCTGGACGTGACCTTTCAGAAGAAAGTAAGTCTTTCCTAAGGTTTTTTTTTAAATGTATTTATTTACTCATTCTTACTTGAAAACATGCTTGTGTTGTTCCTCAGCAGTTGGATTCATTATCAGCTCTGGAAGCATATAAGAGACACAAAAGGAATTTACCAGAATGCTAAATACCGATCTCATCCATATCAATTTGTCATGTAACTAATTTTTCCGCATTGTAGTCATGAAAGATTGCAGTTTTTTCCCACGGGATAATCATCTGGAAAGGCTCATCTAGCTCTGGAAGGAAAGGTTAAAGGTTCACGCAACAATAAAACAAGGGGAAAAAAAGCTGTGTTGTGTTGGAGAGACAACAGGAGGAGAGGGAGGGGCTGAGTGATGGCCGCTCTGAGAGGTTAGATACCTCGGCTGCAGCGTGCAGACAAAAGGGCAGGGGAAAGATAAAGATACAGCACTTTGCGGAGAGACAGAAAGTGATTCGGCTGAGCGTCGGCGAGGGAGTTTAAAAAGGAAGGGGAATATGAAAGTATAGGCTTGTTCCGTTTGGCGGAGAGGAAGAAGGGATGCGGCGGTGAAAGCACAAGCCTGTCGGGCGCTGAAGAAATTAAACTGGACCGACGCCAGCCAGCCAACCAACCAACCCCGAGAAACACGGAAAAAAAGAGAGAAATGGCCTGCCTGGGAAGTGGCCTTCAGCTCTCCTATACATGGGGCGTAAATCTGTCCCCCTGCTGCACCTCCAACTGATCCAGACACACACATACTAACACTCACACACGTGATCTAAACAGCCCGCCCGCTCCTATAAATGCCTCCTTAACTCAGTTTTGGGGTACAGAGTGACAGACAAAGAGAGGAGGAGAGACACACACACTCTCCGCAACATAACACACATGGCATATTCTCTGGTTTTCCTTGTCATTGATATATACGTTGTTTCTTTCATCTGTTCTTGTCAGTCTTGTATTCAGTATCCGGTCTCTAAGTCTGAGTCGGTTTCCCTCTTCAATACTTGATGAGCTTCCTGATGTGAAGTGCTGGCAAGTGGCAACCGATTCCAGGTTGTCACTCTACTCTCTTCCAGCACTGCAGAACATCGGCCAGCTGTGTTTGTTTTCCTGATGAACTCAATTAACTCTGGTACACAGTCTCCAGAAAGCCAGCCACACACAGACACGGACACACAGACACGGACACACACACTTTTTATGGAACACAGACATAAGGATTTTCTTTTAAACTATAATTAATCAGATACGTAATTGTATGATTAATTTTCGTGATGCCGACCAACCAGAAGTTCCACATCAAAACTAAACAAAGACACAGGGAAAAGTAAACCAGTGTGAAAACACAATCAAAATCAATGCAAGGGGAATACAATTGCAAATATTGTTTGTACTGTTTGAAATCTGATGAAAAAATGACAAACCAGCATGTTTCAAAACCTATTTGCTCCTAAAGAAACCTACAAATGGGTTAACTTTGCACAGAAGCAAAGTGATTAAACACTTCTCCACTGCTGTTTTCTTTACTGTTACTAATATCAACATGTAAGCCATCAGTAAGCAAACAAAGACTGCCAAACAAACATTTATTGTCCCTCCCTACAGACATGAAATATATTTCTGCTAGCTTTGTTTGGACAGCAACCAGGTCCTCCTAACCCAATAATGGAATGACCTTGAGGCCCAGAGTTATTCCACTCACTTTTCAGCCAAAAAGCCCTCATGACCTGTTCCATGGTGATGATGGTAACATGACTGGTTTCAACACCATCATACCATCTGCCATTCTACATAGGTCAGCTATCACACACACACACACACACACACACACACACACACACACACACACACACACACACACACACACACACACACACACACACACACACACACACACACACACACACACACACACACACACACACACACACACACACACACACACACACACACACACACACACACACACACACACACACACACACACACACACACAAACCAGTGGGCTTGGAGGCAGCCTCTATCAGTCAAGCCTCCCTGGGGTCCTGGCCCAGCCAGCCAGCCAGCCAGCCAGTCTGCGCCATCTCTGCCATCACACTCACATCCTCATTGCTCTCTTATGCCACGGGGACAAAGAACCTGTCAATACAGTTGTGTGTGTGTGTGTGTGTGTGTGTGTGTGTGTGTGTGTGTGTGTGTGTGTGTGTGTGTGTGTGTGTGAGTGAGTGATAGCAACCAAGGACAAGTACTGTTATCTGTAGCAGTTCCTGTCCAGACACTGTGTCTTCTGGCACCTGTATGTGAATGTTTGTGTGCTGATGCATGTGTGTGTGTGTGTGTGTGTGTGTGTAAGTGTGTGTTTTGGCGTGCGTGCGTAGTTTTGCAAGTATCTATTGGGATTCATTGTCCAGACACTAGCAATGTCGTCCCCAAGTGACCCTGCAATGAAAGCAGGCTGGTAATATCTCTTTCTATTGCACTCTCATATGCGCACCCACGAAGACTCACACACACATGTGGGAATCATGAAGTAAGCCACGTGACGATGTCACATGACCGGCACACAATTAGGCAGGAAGCAATAAAAGTTTGGCGGTGTCAACACACTCCCTCTCGCTACTTTGCTGTGTGCACCTCAGCTCTCCCCCTGTGCTGCCTAGCGATATAAGGACACACGTTTCCTCTCTTAACGGAGAGAACTGGGTCAGTTCTGGCAGGTAATTCCGAGTGTTTTAACCACCTGTTCTACAACCTGTTGCGCTACTGCATTGTTTTTAGTACATGTCTGTTTTATATCACCCGTTTTTATTGTATTGTTTCAGGTCACTGAACGTGACAAAGGGTTGCTGTGGCCAGTAAGAAGCCTCATTACGGGTAAACTAAGCACACGTTTTGTTGTATTTTATTTTGCTTTTAGCCATGGTTTTTTATAATCTTATTTTTATGTTGTAGAGTGGAAGTCCCTCCCCCCTCCTTCCTGAATTGCTGGGTCACAGGCAGGACTAGTGTGTATGTTGAGGCTACTCATACAATGTAGGCTCATCTACATTGTGACAATATTTGCTGATTATACCATCGGGCTGGCAACTAATTGTTACTTTGTTTTGTTCTTTTAAAAGGGACCAGGCCAGCCACTGTTTTCTACTGTTTTTATATTTTCTTTATGTTTGTCTGTTTTATTAGAACCCATCAGTAGCTCTTATGGCTAGAATGTTGTGACTCAGATTACTCTCCTTCTATTTCAGGGATCTCTGTACAAGGCTGGGCCCGTGGCGACACATGTCTAAGCTTTCTGTGGTGGGACTGCACGGTTTGACACTTTATTGTACTGCTAAATGCACATTTCTTATTATTTACTTCTTATGTTACATATTTTGTAGATAGTGCATGTGTTTCCCCTTTTTGTTTGGTGTTGGCTTTTGTTGCTTTCGTTTCTTTTGTCCTCCACAGTGGCTATTCAGCGTGCACGTGCGGACCAGACCTTTTTATACCAAAAGGAGAGTAATGCTGTCATCTGAGACGTCTACTATTGCATCCCTCTCTTAAGAGGGTTTTAATCTATAGTCTTCAATAAATAAGATATATTTTTGCACCAATGCATGCCTCAATTTCATTGTTCATGTTAGGGGAAGATACATCAGTAAAAACTACACACTCATAGCTAATGTAAACGGGTTCCTCCTGCCCATCAAATTGGAGGTGGCGTTGTCAGGCATAGAAGGTAATATCTTACCTATGGTTACCCCACACACATAGATACTTTCTGCTCTGGGGGTTAGGCTAATGACCAGCGGTGTCAGTGACTGAGAGGAGAGGAGGAGAGGAGCTGCATACTGACAAAGAGGAAATGGAGCAGGGAGAAAACCTTAACACAGTCACACAAGCTAATACATACTAATAATATAATATAATACAGAACCATGGAGAAAAGGCACACGAAACAACACATCACTGCTGTTTCACCCAAACATTAATAAATGACAATGACTATGTTAATGATAGTAAAACTTAGTGAGAAGCTCTGTAAGACTTGTGTTTTTCTGAGTTTCCTTTTTGCATAACAAAAACACTACAGGTGAATATATTATTCAGAGGAGAGAGTGAGCTGAGCCGAGACGTGCCAGTCTGTCAGTGATGCCAGGTGAAGGAGATGAGTGGAATTTCCAAGGGTAAATGTATGTACATACACAGACACATACACACCCTGTAGCAGGTCTGTGGTTGTCCAGGAAACAGAAAGAGCATCTGTGTGGTGTCAGAACAGAAACCGGTCCGCAGTGAAGAAATATAATTATGTGCAAGTGTGTGCATGTGTGTGTGCATGCATGTGTCTGCGTGTTAATTCGATACATTTTCCAGGATGTGCGACTAAATCATGGAGTAAAATGAAAATAAAAGTCCTGTCAATCATGCTTATCTGTGTCAGATCATAAACTGTCTGGGATTTGGAGCACCGGAATAAAAATCCATTTTATTACATTTTTGATTTGATTTTTGATTTATTTAACATTTATGTAACAGGGATTGGTGTCGGTGACGCAGGTGCACAGACATAAAGCAACAATAAGGACAACAGGACTTTCAGAGCAAGAAGGCATTGCACCCAGAACAATACTACACATTTTTCTCAGCAAAAATAAATAAATATAAAAATCATGAGAGAACAATATGTAGCCATGAGAGGATCTTTTTGATTGTCAATGTGAAGGCATGCTCGCCCTGAGCTCATGTACATTACCACCAGTGCCTGTCTTTCCAGGCCTGCAGCATTTTCCTTGTGTAGTTAGCACTCCCAGCTCCCCTGGTGGGCCATAATCAGAGCTGTAAAGCCAGCCGTTAACATGCCAGAACAAACACAACAGTAAAGCAGCCCCCTTTTACAACACCACTCAATATTACCTGTCCTCCACAGCCGCCCAGGCAGAGCACTGTACTAACAACTTCACTCCTGGAGTGGGGGGCAATATATATGCAAAGAACGCAAAGTAAATGTATGCAACTATAAAGTTTATTTTATTGGGCAGTATGCTCAAATGGAGGGATCGGCATTATTGCTTAATAAGACTGTAAAGGCAGTTGTTGAGAGAGTCGTAAAAGAGATACAGGGTAAGGAATACAAACTCCCTGGGGGCTTTGTTATTTCATTTGACATGATCCTATTTGGCACTTTATTTTGCAATATAAAAAACTTTTTTGATGAAGACCTCTTCAGTGTGACACCACTTTAGTTTGCATCTTCCAATCCCCCAGCCCTTGGAGATGAGCTCTCAAAGATCGGTTTAAATTGCACCTACAAACCAAAGGACACTAAAAGTGGCCTCAAGAGAGTCCTCCAGTGATTTAGTATCGCACATAAACTTAAAGTTAGGGAACTTACTAGTGATAAATTTAAGAAAAATAATGGTCAAATCGATGCAGCACAAACACACAAGTTATTCTGATCTTTAGCCAATAAAACTCAGTCAAGCTCCGAAAACACGGTGTCCTTGCCATAATCCACCTTGTCCTGGACGACACAAAGCTCCTTTCAAAGCCACCCGAACACCACAGAAAGCTGTTTGATGTATTGTGTCCAGTGTGACTATAAAATGTATCTTAACATGTAAAATTAAGTGGAGTTACCCTTTAAAGGTGTGATAGAGGTAAAGGGAAGGTCATCTTTATGTGCTTGTTGTTTCATGTGCTTGTTGTTTTACTGCCACTCTAAAACCACACACACACACACACACACACACACACACACACACACACACACACACACACACACACACACACACACACACACACACACACACACACACACACACACACACACACACACACACACACACACACACATACACATACACATACACATACACATACACATACACAGAGACAGAGACAGAGACAGAGACACACACACAAACGATTACAGCCAAGTTTGAGTTGTGAGTTAGAGTTGAGACTGTCCATTAGCAGTGGGCCATCGCTGTTTCAGGCTTAATGAAGTAGAAAAGCCAAAGGAAAGAGGAGGCCTGCAAACCTGATTAATGAATGTAAGAGAGAGAGCAGAAAGGGGAGGATCGGGGTTGGAAAGAGAGAGACAGAGAGAGAGTAATGCATAATTAAAGGTGATGAAGTAAGAAGGGAAGGGCAGAGAACAAGAGAGGGGGAGACTGTGCTTGATTTTTAATTGATCCAATGCAAAGCTGCAATGAAAAGCGCTTAGCTAGTCTTAATTCCTTCAACCTCTGTACTAAATGGTCCCTCTCTCAACCCCTTCTCAAAGCTATCACTGTATCGCTTCCACTAAAAGTCTTTTGAAGAATCTTTCTTCTGTCCAAGACCGTAGCTTTGCACCGTGGAAAGCCTGGCTAACCTATAACTCGGCAGGAAATGATTAAAGTCACGGTCCAGTTAACTGCTGGTTGCCCTCAGCCCTGTGGGCCTCGAGTGGAACCACCCACCTGTGCTGGGCTTCTTAGGAAAGCGCACACAAAGTGCACAGCCTCGCGCTCGCGCTCACGCTCACACACACACACGCACACGCACACGCACACACGCACACGCACACCAATGAAACCAGCCACCTGTGCAGGGCCATGCAGTGAGCGTTAGGCATTAGCTGTGGCAGGCCCATAGCTAAAGCCTGGCTAAGCTCTAAAAAGCCGCAGCATGAATGGAACGGCAGGCTGGGCAGGCAGGGTGTTCATTAAAACACCCAGCACCATTCACGGGAAGAAACAGGGCCATAAAAGCAATTAATCTGCCCATAAACAAGCCATTCCGCCTGTCCAACACACACCCACAAACACACGGGCCATGACAGCAGGAGCAGGGAGGAGGAAGGAGGGAAGCCTCTTGTTACTCCCAGGGTCTCTTTCTCATTATCTCTCGGCCCGATTAGTTTTTTCTTTGAACTACAACGATAAATCCAAAGATCTTAAGGTTTTTTAATCTAAAAAGTGTCGCTATCTAGATCCCGTGGTGCTAAATTGTAGAGTTGTAGCTCCAGACAAGAAGGATCACGTCACAATGGCTACATATCAGTAGACCCGGGGCCCCGACCACGTGCGGTCATCTTACAGGTTTCAGCTCTATTTTCAGCCCTTGTAATCAATTATTTCTTTGCTTTGGTTCCTGTACATACAGAAGGCTTAGACAACCACAACACAAATTGGTATTTTTTAATCACCTTCACTCCCAATACATTTCCCCCTCACAACATGTTTACCAACTCAGAGGACAAAAGGATTCTAAAACGCATTATACAATTTTCCACTGCACTCAGTGTGAGAGCTAAGGAGCCTTATCCGCATGGATACTGCTGTTACACTAAGTATTGATGGATCTCCCGTCTCAATTCCTATCCCCATTTATTTTATACTAAGAATATCAGAGGTGGGTAATAAAAGTAGCTTAGCTTAGCGTGTGTGTGTGTGTGTGCAAAATCACATGTGGATTCATTGCCGATGGCTAAGCAGATGATGAGAGATCACGAGTTGCATGCCTCCACCCTATTGAGGAATAATGAGAGTGCTTTGATTGCCTGAGCTAAGAATAGTAGGCCACCGGTAGCTTTAATAGTGGGATTGTCTCTGTCTCTATCTGACCCTATGGATACACTACTGTATATTCATAACAACAGGAGAAGCTGCAACAACGCTGGAAAAAAAAAGGCACGCACAAGTAACAAGCATGCAAACACACACACACACACACGTACACACACTCATATAGAACATGATTTAGCTATTGGGCGCACACAGGGGGGATAGAGTAATAAAGGACATAGGGAAAACAGAGAGGGAAACACACAAAGACATTGAAGGACAAACATATTTTTCCCCCTCAAAAGGTCAAGTCCAGAGTTTAGAGAGGAAGCCAGTGCCCCCATATCTCTACTTTCCTAACAGCCAATTATATTTCCACCGTGTCCTCTTCTTAGGTTTCCTTCAAAACATGTACTGCCAGTGTTTCTTTATGACACTCTGTCCCTTCGTCAGTTATTTCAGAAAAATTTGAAAACTTGTCTGTTTTTCAACCCTGACTTTCTGACATTCATTCCAGCAGGTATCATTGCCATGATATTCTTCCCTCCAGGGTCTATGAAAACATGTGCACACCAATGCACATTAGTAAGTATATCATCATGCCATAATGTACAAACGAGCAAATGAGGTGAGAGATATGCAAAAACCTGTAACATCCCCAATGCAAGATGGCAGAAGGAAACATATTGCCATTCCTCTTGTAAACTGCTTTATTCTCAGCCTAAATGAGGGACTGAACCGTGTTTGACACAAACTCATATTGCCCTACCCCAGCACGAGTCCCCTAATTTGATATTTTCCTGTCTCTTTCTTCCAGCAAGTGGCCATCACCCAGAGCCAATCTTGTGGAAAATGAAAACTATCTGAATATTCCTGGGGAGCTTCGAGGTGAGTTTTGTGCTCTCCGAGCCCCATTTCACCTGCCGTGTTTACGGCTCCACGCTGAGCTATTGCATGACTTGTCTTTGCTCTCCGAGAATCGCAGAGGGAGAATGAAGTAGAAATTAGATCCGGGGATATGTATGCCGCGTGGAAGAAGTGCATGCATTTCAAAGTGCACAGACACACACTCACACAAACATACACACAGGTTCAATTAGTTTCCAATCGTATAGGGGGGCATGAGGGATACGTCTTGTTTTAGAGCACCTGTCTCTCCAGCAGGACTTGCTGCTAGAATTAAAAGCAGAGAGTTTGGGAGTTCTGCCATGAAAGCATCAACCGGAGGTCATAAACACACAGAGGAGACAAGCGGGAGTCTATCCCGCTTACATTAGGGACAGATGCAATAAATAAATCAACACATTCCCCAAACACCCACAAACAAGCACAACTCACTAGTATAAACTCAAATAGAAAAACAAAATAATACAAATATCCCAATGCACTGAATGCAGAGGCAGAATACTGTGAACAGAACATGTTTTCAAGGATATGTGTGTGTGTGTGTGTGTGTGTGTGTGTGTGTGTGTGTGTGTGTGTGTTGTATTCAGCACACTGTACCCACCAGAGGCTCTGAGTGAAATGTACATGGGTAACTGTCACTGGTACACAGCTAATGAATATTCACACTGTTATTCTCACTGCATTATTCACAGCAACACACACACACACACACACACACACACACACACACACACACACACACACACACACACACACACACACACACACACACACACACACACCATCATTCAAGCGCGTATTCCGCAAGTTTGCATTTTAACTCACTTCAACCGACACATTCGGATGCATAACCATATAATACAAATAAAAGAAAGACAGACACAGTGGTAGACATATTTCCATGTTGTGCCGCGCGCAACTGTTTGCGCAGCTGTCAGGCGAGCAGGCTGACAACAAGGAGAGAAATGCAGCCCACTGGGGTGACCTTGACTTTTAACACACACCCTCACACACAATAGTCAACTCCACAGTTACTTAAGAAGTAATTTCTCCTTCTGTGTGTAACTCTTTGTCATTTGCATACATGCCTGTCATACTTTCCATCTGTCAGTCAGTCATCTGTCTGTCTGTCTAGTGCTGCTTCGAAATGTGAGGGGAAATGTCAGTGTAAATCATTCGTTTCGATCATGTGTTTGAGTGTGCATGCGTGCGCGCGTGTGTGTGTGTGCTTGTGTTGTGCGTTTTAATGCAACTCTCTGGAAAGTGGTAGAAAAAAGCAGACGACTTCCTCCCACCACTGAATAAAACATCCCATTTAGAGCCTACAGCCATGTGCCATAAATCACCTTTTCCACTACCACTGGGGGCCCACACCCACCCACAGAGGCCGAGGAATGGGGATGAGTGGATTGCGTATGAGAAAAGGGGGAGAACAAGATGCAGCTTGTAATAAAGAGGGGCAAGTGACAGGACGTTTTGAAAGATGGAGATGTGTGAACGGAGTGAGAAAAGAATCAGATGCAGGGGAAAGGCGATATAGCTTAAGTCAAATGTGGTGAGCAACATGGTCGCTGCTGTATTGCACACATATAAAATCAAATAAGAGAGCGAAGGGCTGTCACATCAAGCCCTAGACATTGGTTTACGATGCCTACTTCAAACCTCAAGTTGATGAAAAAATTATAAAATGAATGTCAAATTTGTGATGACTTTGTATTTGTATTCAAATAAGAAATCTAATAGCCAACTCTGTGTGCACTGGAAATACTGTTAAGGAATATAAATTCACTTATTATCGCTTTCCCGCAGAGACTTATAGCTTCATGGAAATAATTAACTTTCATGTCTAGAGTCAGGAGCAAGCTAATTTAGCTTAGCACAAAGTCTAGAAACAGGGTGAAACAGCTAGCCTGGCTCCGTCCAAAAGTAACACAACACTGCCTGCTAGCATCTATAAAGCTCACACGTCGCTGGTTCTATCTATGGCACTGGACAGGAGGGTGGTAGTTATAAAAACTCTGGCCCCCATCAGAAGTGTGGTAAATTGAGAGGGGATATTTGATACTAAAGAAAACAGACCAAGGCTGTTTCCAACTGTTTCCACTCATTTTGCTAAATTAATCTAACCAGCTGAGACATGATAATAGTATCATTATTCTATAAATCTCAGCAAGGATGTTAGAAAAAAAAAGAAAATAATCTCCAACAAGATTCTATTTAAAAATCAGTATCATAAACCTTGGTTAATTGCTCCCCAGGGGCAGTCATTTTCACATTTCACTTGTTGCAGCCCCAAAACGGTCCATAGGTGAGTCTGTGTTTCAAGGAGAAACAGTGGGTCATTGCAAGGTTGATGGTTTGATCCTAGTTCCTCGTGTCAAGTTGAACTCCCCTTGAGCAATACATAAATACGGGTGGTAAAGCGAGCATGGTGCATGGCAGCTCAGAAATTAAAAAATCAAGCTTATTCAGATCTTCAATTCCAAAACTATATAATTATCATCTCACAGGCACATCAACCTTTTTTTTCTGTCAAAAGGCAGCAGGAGTGTTAATGTAACAAAGCCCACTTTTATTGTAATTTTGTCTTGTAAATTAGTCTATTAGCTTGATTGAAATGAGAACATTTTAAATTCTAAACAAAAGAAACTAAGTGATTTAACATTTTTCCACCCATCACAGTGAGTCATTGAGTGTTACCCAATACAATCATATTGACAGTACTTGACATTGCTCTCTGTGTGTCCATTTTTCACTTGATTGTTCTTGACATGAACATGCAAGCTGTACTTTGCACACAACCACGTGTGAGTTTTTACAGGGAAAAGTTACATTAAACAACCCTTCTCTACACAAAAGAGAGGGGTTGTGTACGTTATGGCCAGAAAGAGGTTGGAGGGGAGGTGGAAAAAGTCAAATTACTTTTCCCAATTGTTTTTTTTTAGAGAGGAGCAATTTTAATAGAAGACTGGGTAGAGGTAATCGCATTAGAGTGCCAATCATTTTTGCATTAGGGGGCATATAGGTCCCCGCAATCGGGCTGACTGTTAGGGGAAGGCTATCTGACTCCAAGTGGCTATCAAACCACATCAATTCTTCTCACCGCTGGGGGGAAATGGAGGGGCTGGGGTTGTTGGACAGTTTGTGTCCGTCCATCTGACCATCTGTCCATGAACCTGTGAGCTTGAAAGTGCAGGGCTATGAAGTGGTTCCTGCATGTACAGTATGTCTGCAGTGTGTTTTGCCACCTATACTGCTGTCCTGCCTCTTCTAATAGCTCTCTAGTTATTTACAGCAACACATGCTGCTGCATTTAGCCAGTCGTATATCAGGCTGTGTGTTTCAGGAACGCACAAGCAAACACACACACACACACACACACGCACACACGCACACACGCACACACGCACACACGCACACACGCACACACGCACACACGCACACACACACACACACACATACACACACACACACACACACACACACACACACACACACACACACACACACACACACACACAGCAAATTATAGTAATGCTCTGGACTTCGATGCAGGCACACGACAATAAATCTTGCTCCTATAGTATCTGGCAAACAATAAAAAAGTTAAAGACAAAGCATTAACAAAATGTATTTGCGGAAACCACTGCGGAGCAATAAGAGGCTTACAAAATTCAAACCTATAAAAGCTGCTCCTTGTTAAAGCTCCCATATTATACACTTTTCGGTTCTATTTTACACCATATTATATGGTCTTAGTGGTCCCTAATACGTTTTTCTTTAATTGTTTGCTGAAAAAAACTTTCAGATAATTTATTGTACTATGCTGATGTTCAGCTAATCTCACAATGGCCTATTTTTAAAAAAAGAGCTGCAGCTCCCCTCGTAAATATACAATCTTTGAGCTCCCCCCGCCCCCTGTCCGGAAGCGAAGCCAGATACGCCTCGCCCTCTGTCTGTCAGGGCCGTGGACCAATAAGAAATAGGGGTGTGGGCTGCACAGTGGAAGCTTCTGGCTTTCCAGTTTGTGAGGTCAGAAACGAGGAGAATTCTGACTGGAGTATATTGGGTGGGGGAGGGGTGGTGGTTTCAGAAAGGGGGAGAGTGAGAAAAGGAGAGTGTTATTTTTTAAAATATTTTGGCAGTCTCTAGGCACACCGTGGACCCATGGATATGTTAGAACACATTTAAAAAGTGCATTTAGCATAATATGTGACCTTTAATGTTTTTATACTAACAATGTGTCAAATAGGTACATTCTGCAATGTGTCTCTTTGCTCAATGGTGCATTTCATCATCTTATAGCTATTATTTCTGATTTGTGTTTAGGCTGACTGAAACTGTTCTCATTAACATAGCAGGCAGCTGTTTTCACCACAAAAAAAAAAAAATACATTCAAATGTATACGTAGTTCCTGCCCAGCACCAAACACAGGCAGACAACATTAGTAACTTGCTGATGAACATAGTTGATTAAGCAGTTTAATGGACAAATATTTCAACCCGGAGTTGATACCAAAGCAGAGCTGAAATAAAACAGATTGTTCTGCTGTTCACACATGGTCAGACAAAAATGTATTGCTGCTTTAAATGTGCAGCACTTAACACACCAGATCAAACTATTTGCAATGGGTCTTGGTTCTGCCGGGCCCCAGTCCAGACTAGACGGAAGGCATTAATGCTCCTGAAGCTGTTTAGCTTCAACAGATTTAATTGATTTTAATCAATCTCAAAAGCTTCTTTGGGGTACATTTATATCCCGGTTTTCAGATAACTGAGAGCTATCTGATCCACCCAAACAGCATGAAGTAACTTAGGTTTAATATTAAAAATGTAAAATGTAAAGTTTTGATTGAAATAAATAGCAGCAAAATGTGTGTACTAAGGGGAAAGATTATCAACCTTTGGTGATTTTTACGGGACATCGGGCTGCCGTGATTCATTCAGTTAAACATTTACATTACTCCTTATGTGATATTGCTAAACTATATCGTCCTTCAACTGCTAACATGGGCGCATGTTTAGAACGTAGGCTATGGAACGTCACACTGTTCCGCATCAACAAGCAGCCGCATTTATACAGAGAGGCGGAACAGATCGTGTCGGCAGTCTTACTACCCCCTGAGGTAGTAAAATTCCTGGAACAATCTTTTGTGCCTTTCTTCCCCCGTTCCCGTTAGAAAACAGTAAAATCTTGTGTTTTTTTCACCATGCTTTCATTAAAGCTCTCTCTGTCTCTGTCTCTCCCATATGCACGCACGCACACTCACTTATAACCAAGTCAGCACACAAACACACACAGAGGGGGGAAAACACACACATTATGGGCATGTTGCAGTGGTAATGTACTTGGTAATTGCTTAGCAACAGGCAATGGCACCACCACCTGTCTACCAAGGTACCCACTGAAGGTCAGTGTGTGTGTGTGTGTGTGTGTGTGTGTGTGTGTGTGTGTGTGTGTGTGTGTGTGTGTGTGTGAGAGAGAGAGACTGCCAACAGCAGGGGGGCACCTTATTGCAGGGCGAAAAAACCCACAACCCCACACTATCCCGTCTCATTTCTTTCTCTATTCTCCAGCCTTGTTAACTCCCTGCTGGGTTAAGCCTCCTGCTGGAAGTACTGCAGTCAGATATATCATATCACAACTGATGGCATCATAGCAATGTTAAAGTTGCAAATGTTCAGCTCGTCTAGTGCGACATACAGCATTGATGAATGCGATTTTGGTCTACCCTTGTGTGAGTGATAGTGTGTGCCAGATCTTTGTGTTTCAATGTGCGTGGAAGGAGCGTATAGTTATTTGTGTGTGTGTGTGTGTGTGTGTGTGTGAGTGTGTGTGTGTGTGTGTGTGTGTGTGTGTGTGTGTGTGTGTGTGTGTGTGTGTGACCTGCCGGGTCACCGTGCTGTGCCTCAGAGAAAGATGGAATGATCTCTTGGCCCCAGGAGAGGTCTGTGACGATGTTCTCTTTTCCTACCTCCTCCTTTCCATCTCACGCTTTCATCCCCCTGCCTCCATCCCACCTTCGCTCTCCTACTCACTCTGTCACTAACCCTGCTCCTGAGTTACTTCACATGACATATACACTGAGACCCCCTCTATATCACTCTGACTTAGCTCTCTCTATATAGAAGGAGAAGTATGTGTGTGTGTGTGTGTGTGTGTGTGTGTGTGTGTGTGTGTGTGTGTGTGTGCGCGCGTGCGTGTGAAAAAAGGGAGACCTTGAGTACATGCTTGACTTTGAAAATTTAGAGATGGACGAGTGAGAGAGGGGATTGTTGACTGCTGCGTGGACTATGAGTGAGTGTGTGTGTGTGTGTGCGTGTGTGTGTGTGTGTGTGTGTGTGTGTGCGCGTGCGTGTGTGCGCACATTAGTATAATGTGAATGTGTGGGTGCGTGCAAGAAAAAGAGTTAGGACTAACCCTCCAGCAGCGCACTGACTATATTTCTCCAGCAAATGAAAAAGGAGTGGGCCTGCCACTGGTGTTTTACTGTAGAGAGACAGGCATGAGGTTCAAATCAGATACAGGACTAGATCACAGTCACAGTGAATAATATATGCATTTCATATTCATGGACGCTTGTGCATTTCATGAATACCCTGCGCGATGACAAGACTGCTCAGGGTTACGACTGCCAGCCATTGTTTAGCTAACCGTGGTGAATAAAAGGAACACAGAGGAAAACGCTCATCATTAGTGCACCTGCTCATTCTGGGCTCTCACTTCTGCTGTAACAAGAACACTTGGTCTGGCAGTACACTGTGAACTGGCGTTACTGTATGCAGGTAATTGGCTGCAAGGGGGGATGTAAGCATGCGATCATACAGTGAATACACATCAACTTAAGGCTGCAATGAATTAATGTTTTTTTTCCCATTACGTATTCTAGTTCTTATTAATCAACTGAACTTTGAGTAAAAGTTGCTCAAGCTCTGGCCAAGCTGGTCTGATAAACGCAAATTGCAAAGATATTCAGTTGACAATTTTATAGCACAGAGAAAAGTAACACATCCTTTTATTCAAGAGGTTTGAACCAGTGAGAATGTTTGGCATTGTTGCTAATTTTCTGTCCAGTTGATTACGCTTTCATACAAAATTGGGGCTCAACAACCAAAAGATGAAGCAGTCATGCGCACACACGCGCACACACACACACACACACACACACACACACACACACACACACACACACACACACACACACACACACACACACACACACACACACACACACACACACACACACACACACACACACACACAATGTGGGGCATCACGTTGACATACATAATCACATAACATCTCAGCAGGGTTGTTTTATGGTGAGCAGGGAAAATGAGCAGTTATTCACTCTACGTGCAGTCAGCATGTTCCAAGTCAGTCAGTCTTGTCTGTCTCCCTGTACCACCATACATATTGAAGACCAATCGCTTCTGTTCTCCTCCAATACAAAGCATTGTCTCTTTGTCTGGGTCGCTACCTTCTGCTCCCTCCTGTTCAACCTCCTCTTTCTCATGTATCCCCGCTGCTGGGGTTTTTCAAGACATTTCCTTTTTTCATAGTTTGCCTTTTGGTGAGGTGACGCACAACACATTGTGGAGTCTGGTCACCCTGAGGGAATACTAATAGAGGACAACCATGTGTCAGGGAAACAGTAGTGCAGAGAGACTTAGACTGGGTCAGAGACAAAAAGGGGAAGTTAAAATGAGAGTGTCATCAGCAGAAATAAAATGAAAGGGAGCCTGAGTGAGACAGATAGAGAGAGAGAGAGAGAGAGAGAGAGAGAGAGAGAGAGAGAGAGAGAGAGAGAGAGAGAAAGGGCGATGAAAATCTAAAGTACAAAAAGAGCGATAGAGGAAGTACAAATGGAAGGAGAGAAATAGAGGGCGGGGATAGGAGACGGACGGGAGCGAGAAGTGGACATGAAAAAGTGTTGTGTTTAGTAGAACTGAAAGAGCATGACAGACAGCGAGGAGGAGAAGGGAACAGGGCAGAGAGAGGGATGAAAGAGTTTTGCTGTCCGAATGAATAATTCAATCGCAAAAAAACAAGGGAATCAGCAGAATAAAGCTTTCCCTCTCTACATCCGCCCACACATGGTCATGGTTGTACAGTACATGTATGGACATACATGTATGCGCACATGCAGTGTAATGCAGACCATGCACAAACAGGTGATATGTGGTACACAATGTCTTTTTGATTTCCTTATACTGTTGATCTTGACCTTCTGAAGCTTTTATTTATAATGCAACGCTGGTGAATGTCCTCTATATATTGTTTTTTAGATATATGTTTCTGCATTTGCTTAAGCATGTTTGCAAAAGGTTTTTTGGCTTCAACGTGCACATCAAGCTCGGGTGCCACATGTGGCAATCCATCAGGTCCTGACCTCACTTTCATTCAAAACACTCAGTCTCGAAGCCCCCCTGATGTGTCACACCAGATGCCCCTTTTTGCTCTTAGATCAGTAACTATAGCAACACTCAGAAAAAGCCCAAGACAACTGAACGGGGAGTAAAGATTATACAGGACGTATGGACTGGGGAAAGGAGAGGCCTGAAAAACAAAGCCCGAAAAAAATCGCCAAGGCAAGATGAACCACGACAGAAAAAGATGGAGAGGGGATTTAGCCATGGCTATGAGGTCAAGTTTAAGTTTACCCTGCTTTCTTTTAGCCACCCCTAAAAGAAAGGGCAAAAAGAACATGGAAGGATTGCCTATGTGTGTGTCAAAGGATTTTTTACACAAAGATTTACCGTTATGTTGACCAACGCCGTATTTCCCGTGTGGGCCCATTTCTTTGGCATTGCGTCACTTCTTGAGTTGTGGCTGGAATGTGGTCAATAAACTTGCACTTGAAGCTAAAACAACACTGATGGCAAAAAAAAAGCTGTGCGGGCAGTGGTGGTTTAATGGATTTGTCTGTCGGTGTATTTATTTCTCTATAGAAAGAGTGTATCAAAAGCTAGCACGGAATGAAATCTACATTTGTTCATACTCAGCCGTATTGATGTCGGGCGGTCAGTACGCATAGTAAATATTGAGTTTTGGTAATGTTTCAAAGTGCACCGCTGCGTGATTACTGACCCCCTCTTTGGACCGCTTCCTCTTCCCATCCATCTCGTCCGCACCCCACCTCGTCCTCATTCCTGCCGGCTTTTCGTTTATCCCTTAATATAAATCCTGTGTTATGGTGCCTCGTAAACAGGTCAAGTTTCACCCAACCAGATCTCCAACGTATACTCGCACCGGAGCAAATACACCATAATTAAAAGGAGGAACAATCTGACAAATCAAGAAGTGGGATCTTTTTATAAAAAAAAAAAAAAAAACACAACAACAACTCTGTGCTATCCAATCTGTTATGATAGGTAGTGTCCTGATATTTTTTGTGGTTGGGTTGTTTGTAGTGTCAACATAGTGCGGTGGCTACTAAAAAAACCTGAGCAGTGGTTTTATGGAGCATGCAATGCTTTTTTTCCTCCGAGGGGTGACATTCAATTGATCAGTACTTTCTCTATTCTGCACTGTGGACATTACAGCCCCCGCAAACAGCCTCGTCAATCAGACGGGGCTAAAACAAACCCTGTAAGCATTTACGGCCTATTCACCCACACCCACAATTTTCTCTCCTTTTCCTTATACCCTTAAAGCTGTGACTTTGCTGTCATCACTCGGCCTCTCGTGCTGTCTGTCTCATTCGCCTTATCAGAAAGCTAATCTCCTTAAAACAGCAATCTTGTCCCTCCCACCTCATCCCTCTCTCTTTGTCTCTCTCCGTCGCCGTTTCTTCCCACAGATTGCCCTCTGCCCATCACCAGACCTCTCTGTCTTCCCAGCTGTCTGCAAGTCCTGCTTTCCTCATTTCTCTTTCCTCACATCTTCACCCATCATGCCTTTCACCACAAATCTCCCCCCCCCCAACAAACGCACACACACACCCCTGATGGATAGCTTTTTTGCTATCTGCGCCCTCCTTACTCTTCACATTTCATTAGCCTCGTCTCAAGGTGAAGAGTTAGTACGCAAAAGATAATTTTCCAATCCTGCAGCTAATTCCAACTATTAATACATTTATTATGGATGAAGTAGTCAGCAAAATGCCCCACATCTATTCTCAATGTTGATCCTTTAACACATCAGATAGGAGGCAGGGCTGGGTAAAGGTCAAACAAATTAACCGGAAGACGCACACACACACACACACACACACACACACACACACCTAGCTGGTAATTTAATTAACAGAAGAGACTAATATTCAAAAAGAAAATTAGAAAGAGGATAAGATGTGTTTGCATTTCTAGTATACCCTGAAAAGGAGCGTGAGGAAAGAAATGTGTGGAGAGAGAAAGACTTGGAGGATGGGCTGAAAGATGGGTGGAGAGATGATGGACCTGCTATGGGGAAAGTGTTACACAGTGCAACCAGGGAAATGGAAACAGGTGGCAGGTTAGGTTGCTGGTGATTGACGGATGTTCAGGGCTGAAGGAGATTAAAGCAGAGAGCCACCTCAGAGAGACACACACACACAGGGAGGGACAACTGAGAAGGGTGGGAGATACAACAAAGGACCAAGACATAGTGGGTGGTATGTTTAGTAAAAATAAAAGGAGATGAATAAAATAAATAAAAATGGGAATTATTACTATGGGAATATTTTCTGCAAATAAAAACATTATCAGAAAAAATTACTTTGGAAGTTTGCCTTTATTTTTCACTGGGTAGTATCTGTAGAACTTCTTCACAGACTTACTAATGGTCATTATTGCTCCTATAAAGACGGCTCCAACGACTCTCTTTCACCAAGAAGTGAGGGCCTGGGGGGCTAAACCCAGGGCTAAAAAACTCCACTTGTTGCTGCTTTTCCAGAGAAAAGACAATATTTGAGGAAGACACTACTCCCAACGCTGCTACAAGGCCTTTAGTTGAATGTTTTTCAAACTGAAACATAAGACATAACAGCTTTGCCAGAAACCTTAGCAAGTACATCCTGGGTGAGAATGAAAATATACAGTATATGCATTTATTTTCACTCTAAATAAAGTAAAATATTTTTCTCCTGTGTGATGACTCTCTGCACTTCTATAGGAGCCCAGGACTGGCCGGGAATGCATTTTCCAGCTGGGTTCTCAAATAAAGGTTTATTGTTACAGGTAAAGATGGAGAAAAGGGATAGGGCACAAAAAAACGAGTACAACGTAATGGTAGAGAAGGACTGGGGGTGGGGGAGGGAGGTGAAAGGAAACGGTAGCAGAAGGAGCAGCACAAAGAAAGAAATTATAGCATGCAATAAAGGGAGAGGAAGGTATATGGAAAGTATAATTGAAGTGCAAGAAAGAAAAAAGGAGATGTACTGCATAGAATTACGGATGGGAAGAACTGCAAAAAGATGTGATAAAAAAGTTGAAAATACAGAGGGATGGACATAGAGCATGCTGAAAGGAAAGGGTTTAGAGAGAGAGAAGGAGCAGTGTGGCTAAGGGGAGGAAGGGGAAATGAAAGCAAGGGAAACAAGAAAGGATTGATGGAAAGAGAGAGAAGGGATGAGCTGGCTGGGTGGAGGGTAGAAGTTTAATGGGCCACAACGTACCTCACTCCCAGCACGACATCTTTCCACTCAAAAACTCACAGGTGGAGGGGGATACACACATACTTACACACATACTCCAGCAGAGTCTATATGCCATGTTACTGTGCCAGTCTCGACCCCCCCCCCATGTGTGTCTCTGTTGTAGCTGAACTGAGAGCAGCTGAGCGCTCTGGATAACAACCCTCCAGGAGACCACAAACTCAATGTGATGGAGAATGAGTGAGTGTCTGTGGCAACACTGGAGCGGACATGTGTGCACAACTGGGCATTCTTAAATCCAATTACAGCTGTGAATTCACACTCAGGTTTCAGTGTTGGCTTGTCTTATATTATGCATTATAGGGATTATGAGTTCAATGTGACTGCATTTTGAATTTAATAATAAGTAATAACAAGACTAATATGATGGTGCAACATAGGAAACACTAATTGTATGTAGATGCATTCACACTTCATACTGACAATGCACAACACTATACATGGTGTCGATTACATTTTTAGAATGAAATTGTTAACTAAAATGGTACATGATATAATCCAATGAAAGATTGTAGTTTGAGTTAAATGTAATACAAACACAACAGAAACGGTTAAGGAATGTTTACAGGGGCAGACTCACGTGGGAAAGGAGTGTGATGGAAAATACCTAACATTTTGTGTGGTCAGGAGTCACGGAAGAATTAAAGCTATGCTGTAGTACATCTGTTTTACGGTCTGACATTCATGTCGTATGCTGCCGCCATTTCAGCATGAGGTCATGATGTATGGTTATTGCTGCAGCGCAAGTTCGGGAAACTGGTGATACGCTACTGCTTTGGCAAGTAGGAGTTTACAGTAATACAAGTTGAACATGGACGAAGCCCTTAAAATGATCCCTTTAATATTCACAAGTGCTGCCGGTGGCGTTAAGATTTATGCAGGTTTATGGGCACAAGTACTGTACCCACAGAATCTCTCTAGAATTTATTGCTCGGGTCTGAAACAGGACTGGGAGTGTTAAGGAGGGGGATAAATGCAAAAGCCTGCAATGGCCCTTTAATTCTGAACTCAGTGCTACCCATCTCACCTTCACAACATCTCTTCGTTATGATTACGGGCACTTTGCCAGCGCCACCTGGAATGTGTAAGTGGCTCCTACAGTGCTGCATTTCTGTAAAGAATATAATCTCTGGTGTAATTGCTACACTGCTCAATGCCAATATTGCAGTATTCTGTTACAGAGGAGGGCTGAAGCCAATAAAGGCAATTCTTGGAACGTTTGCTGCCCTAATTTGGACAAATCCTTAACTGGAATATGAATATGGATTTGAAGATGCGTCTTTGGCTGTGTCAGTGAATGGGTCATTATTCGAATACAGTGGTCATTACCTGATTGCGCTCTATCTGCTTCATTGTGTTGACAGTGAAGGGCATGCACATCTGTGTGTTTCGTGAATGGCATTATTGTCTGCTCTTAGGGAGCAGGCAGGTTACTTGGCTGCCGTGTCTCAGCCTGTGCTCTTCACAGATAAGCTCCACTGCTTATCTCAGTGAATGATTGAGCAGCAGGTATATGTGTGTGTGTGTGTGTGTGTGTGTGTGTGTGTGTGTGTGTGTGTCTACCTGCGTTTGTGTATATGTTTGTGTGTTTGCCATTGTGTGAGTAAGTGAGATAGGGCTTTGCAGCCAATCTCGGAATATTTTTTGAGAGCACAATTGGATTTTTAACATTTACCATCCGAGTGGACGTGCTTCTCTCTAAGGCCCTGTTTACACTGGAAACCGAAACGGTGCCAATCATTCACATGACAACAGAAAACGCAGGCTTGAAAACCCAAACTTTTGAAACCACCTTCCAGGGTGGAATCTTTTGAAAACGCAACTGCAGCGGAACCTTGTAAACTACTCTCTGGTAACGCTGACGTCACGGCTCCACTTCACACATGCATATTCTATTACATCTGCTATCAAAATACCCACACGGGAGTTATGAAGTTAAAAGACAACATGCACAGTGTCTCCGCGGCACCATCAATGTGATCAGCAGAGAGTCTCGTGCAGGGCTCAAATATAACACACCAAATGCGGGTACATTTAGTCTAAGCGAGTAGTAAGTTATTGAGACCACCCGCCACTTTGGCTGGGGAAAGATTTGGGTTCTGCCGGTTTTTTCTAGCAAAATAAACTTGAGTCACCACCAGTAATGCCAGGGACGGCTTTCTACATTAAAAAACACTATAGATCAGCGCGAAGAAGTTAAGTTACCGTTAAAACAAACAGAGCCTTAAGGCTGCAGTTACACATTAAAAACATTTCACTGGCTTGGCATTACTAGCATTTCGAACGTGAGTCGACTTTTATTTTGAAGAACGCCTAACAGGAAAGTAGCCGCTGACACAGCCCCTTAACAGCTCTGCAGCGCTCCAGACACTAACAGCATGTCTTCGATTTTCACAAGTTTTACGTGGTGAAATAAGAGGACAGAAAGCTTGTCATTTGCAATACTTGTAACCCTAAACTTACACCAACCGCTTAGTGGCATTAATTTTCGGTTACAGCAAGGTTTTATGCATCAAATTGTACCGGAAGAGCTATCTACTATGCTAAGTCACCGCCGACTACTGGCTTGGCATGCAGCGATTTCGGTCCGTTTTCTCAAAAACCATTTGCACGAGTGAAGTCTTCAAATCAATTGCGTCTGAACGTGGAAACTTTTGAAAACGTAAAGGGGAAAACCGTTGCGTTTTCACCGTGTGAACTGCCCCTAAAAGACACTCAGGCTTGTTTTTCGTCTACAGTATATTCATTCTCTGGCCTCCCTTTACTCTAATCTTAAAGTATCTCTAATCAATCATTTTATTCATCAAACTACAATGTGTGATGTCGTGAAAGGAGTAACAAACTCTTAGTAAGAAACCCCAAGAGCGATAATAATCCAAATCTGCTGTAACCCTCAGCTAAGCAGAGCGTTTTAGCATTTTACAGCTCATTGTTTTGATTGTGAGGGCGTACATTCAAATATAGAGGTACACTCTCACTGCTCTCATCTCTGTTTGATAGCTGTGGGGACGTATTTTAATATCTTATTTTCCTTATGTGACAGCAAAAAAACATATTTGCACACCTGGGCAAAAAACTGTTAGTCAATAATGTTTGATTACTATTTCTCCACCAGTCAGAGGCCAAACAAGAGTTAAGCTAATTTATTAGACAGTTTCATTTTCCACATTTCCAAAAAATTCACAGAGATATCAAACATTGGGCCCAGTGCCAGCTGCGAGACACATTACATCTGAACTGAAGAGATTTCTGACGTCCACTAGCAGTGACAACCATAACACCTGATATTTGTTGATCTAATGTCTAATTCTAGACAGTTAATGGCACGGCTACCCTGCTTCTTATCAGTCCAGGACAGATGAGCTACAGTAATGTGGATGGAAATTGACTCACACAATTACCACCACAAACAGGATTGTTATCAGTGTAATATTAGTCTATTAGTCATGCAGTTTGATGCTGGAGTTAATGAGGCAGTGGCGGAGACTGCCAGCGAGTTCCCACTTAGGAATATGGAGGTGGGCTAAGGTGTTACAAGCAAAAACTACTTCTATCACCTGAATTTAGAAAACAAATTAACTCTGGCTGTACAAGGATGAATCATATACAGTATATCATATCCCTCTCTACTTCTTTGTTCAATCACTCCGCAATGCTCACTGTGAAGCAGACAGCCACACAAACACGCAGGAAAGGCCATTGGTGGCATCTCTAATCCTGTAGAAGCAGTAGCAGGAGGGAGGAAGCCTTGTGAGGGGAGCGCTGGATAGAGAAAGCTTGCCTACAGCCATGTCACTGCTTTTCGATACACTCGGCTGGTGGAAAATCATGCAGTTATACACACTGTGCGCACACACAGATGCCAGAAAAATAGACACACATGCGCACATCACGCACGCACACACGCATGCACACCCAGATACAAACACACACACAAACCACAGCCTTGGGGTTTCAATATATTCTCTGCCTGCTGTCCCCACCTGGTTGCTTCATGCAGCCTGAGGAGCACAGAAAAGAAAAGGCAGCGAGCAGTGAAAAGAATTTCACCTCACTGTGGGAGCTGGTGACAGGGCTCAGCTAACACACACTGGGGCCCTGTCAGGTATAAACACACACACACACACACACACACGGATCCAGCTGAACCTGTATTGCGGTGCAACCGTTTGGTGAGAAAAGTTCAATAACAATTCCAGATACAGGATGATAAACTTGTGTCAATAGTGTGGAGTAAATGGCAGTGAATTGTAACATGCAAAATGGGTCCAGTTGATATTGGCCTATATTGAATATGGTAGGCTAACAACAAAAACAAAAACCCGATCTGAGAAATGAATCCAAATTGAGCACTCATGTTCGTTCAAGTACGAATAGGCCTCTTAGCCTTCCCTTCCTTCCTTACTGCTGTGAACGACTGAGCAGCCCTAGCAAAGTGAGGACATCTCTTTTGAAGTCTGAGGTCTGCAGCGAGAGAAAGCAAGCTGTGCTATTTGAAGTTACCAGGGCTACTGATGGGATGGGCCAAGCACGAAGTGGCTTGGAATTTCATCATAAAAAATACCGTCCCTGTCAAACAGTACACTCTCCTTTGTTGATTATGATCACACTCTTACAACCGATATTTCCAACAGGCTTTGGTGGGTTACGTAATGTTCCTTGTCACAACAACTTGATTGCAACAAGCGTGACATTGTAATCTCAGTGTATGAAATGTATCACATACCACAGCTCACCAGTATGGAGGTGACCACATAGGAGACATTTTCTCCATAATCAAAAAAAACTTTCAATCCCTTTAACATAACTTTAGCAGTTTTAGCAGTGTGCTAGTAAAAACAAAAACAGCACAGCTGTATTCAAAAATTAAAGTGGAAATTCAAAACATTTCTAAAGATGCCAAATATGTCAAACTGAATATCTAACATCCAAAATATTTCCACGTAATTGAAGGTGGTAGCCAATAAAAACCCTCAATCACGTGTTTGAAAATGTCATATGTCTTTATAGCTTCTATTTGAACAAGCCAATAAGGTACATGAAAATGTAAAATATCATATCAAAAGTAAATTGCATTCGTCTCAATTTCTCACCACTAAAGCAAAACTAGTCAGAAACAGTTTCCAAGGTAACCGCGGGACAAGGACTGAGAAGAGGTTAGGAGAGAGGAGGGGAAATGAAGAGTCATGAACATAGGCAGAAAAGAAGAAAGGGCAATATACAAAATGAGTAACTCAATAGGCGATTGTTCAACATTACAAAGGAAAACCGACATGGCCCTAAGTTAATTCTACGAGGCAACGTTAACAGAAAGCCATTCTAACCTCACAGCTCTTGTACAAAGCTGGGATATTCTCATTTCTGCAGTTATATTCAACAGAACAATTCACAAAAAGTCAATCTGGTCCTTCTATCAGCTGGGTGATGAAAATGAACCTGTCTGAAGTC
Source organism: Ammodytes marinus (assembly GCF_949987685.1). NCBI lineage: Eukaryota > Metazoa > Chordata > Actinopteri > Uranoscopiformes > Ammodytidae > Ammodytes > Ammodytes marinus. The sequence goes on along the minus strand of NC_137232.1, from coordinate 21,056,945 downwards.
CTGAGGTGTTCAGTGTCTACGCACTCGTCCTTTCACACTCTTAATAATAGTGTCTCGACATCCATCATATACTTAAGGGAAAGAATGTGTGTGTGTGTGTGTGTGTGTGTTCTTTCCCTTGTGCTATTCCATTCAATTCCTTCTCTGCACTGCCCCAAATGGATCCAACACAAGTCAGAGAATCCTTCTTCACAGCTATTCACCAAGGAAAAGTTTTGTGCATGTGTGTGTGTGTGTGCGTGCGTGCGTGCGTGCGTGCGTGAGTGTGAGTGTGTTCGCCTATGGACATGGGCATGTATTTATGACACCTGTGGAGAGAAGGTCCAGATTCCACATGACAGAATGCAAAGCAATTTATTTTAATACAGTATGTTGACTATATCGTACAATCAGTTATAGCATTAAAAAACAATTCTTAACCCTTCTTCTAATCTCAGTACAAACGCTTTGTGTCACCTTACTTTTCCAACCCACTCACCTTACCTCCCCTTCCACGGGCCCACCTCTCCCATTCCAAAGTGCCATAGTGTCAGGTGAATTAAGAGAGCAAGGACCCATGGCTTGCTATGATTTTAATGGGCTCATAAATGTTAGGGTAAATACTTGTCAGGAACATAGCGATGTGTTGCCCCTGCATAGATTCGCTTCAAAACTGTGTGCATGGACAACTTTAAATCCAGTCCATTAGTTAAGCAAATTACATTTCTTTCTTATTCAATATTACAAAAATTGGACATAATATCTTTGTACTAACAGATAACACTAATGATGTATTAATGTGCCTTATTCAGAGCATATGTGAGTTTCTTTAGGTTGTAAGAAGCTAGAAGATGTGCACTTTGGAATAGGAACAAGGTTTCAACAAAAGGTTTGTTCATTGACAAAAGTACATTCAAATGCTTGTTTTTCTGTCTTTGTTCAGTACAATTGACATCAAACGTGGTCTTTTTTCTTTTTTTCTTACATGTCCACTTTTCAATGCAGGCTTACTGTTTTTAGTCTGCAGTTGTAACAATGCACAACTGTTTCTGCAGTTGTAACAATGCACAACTGTTTCTGCAGTTGTAACAATGCACAACTGTTTCTGCAGTTGGAGCAGTTGTGAGGGGTAAACTGTACAAAATGGGTAAAGTGTGCTTGGGAGATGATTGAAGGTTTTGAAAGTTTTTATCTTCCTTTCTTCAGCTTTTCGGTGCATGATTTATTTGCAATTTTGTATATAAATTAGTGCTGTCAAACGATTAAAATATTTAATCGCGATTAATCGCATTAATGTCATAGTTAACTCGCGATTAATCGTGATTAATCGCATTTTTATCTATTCTAGCCTAAATGTCCCTTGATTTCAGACTGTGTGGAGTGGACACACTATACGCCTGTGAGCCATATGTATAGTTTGTGAAGTTTCAGTTGTTCAAACATTACTAGTTGATTCAACAGCTTGTGAAAAACCCGTTTGCTAGGCCATGACGTTAATCGCGCGATAAAAAAATTATCGCCGTTAAAACGGGTTTGCGTTAACGCCGTTAATAACGCGTTAAACTGACAGCACTAATATAAATATAAGTGTAGAGTAATTATTGATGTATTTCTTTTGGCTGTACTGGAAGTTGACGTGCTGTATGTCTGATGTCTGAAAATTTACAATACGCTGTTTTGATGATATACAGCCATTTTTGGCATGGCACGGAAAATGAATTAACTAAATGAGTATACATAAATCAAAAGTTTTCCAACAGAGTCGTAAACATGTCATAAGGAAGTTTATCACGTGATGTGTGAAGCAGTTAAATCTCTTCTAAAGTTAAATGTGCAAAACTTGAGGAGGGAATCAGTCATCTTTACAGCAATCCTGACAGTTTTTTTTTATCTCATCTTTTGCAAATGATCGAGCAAAGGCCTGCGTACTTGATAACGCGGTTCATTCCTAGGTACATTGTTGATATCGTCTGAGCGCATGCCCTTTCGTATCACATTGTGTCGCAGCCAAATTCCAAATTGCCTCTAAGATGGAGGCATGGTAACACCTGGAGCCCGTTTGGATCTTTAACAGCCTAAGAACATCTACATAAAACTCCAATTACACACGCTCATAAAAACTCACACACGCTACAATATATCACCATGCCTAAACTAGATTGATGAGGAACCTATAGGTGGGCATATTTCAAAGGAGCAAGGTGCGCCCTGAAAAAGAATGCATCTAACTTTGCCCCCGGGCAATTCTTGGCTCCTTGTAATTAAAATACACCATTAATGAATGGCAGCGCACGCGCACACACACACACACACAAACACTAGCGCAGACTCTACACACTGCAACACTGGAGAGTTGAAAGATGGTAAGAGAGAGAGGGAGGGGGGGGGGGGTTTGAGAGGGAGAGAGTCGAATTAAATCATGACGTCAAATTTATGTCCTGGCCATATTTACAGCTTTAATAAGAGTTGGGTAAGCAAAGAGAACTGCTGGAGGGCAAGCAGCCTATGTCAGCAAATATTCAAACACACACACACACACACTGACACGCCCACGTCCTTGTCGATGCGACCTGTTTTACATATCAGTCTACTCGACCAATCGGCAACCTTTATATCGCCCACCTTTGCGCAGCTACCATATTTAGATATTATAGGCACATGAATATGTGTGCACATACCCGCACCCGTAACAAGCTATAGGGGTCATCCCCTAAAAGGCAACAGCTGAATATGTTGTGCGTGTGGGCAGCTTATTGTAAATGGGTATGAAAGAGATAAGAGATCGAGAGATGCTAAAGGAGAGAAAAGGGGAGGGGGAGATGGAGGGTAAGGGGGAAATTGGCCAGATCTAATTAGATGGCCCTCAGACATGAGCTGCCTACAGAGCTCCTCATTGATGAAGCCATCTTGACTCTATCTCTACTGTTTAAAATGCCTTTACAATGATGCTCCCATGCTTCCCTTTGTAACTCATTTGTATGTTCACACCTGCCTGTGCTTACAAAGTGACAAGAGTGATCATCAAACATACTGAAGCCTGTGTCTATAAGCCCGTCTACAGTAGGTTATAGAGAATTGATTATTTTCATGACAGTGTTGGAGGTGGCTGGGAAAGGTGCTGAGGAGAGCAGGAGCGAGCAGCTGGCCACCCCGGAAGCTTGCAGGGTTCAGGGGCAGGCCGCCATATCTGACTGCGGGGTCGTGGTGGGAGGATGGAGGTTGTGGAGGGGGAGATGAAAGTCCACTGATAAAAGCAATGAACAAAGAGCATGGCTGGGTACAGAATCTCAAACAGCACATAATAAAACCCAAGAGAATAAAAGGCGGGGAACTCCGATGTAGCTGTCAAAAGCGATATCGGCATTAGATGGACGGCTTGACCATCTGCTAGTTAGGAGAGCGGCACTCTGGGTAACCGTTCGAGAGGATGCACAGTCATACCGTGTTTTCACAGCGTGGACAAACTCTGTTCTACAGCTAATGAGTGTACGTAGCCGCATCCGGAGGGGATCGCCTCGCTATCGCACGTTAAGATTTTCAATGCTTTGAAGATGCTGCCCCATATGCACAATGATATTTCAGAACTCACTGGCACACACAAACCCATGCAAGGCCAAGACCTGAATGTTGCTGAAGGATCTTTTTTTTCTTTTTTTAAATGAAGCATCACTGTCTCTCTCTTTCTCTCCCTCTCTGGAGATTTAAATTGTAACACAAGTTTACTGGGCTCTAATCTCATCTCCTTGACAATCAAGCAAATTTTACTATCTGATAAAGACGGTCTCATGTGGGTGAACACTAAAGAAAAAGACAGCAAGTGAACCTTACTACAGAATTGTTTTTGAACAAACGGCAATTTTTCAAGGTCAAGAATTAACTTTCACGATTCAAAAGTCAAATGAAATATGGACTAGCCAGCTTCCGAACATCAGTTTGCAAGCTACACCAAGAGGACACTTTTTTTGGCATAAGCTGTCTCTATGCTCTATCTTCTTAAAGCTAAATTGTGTGTGAAAATGATTATTTGCATCCTGTGACAGATGTGAGTTTCAGGCTCCACAACGCATTAGTTCCAAACATCAAACAAGCTGCATGACCAGACTTTAGAGTTGTTCCTGTCAAAGTGACTGTGTAGACCAATTAGTTCACCCAAAATCACATGAAAAACAATCCTGAATTCAAGTTCAGTATTGACCTTGAGAAGTGTGTGTACACGGACCAAAACCAGGATAAGAAGTGGTCATATACGGTACATGATAAAACCATTAGATTTGGTTGAAGACTCTGTAGAAGTTTGTAAGTGGACCTTGAGATGAGATTATTTTGTCTGAGGTAGAAAATTATCTTTTGAAATGCTGGCCTCTTCAAAGATACAGAAACTTAAAAAAAATCCAAATCTGATCTTTGGTAATAGTTTTGTCACAATGGAGCTTCACCTTCACTGATTACTTCCTGATAAGATTTAAGAAGCAGTCTAAAATTGTTCAAACTATACTTAGCCATTAGTGGACAAGATTGAAAATCATTCGATTCTGCGCTAAAGGGCACATCTTAATCCACAGACACACACACAGACACAGACACACACACATACACAGACACACACTTTTCAAAAATATCCTCCCCAAGGTTACAAATTAAAATGGGTCCTCAAAAAGCTCGATGGACAAGAACACAAACACACACAGAGGCATTACCCAGTCTCTGGGATCCAGAGAATGTTATAATGGTGTGTGATGTCTCTCACTTGGAATACTCCCTCTTGTCCTGCAGAGCCTATTCCCATGCCAGGCACAGTCAGTGCGTTTACATGCAGACTCATAATCGGGTAACTAAACGAATAAGACTTCAACAGGACTTTTAAACTGCATGTAAACACCTTTATCCGATCTACTTCGGACAAGAGAAGTCGGATAAGAACACCTAGCATAGTGGAGACAGCCATTTATCCGATTTCCGAAAGGCCATGTATACTCAGACAAGTGACATGGTCCGTTCGAGTGTCTAGTCTTAATCCAATCTAGTTGTGCCATGTAGCTGCACTGAGTGACTACCTTGAATGTCAAGGAGAGATGACTTATCGCTCTTCCATCTCTTTGTCTCCCTCCTTAACTCTCGTTCTCTTGTTCATGCCGTCTGTCAGTTTGGGGCAGAGAGCCAGAGGTCAGACCATCCCTTCTCTTATTCTCTGTTCCTCTCCAACTTTCTGTCCACCCCATCCAGTAAGGGAGAGAGGGTCACTGGCTGACATTTATATAGATGGATATGGAATTATGCTTTTAGACTGGGAAATGGGTTTTTGGCCATGCATTTGTCAGTTGGTGTGTGTGTGTGTGTGTGTGTGTGTGTGTGTGTGTGTGTGTGTGTGTGTGTGTGTGTGTGTGTGTGTGTGTGTGTGTGTGTGTCAATGGGGTGAACATGAGAGCATTCAAGGTTAAGGATCAACCTCAGCACAAGATACAGATGAAACCCAGGACAGAGGCATTCACAGGACAATCACCACCATCCAGTCAAGCACAATAGGCAATAATGCTCTGTTTGTTTGAAGATGTGGTCAATGCATGTGATTGTAGCAGAACAACATGTCTTTATTTGGAAATATACACGTGTTAGTGTGTGTGTGTGTGTGTGTGTGTGTGTGTGTGTGTGTGTGTGTGTGTGTGTGTGTGTGTGTGTGTGTGTGTGTGCGTGTGATCATTTGCACCAGCAACCTGTGTAGCAGCTCTGTGGGTCTTCCCTCTGGCTGCCTCTTTGTCTCTCTTTCAATCAATGGCCTCCGACCCAGCTCTGTCAAAGTCTGACCAGAGGGAATTTAAACCAGAAAGGAATGGAAAAGGACATCACCGTCCAGTCTGGCTAAAGGTTATATAAAAAGGTGCAGGAACTTCTGAACCAACCGCCAAGACCTCAGTGAGAGGATGGGCAGAGACAAACATATGAGAGCCAATAAAGTGTTACGTGAAGCACAACACCTATCTACCCACACACACCTTTTAGCTTAGTGTAGCATAAGATATGCTATGTCTGATTTTGTAGGCTGTTTAAATCAACCACAGTCTACAAAATAAATGAGATAAGATAGTTTATTTCATATTGTATTATGAAAGAGTGGTCTCCTGCTTGGAGGATGTCTTTGATGAGCTTATACAGTCTGGTGGATACCATTAAAATAATGCTTTGATGTAGGTTTTGGGGAATACTATCCAGAGCGCAGACACTAGCCTACTTGATCCAATAGACATCTAGTAACTGAGATAAAATAAGATAATCTCAGGACTTAGCAAATATTTGTTTGAAAAAATACAACTCTCAAGGAGCAAACTATTCTAACATATTGTGCAGCAAGGGAGTGCTATACGATAGAATTTGATTTATTGTGAATAAATGTCACTGAAATGACTCTGCCGGATATTTGATCTCGTTATTTCAGGGTATTGTGTTCTGATCAAATCAGGAGCACACAGGGAAGTGTTCACATTGCCACTGATTATTGTTTCTGACAAAAAGCAATCCAACAATCTTTTATTTTTTTGTGTCAGATATGAAAAAAGAGACACAGCGAGACATTAAACAATGAACTAATAGTGGAAAAATAATCACAGACATGGAGATAATGTCACATCTTGGCTGGCATGGATTTCAGATTTTCCGAGATGGAGCCTGGGTGGTTGAGGTAGCAAGGCTATCATGACCAAAAAAAAAAGAGTGTACTCTTTTTAACCCTTCATAATAAAATGAGATCTTCATAGTGTCACCAAGGCATTTGAATCAATGTATCTGTCAAAAAAGTGTGTTTACTTACTATTCATCGAGTGATGTTATGTACTTCACAATAAGACTTCAGTGTTCAGCCATGGTGGTTCCTGTTTATGCCAAATCGATACGGAGGGAAAGACTCAATCCCAGTCTTACATAGGAATTGTGCCTGAATGTGTGTGAGTGTGTGCTTACGGTTGTTCCTAGCAGTATACTCTGCTAAAGGCTAACCAGTGGGAAAGCCTCTAGCTTACAGGGTGTTTCTTCCATATACACAGGCCAGCATGCATTAAAGATGAGAAAGGCTCCAAACAAATACCAGCAGAGAGCCTCCTTGCACTTGTGGACACATAGAAAAGCACAAACGCACACTGACCTGCTCGTGCTTTGGGTTGTCTTGAGGTGTAAAGAGCCAACATGCAATATAACCCAAAGAGAGCGATAGAGAGAAAGAGAGAAAAACTTCATTTAAAAAGCAAACATGCTGTTCACAGCTTCCTCATCTATAATGCAGAAGAAAAAGCACCGGGGTTCCAGCAGCAGCAGAATATACTGATGTCATCTGCGCACATACAGTACCTGTAAGTGTATACGTGTGCAGTGTAGATGCATTTATGCATTCACTTTGTGCCTATGTGCAATCCTGTAGGTATGCAAGCAAAATATCTGGTGTGTGTTTGTGTGGGTTTCACACATATATATATATAGGGTATCTGAGAAAATCAATGCCTCAACTCTAACTGCTTGCACACAGTTCACTATAGCTTATGACGGAGGGGCTTCAGAGGCAGAGTCTGACGTAATGCAGCTTCAAACATTAGGAGGGATCAGAAGGAACATCACACACTGTCACAAAAACAAAAGACAGATTACAGAGGGAAACCAGCTCTGGGAGAGAATGAAAGAAGAAGGTAAAGATACAATACCGGTAAGGAGAAATCATAGGAATTGAAATGAATAAGAAAATTGTTTTTCTTAGGCTACAAGCAAATCTGGGTTTTGAATAAAACTGACAACCGCTGCAAAATGAAGACATTGTTTAAGGACAAGAGATTAAATTGGCAAATGTTTTGACCAAACAAAAAGATAATTATCTTCATTGATTTTGGAGGCTTTAGTTTTGTCTGGGTCAGAATGGAATTATATGTCCCCAGTTGTTATGCCTCTTACCCAGAAAAGGCTGCTGTGCCAGGCGACTGTGTGCTCAGAGAGCCGTCTGGGGGATAAGAGGCTAAATATAGCTATTAAGGAGTCTCCACACATCTTACTACAGACCCTGCTGTCACTGGAATAGACCAGCACTGTCCAACAGGAATTATCTTCACTTGTAGTTCGAGTGTGTCTGGCTACATGTGCACACAGACATGGAAATGTTCAAGTATGCTAAGTCAGTTTATTTAGATGGTGGGGATTTGCTTGAAACCTGTAGCCTATACTGGTTGTCTTTTGTCAACAATGAGACATTAAAAGGAATATTTTTACTTTTAAAATAAATGCTTTCTAATTCGATGAGAATTTTGACACAGCATTCATCCAGGTTTATCTAAGCGTGTACACACAACAGTGTACAAAACATCATGACACACTTCATATTTGTGTACAAATGTGAAGTTGATTTTATTAGCTCTTGTTAGTGAGAAGCTTATAAGTCGTTTGTTGGTGCAGACATGGCAGAACTTTTTTTACACACACACACACACACACACACACACACACACACACACACACACACACACACACACACACACACACACACACACACACACAAACACACACACACACACACACACCATTGTCATGCAATACTTTGCAAATCTCTAATCATTTTGTCAAGCCTGAGGTTATCCCAGGTTACCATTTCTCAAAAACTCATAAATTATTCAGGTGTGAAACCATCAGTCATTGTGTTAGAGCATGTCCCATTTTTGTCCAAAAATTATATATCCTCTTGCCCAAAACTGCTTTATACTTATGCGATTCTTAAAAATAAGTCAAAGGAGCTAAACAAAAAAATGAGGCTAAAATAAAGTTTAAAAAGTTTTTGTTATACTTCACACATCGTGGAATGCATTATTTGTAAGTTACAGACTAGTCAATTAACAGTCAACACAGAAAGTGTAAAAGAGCAAGAGAGAAAGAGAGGAGAAGAGATAAAAAGATACAGACATTGTGAGATGAGAGGTAATTAAAACTGAGCTCATAAACCCAGTAATTGTTCCTCTGTCTTTGATACATTTCAAACTGTCTTTTTTTCTACGCTTGTGTGGGCCAATTTCACCACCAGTATGATGATTAACCACTGCACCAATTATAGTAGTACAATATACTGTATGAGGAGAATTTTTAATAATCAAATAACTGTCTTGAGTAAATAAAACTCCGCCAGAGGAAAAGATCGGAGCCAAGATCAGAATGCCATCTGGGGTTAGTAATTAGCGGCTATGCTGTAACGGTTTTACCCTCCTACAATATTTAATAAGGGTAACATCATTTCTCATTGCTGCCTCACTCAAAAGGTTCCATGTGGCCTTTAATTGGAAAAAGCTAAATTATTTCTAGAGCCATTTTTCTTCCCTGAAAGGTCCATATTACAGTTTTAAAGATTCATACAGCGATTCTTCATCTAAGCTCTTTATCTCCTCATCCTCCTGCCAACTGAAAGTCTCTTCTGACTCTGGGCCAACTTCTCCTTCAATACACATAATAATGCGTTGTGTTTATTTTTTTTTGGGGGGGGGGGGGGGGGCTTAAAACTATACCTACAAAAAAACTTCTCTCCGTCTCTTTGTGTACTGCACAAATATGACTACATACATACCCTTGCTTAATTTATAATATAGCTTCGCATTGGAGCTTGAGAAAAGAGTCAATAATGAGATGAGGAGCAGAGAGGCGGTTACCCACAGCAGCTACATTAATGCTGAAAGCAGGGCCGGCCCTGACCAATTTGGCGCCCTAGGCAAGATTTTAGCTGGCGCCCCCCATTGCATTGCAATCAGGGGCAATACACTCACACAGAACTGGATAGCTTTGTCTTTGACATTTTATTTTAGATAGGAAATAACCCACAAAATAAAAAACATATTACAAAACAAGTGACATAGCATTAAAAAATTAATACAATATTACGATTCGCACAGAAAAATGCAGACGTTAAAATTTTAAATTATAATCTATTACAAGTATAGTTTAAATAAATCATAACTTTGCATTGAATATAATTCCACACAAAAGCTATATTACAAAATTAAATGACAGAGACCTCTGGTCTGTACTGCTATTTAACTTGATTCCAACAGAGAGCTGTCTACATGTAGATGTTAAGACCTCATCTTCATATCTCAACAAGCTCACCTCACCTTGCTACAGCCTGACTACTCTTGCCTTTGGTGAAGCCTTTATTTTCCTCATGCTGCATCACTGGGCTGTGCTGAGGTGGAGAAGATGTCTGCAGGACAGGTGGCCCAAAGTATTTCAAATGAAAACCTGAAGAGAAAAGAGAAGTATACAGGTTGTTACATTATTTATATTAATACATGGTGAAAAGCTTTAAAATGGAAATTAGATAAGATTAAACTCTTGTCATTAAAATGAAATGCAGTTTAGCATCCAACCAGAGTGAAGAGAAGCAGTAACTAATGGAGAGCTATAGGTAAGGTACAATCAAACGAAAAAGTTTGCTCCTGCTTTTTATTAAATCAGGATCAAGCCTTCTGATGATATCTCATGGCTTTATGTATAGCACTTTGATTTACCTTGTGTTGAAAAGTGCATCACAAATAAACTTGACTTGCCTCAGGTAGGCAATATTAACAGTTATTATACTGTGCAATTTTAACACTGATGTAAACTAACACAATACACCCAAGGTTGACAACCATTAATTATAGTGGAAAAGGAATAGCTTTCTAATAACCATTACAAGCAGTGCAAACTTTGGCAAGTTATGACAGTTGATGTAGGCTACCTGAAAAATCTTTCTAAATGCCTCTGATGAATTTAAGCTGGGAGTAACGTTACCCATCCATCTTCCAAAAGTAAGCTAGCAAGTTAACACACTGCTCCTCCAACGGCTAAAACAATGCAGCACACTATTCATTCATCACATTAACGTCACTGTAGGCCTACCTCTGTCTTTGTCACGTTTTTCCTCCTCTTCTTTTCCTTTTCAGTCTTCCCATGGCACGAGAGAGCTTTTGTCTTTTTGACATGGTTTGCGCTCTTTTCTTCCGGTTCCGACCGGTGAAGTTACCGTTCAGGCCTGAACTGATCGCCAGAAATCTGGAAGAGTCTATCGGAGGAGAGGGGGAGGGGGGGCGCTTCAACTTTTTTTTAGAGTTTGTCTATCCTCAGTAGTTGTCATATTTTAAGATGAACTCGTATTTTGAAATTATAGTATTAACAGTATTAGTAAAAAAAAATTAAATAAAGTTTTGGTAGCCCATTTTTTTTTTTTTTTTTTTTTTTTTTTTGTAGCGGCGCCCCCTGCGGATGGATGCGCCCCTAGCATTTGCCTATACTGCCTATGCCCAGGGCCGGGCCTGGCTGAAAGAGCAAATATATGTCAAAATTTGTGAAAAATGAATGGACTAATTGAAAAATAAACTATTTTGATCATAAAAAAGGTCCACATATTAGTTAAATATTTGCTCCTTTTCTCTTGTTTTATATCATTATTATTTAAATATGTGAGGGTCACTATAACTATCAATGATTGAAACTAAACGATTTGATAAATATTTCAAATAATCATTACTAACTGCAGTTGCTGTGACTCATAAAAGACGCAACAGTGGGTTTTCTCTTGGAACTGTATATACTGTATCTGAATAGATAAGGACAAGGTCATTTGGAATGATGCCACCAGCGAAACAGAAAGCACGGAAAATGTAGGAGTACAAATATTTCTAGGGTTATTTATAATCTAGTGAAACATGTACAATATAATTGCCGTATTATTGAAAAACGTAAAGAAAAGAAAGTTAAGTTAAATTTTTTTTAAAGAGGACCTATGATGCTTTTTGACTTTTATGACCTATAAACGTTGTTATGATGATTCATAGTCATGCTTAACCATACTAAATTATCAAATAATGACTTACATGCATTTCGACGTATTCCCTGCTGACCGTCTGGGGTGTCTGTGCAGAGCACTAAACACTATTCTAGCCAGTCGAGAAGTCACGTCTTCAAAGCGGTCTACCCTTTCATAATTGGTGACGTCGCATAAAAATTGGTGATGTGACCACGCGGATGTTTCCATGTATGGTAATGCTGTCACTTCCCTGTTCGCGTCTGCCTCGCGCCCTTATAGGTCCATGCTCGCGCTTCCCGCCACTGAAAGTGTTTCGGAAGGAAGGTAACCAATCACAACGGAGTGGGGTTTGCAGGAGGGGGGGGGGGGAGGGTAGCGGAGATGGCCGATGCACAGGCGGAGGGAGCGGAGATTGCCGAAGCACACACACTCAAGTGTTGACAGGATGTGCTGGATCGCCAAAATAAGAGAAAGAGCTTCCCGAAAATCTACATAGTTTTTTGTGATGTGATTCGTGTCAGGTTGCTCTATAGCAGTGTAAAACAAGAAATTAAGACCAGAAAAGTAGTATAATAGGTCCTCTTTAAAGAAGATTCAACTGCCTCCAAATAGCGATCTGTAGCACATATAACCCTCCAAAAACGATCTCTGTTGTCAATAGCTCACAGCTCTTAGTAGAGAAATGATGACATTCAGTGAATGCAACCGCTTGTTCTGCCTTCTCCCAATGCTCCACCTCTCTCCTTCCTCTCTCCCTGTCTTGGCATTTTGGGTTAGATACTGATTCTGCTCCCTCACACCCTGTTAACTCTCTGACAGGAAACCACATGTTCTAAATGCCAGTAGGAGGAGGAACATTTGGGGCTGATGCGATATCATTCTTCTGTATAAACATTTTACTGTAAACTGTATCGTAAAACCCCTCTCCCTCACACACACACACACACACACACACACACACACACACACACACACACACACACACACACACACACACACACACACACACACACACACCATTATGTTTAGGGAGATAGTACAGTAACCCATCATCATTTACTATGCACAGTGGCTACAGACACAGTAGAGTGTTTCCTGTTTTCCATTACTGATTATTAGGCTTTTTGAAAAGGAGGATAACTGAGCTATTTGTGTTATATATGCCGGGATCAGGATAATTTATTCAGGACAATTAGTGACAAATCACCAGGGCCAATGATCTATAATTTCAGGTATCTAAGCCATAAGCTGTTATTTTGCATCTTCATGATATCTTGAACAAATATACTTGAACTGCTTGACTTGGGACAGCATCCCACTGCATTCTCATTCATCCCCCACTCAAAAAGGAGTAATCCATCATCAGACTTGGAGGTGCTGACTCTCATCTCATATGGATCATCCGATAACAGACAAATCAACCTTGCCTGGAATAAGGTACTGCATTTATTTTGTTGCTATACAACTTCATTGCATAATTTGTCATTTTGACATACATATAGCACACAAGCACAACACATTCAGTGGTTTCATAAGGTGAAGTGTTCAATAAAATGTTTAAAAAACAATGTGACACTCGGAAGAGATTTTTTAGGAAGGAGCCACTGAGGCAAACAGCAGTAGGGAAGTAAAGACAGGCAGAGAGAAGAAGAAAGGAGAAAGATGAAGAAGCTGAAGTAAGTGCTACTGGTATGTCGAAAAGAAGAGAACAAGCTAATTCAAGTTCAAGGCTCAGGGGAAGGCTCAAGCCAGACTAATGAAAAGAGGAAGGAAAAACAATGGCCTCTTTCGTCTTCATCCACGGCGTGCGTGATGTCATCGGGAATAAATCATTAGGCAACGACAGTGTAAAAAGACAGTGGTGTGGGAAGCCAGGTTGCTGAGTGTCTTGAGCTCCAAAAATACAAAAAAAAAAAAGAATGTGACTCGCAAGTTGCAACGGCATCTTCACTACTGTGATTTTAGTTTGTTTAATTTTGTAGTCTGACACAGGCATTACATAAGCAGAAACAGCACACCTTTTTGGCAGAATTTCCTACAGTGAATTGTGATTAACAGCTTCAAGACTTACAGCACGTCTTAAGTGAATAAGTACATCCTGAGCAACTTCACCATTACCATGGCTATGGCAGACTGGTTGAGGGTCAACTAGACAGGGGCTGTATTCGTTGGCACACACACACACACACACACACACACACACACACACACACACACACACACACACACACACACACACACACACACACACACACACACACACACACACACACACATCTGTCTTTGTGAGGACCCTCATTTTGACAGTGTGCATTCCCTAGCCCATTTCCTCACACACTCCTCCTGAGCGCACACACATGCCTGTACAGTACCTTTACAGTTTATGTAAATGCATATGCAAATACTTTCACAGTGGCTTCAAAGATTCAACAATCTATAATAGACAAAAGCACAACTTCAAAGCAAAGGCTTTTGGCTGGGAAGAAGATTTCCCCAACACACTAAAGCAAACTCACATCTGACAACACTAAGTTTATACACACACATGGACTGCATTGGAGGAAGGCCTGTCATTCAGCCATTCTTTATATGTGTTATGCTCTTTCCTTTGTGAAGCGGTAAAGAACCGATACCCATTGTGTGCGTCAAAAAAAGAAGACAAATATTCCTCCCTTCATCCCCGACTCACAGATCCAAAAGACACTTGAAGGGGCAGACGGAGATCAAACATGCATGTTAGAAATCCACCCGGGGGACATCTCCGGAGGCTCTACTGGCATACCTAACACTTATCTAATACTACAAATGCACACTTGCATACAAAGACACACAGGGACACTCTCCCTTCAACATAGCCGGGTGGTAGGTTAGATTTGAAGAATCTGGCCTAAATCTCACAAGGTCAGTTATTCAGAGCCAGCGCCAATAGTCTTGAAAACATAGACCGAGAATTGATTGATCTTTGCAGCTACAGGCCTGTAGCGCCTCACAAATCTTCTATAGCTGTGGGCTTTGACAATGACTAGAGAAAATGCCTTCAATGCCAAAATAAAAATAAAAATGAAAGACAAAGACGAAGCAACTCGTTAACAAGATAGAGATCATTGGGTTGCTACAGAATGGAATCCGTTTGTCAACTACTCAATTGAATGCATATTCCGCATAATCGCTTGCAAGTTCTTAAGTAGGCCTTAGCAATAGACAAATAGAAGGGTATGCAGACGTACATAAGCAGGAGAAGATAGATTGATAACTAGAGACAGAGAATGGGGAATCCTGCATGTGCCACCAAAAACAATGCGTCAGAGAGCATGTTTACTAGCAGTTCATTGTACACACTGTAAACCTTTGATGTAAATTTACAGCTAAAATCCTACAGTATCATACTGTATTGATGTTCTACAAGATCATACTGTAAATTGCAATGCATTTTGGGAGAAAATAATAATTTTACAGCAATATCTGAGAATGTTGCAGTTTACAGGTATTTTCTGTAAAAAGCAGTGCATGACGGGAAAATAAAGGAAGAGGCGGGAATTAAAATTTGAAATATTTAGGCGGCAATTTTTCTCTAGTCCATTTTAAGACAACTCATTTCACTCTTATTATAAAGCCTATAGTCTATGGTTTCACTTAAGACTATCCCAGGATTTTATTTGTGTCTATTCTTGTGTTGTATTGTGTTTCTGGAACTACCACTGGCCAGGACCGAAGAAATAAGGAGACCGTTAGTTTTTTTTTTTTTATCATTTTTCTCTGCGGGGTTTTCGAACAGGGACTGTCGCACGGCATCAGTCGGTGTCAGTCTGTTCGGAACAAAGCACATTGGAGCAGCGTAGCTGTGTCAAGAGGACAGACCCGTGATTCATCGACAAATCGACATTCATGTAAGTTTAAATCTCTGTATTGCCTGCAAGCCTTGAACATCAAGTGTATTTTTTTAGTATTTGTTTTTTTTTGCAAGAAAAGTGATTGCAACTGCTCACTTAGCAGAGCTAGGTAGCATGAGCTAGCCAGCCTACCGATCACAACCACTAACAGTTAGCCTACTTCATACACACATTTTGAATTTTGAAGCACGAGCTACACATACTAAAAAGGTATTGAAAATCCTCATGCTAATGCTGAACCTCAGATTTTCTCCTTGTTTCTGCTAAAATTAACTAGCTAATACAGGCTTTTTTTATGCTAACGAACATGTAGCCTATCTACTTGGGAAATGTTCTGTAGCAAGTAGGGGTGTGCACGTAACCGTTTAGTAAATCATAACCGTTTAGGAAAAATCAATAAACTAAAACCGTTTAAAAAAAAATCTTCAAATTTAAAATTCTTTTTTTCAAATTATGTTCTGGAGACACGCATTGATTGATTTTACATCACTAATAAACTGATGATAAATGGTGGGGATGATAAAAGCTAGTCTGCCGAATCTGTCTGTCCCTTGGCGAGTGTGTGTGAGTGAGTGTATCGGCGCACACACACACAAACACACACGGGGAGTCGCGGTGCTGGGGCTCGACTCACAGCCACGAGTGATGAAAGATAACCTAAAGATTAAAGTTACCCGGTTGACGTGAACTACGCTCGTAAGTAGCCCGAACTTTATAACACCTGTTCAACCTGCATACACGTATAGGCTATATTAATCAGGAAATTAATGAAGCGCGATAATGACGGCAAACACATGACAGGCGAACGTGTATGTGTGTGCCATGGACCTATTATAAGAGCTGTGTAAACCATAGAAAGTATATAAAAACGAGCGTGGTTCATGTCAACTGTGGGTTTACAGGCGAACGAACGCGTATGTGTGTGTGTGTGCGCGCGCGCCTACAAGACGGCGGGCGCACGAGGACAATGACGTCACTGTTAACCGTGTACACGAAACAAATTCCGTACATGTTTAGACATTTTTGTAAACGTTCACACCCCTAGTAGCAAGCTCTGGTCTCAAATTGGCTCAGCTTTTCTTCTTGAACTAACTTTAGCCATCAAACCTTTATTTTTTTATTTATTTTTTGCTATCTGATCATTTATCTAACACAATGTTCCATTGTCAACTCTGTGGTCATGACAGTGACACTAAATTTGCATTTGTGAGGCATATGAAAATTCACAGGAGTTTCCCTTACTTGTCCTTCAGATGTGCCCTACCTAATTGTAATTGTACATTCAGAAACATAACAGTTTTCAAAACCCATGATGTATATAGGAATCACCCAGGTAAAGATAAAGGCCAGGACACACCAGTCCGACATGTTCCGACTACGCAAAAAATGGAGTCGGCCGTTTCAGGAAGCTCCAGTCTTCCCGTCGCGGACAAAGAACACACCGAGACGACTGTTTATTTTCCGTACACTCGCGGGACGTAATGTCTCCACAACAGCAGGCGGCGCTAATCTGTATTGTGGCCCGAAAAAATACGAAAGCCGGAAATGATTGGACATCTCTCTAGAGCATAAACATAGATAGAAATACGTATTTATATTTATGGACCATAAGAGCACAATTTTTAGCAGAGAGTGTCGAGCAGTCAACAAGGGTTGATGCATGTGAGTACTCTCAAAACGAAACGAACAAACACATTAAAACGATGGCTAGCTGTTGTTAGCTGTTTGTGCTACCCGCCTCACTTCCGGGCTTCACTGATTCGCAAGTACTCCACCAATCAAATTGCTCCAAATGAAAGACGGTCGGCCGCCGATTGAACATGTTCAGTCGGCGGCCGACAGGCTCAAAACAAGCCCGACGACCTCTACGTCGGCCGACGTCACGGCACACACCAAACAGATTCGTCTTTTTTTTTGACGACGGCGATTATCGGGCTGGTGTGTCCTGGCCTTAAGAGGCCATCTAGTCATTTTGTTGGCCATGAAACTAGCATAGCATGTCATGTGGATTTCTGCACCGTCAAGTGTTACAGCATTTCGAATGTATCCTCTCATTTGAAGAGTCATATTAGAGAGGGTAGGTCAGTTTCATGTCCATTTACAAACTGTGATAAAATATTCACTGTTGTCTACATTTTCGTCACATTTGTCAAGAAATCACAAAAAAAGTGCAGTGAGAGGTCTCTCTTTAGAAATGGGAGCAAATATTCAGGAAGAGTGTGTCAGTGAGCAGGCTGAAGGCTTGGATGAGCAGACAGAAGTCACGGGTATGCAGGCAACTAACCCCGATATAGTCATACACGCAAAACATGCGTTGCCTAGGCGACTGTCTTAGAAAGCGCTGCAGTAAAGTATTACTGTATAGGCCTACACATATGAACAACTGGTGTAGCCATACCGGGCTATCCAAGATGGTGGCTGTTCTGCGCATGCGCTCCTCATATCGTGCACGTTCCTCAGATTGTGTAGCGACAACGCCATCATCAATGAGAGAACACTAGAGGCAGGGTTCAACATTTTTATTTTCTGCATCTCAACCTCTGCTGTGGGAAGAAAAAAAAGGGGCAAAGTAATTCGATTGATTTGTTGACTCGCGATCTTAATAAGTCGTTCACATCCCTAATATTAACTTGGCTCTCTTGGTATTGTCCCGCTCGCGAAGTGGATTGGAGGGTAGGCCTACAGCTCTGGACTATAAAGCACACAATTTAATTGTGCTTGGTATGTAGTCTGTGGGGGGGGGGGAAATGTACTTAAAACACTAAGCTAGAACCACCAGGTTTCGCTGTATAGCTACACCCACTAAAAGGTCAAATTTACCCCGTGGCAATTCTAGTGTTTTGCCTCAAGATGGCAGTCTAAGACCACAAATGAGACAAATGGTCAAAATAAAGCTAATAAGCATACCTTGCCTTTTTGAATTCATTATAATGATCAACCAAAATTAAAACAAATTAAATTATTATTATAAATAGCCGTTATATCTTAAACAAATAATTAAAACTAAATAAATAAAATAATGAATTAAATAACAGATAAAGTAAAAAAAATAAAAATGTTATGTAATTATTATTATTTATTTTTTTAAATCAAATTGAGAACCATCATATTTAGGCACTGTTTTCTTCAATTAAGAAACAGCTTTTTTTAATAAGGAAATATCCTTTAATTTGGGCTTTTTGACAACATTTCTACCTTTTTTGCATTAGCCAAAGTTGTGGATATAGGGGATTGACCTATGACAAACAATACTTAAACTTATTTATTGCTGTTGTCTGGGTTTTAATTGGTTGGGTTAAGCCAAAATGCCATAGATAAAACTAATGAATATACCATTAATTCAAGTGAATGTACAGTGAATCATTTTGTTGCCATTTCTAATAACTATTCATATTATTTTAGGTCCAACTTCACTGACTGACCAGCGGTGGTGCATGAGCATTGAGGGCCATGTAGTAAGCAAAGGATCGTCCTTTGTGCTGGGGCTTGCTGTCCTCTTTTCTGCATACTACAATTTCAACCTGCAGTACCAGGAAAATGCAGCTTGCACGCAGGAATTCATTCAGAGGTAGGAGACTTTCCACACATCGCACACCTGGATTGACATTTACTTACAAGTGCTCCAAGCTTAGAATGTGCATAGCTAAAACTGCTGTTGTCGTCCTACTACAAGCAGCATTGGCTAACAATAATACTGCTGCTACTCCTAGTACTGTGTAACATGACTGGTGCTAATGCTCATACTACGAGTACTAGCCCCCACTTGCAGAATGAGCACTAGAACTAGAATCTTATTTACACGTTTTACACTTTTCAATATTTCTATTTTAACTTTTAAGCATTTGACTGTGTGGAGGACACCACCTGTTACATTTGAATTATACATGACAAATACTATGCTATTTGATTTGGTTAACTATAAACAATAGTAAAATAAGTCGCATTAGCAGTAGTGCTTCTACTCAGTTTATTGTAAGCCATGCTAGTTTATCTTTGGGTGATGCAAGGGCACTTCTGGTGCCCTTGCATCATTGCCCTGGACATTTAAAAAATGCAGGAGAAAACTATCAAATTAATGATTAAGTTAGGCTTTAAATATTGTTTTTAAGAGATTATTATTTATGGACATTTCTGGATTATTGGCAGCTTTGTTGTTTATTTCCTTTGGAAAGTATTAATACTGTATATTGGTTAAAACAGTATGATTTGTGGGGCAGTGGTCAGAGCGTCGCCCCCCGTGCCCAGAACCCGCAGCAGACCCGGGTTAGAATCCAGCCCGGGTTGTTCTTTGCATGTCTTCCCCTCTCTGCCACACTTCAACTCTGTCCCTCCAAACCTATCTGATAAAAGCAAAAATGCTCCAAAGATAATCTTAAAAAAAAATTAAATAGTATGATACATTTTTTAAACTTATACATATACTGTATTTCTGTTTGTATTGTCATTTAGGATCTGCTTTGGGATCAATCCGGAGAGGGGATCAAAGGCATACCATGGCCAGGCGCCTAGCAAAAAAACTGGAAAGATGGTCCAGAAAAAATCCTCCACCGTCAACCCCAGGTTTCGTCACTCATCAAGAAGCTCGTTGATTTCAAGTGGGACTTTGTCTAATCTTTGTCTCGTTAACACCCTCACACTCACATGGACGGACATACACACACACACACACACACACTCTAATGCCTCGTTTCCACCGAGCAGAGCGGGTCGGGTCAGAGCGTCTTGGTCCGCTAAACCGCTCTGAACTGCTCCCATTTTTAGTATGTCCGAAAAGGGTGCCGAAAAGGGTGGTACCCCAATGGAGGGGTACCGAAAATGGGAGCGGCTTAAAGCGGTTAGGCGCGCATCTTTTGGGACCATACCCAACTTTTAGCAAATGAAAAGCCACAATAAGCGGATTGAACCGCTCTGACCTGACCCGCTCTGCTCAGTGGAAACGAGGCAATACACACAAAACACAAACACAGGTGGCTGCTCACAACACGGGGGAATGAATATAGAAGCGGCTGGTTTGGCCAAGCAAAAACAAGAGAACGCTGGCTTGACCACAGTTGTTCCACGGCACGATAGTTTGACCCATATTCTGGCGGCGGCTATCGCAGTCCAGCCTATTTATTTTATTTAACCTTTATTTACCCAGGCAAGCAAATTAAGAACAAAATTCTTATGTTCAAGTGCAGCCTGAAGGGGAAGGGGGAGGGGAGTGCTAAAAGTGAAAACAAGGTTATATATATATTACACTTTTACAAAAATATATAAAATACACTTTAAAAAATTCAATATAATACAATACAATAAAATAAACAGTTAATCAATAGTGTATGACAAGAAGAAGCCTATACCCCGCCCTACCAGTGCGCTTCTTTTGGGATCCTACCCAACTTTTGGAAAATGAAAAGCCAAAATAAGCGGACTGAACGGCCCCGACCCGACCCGCTCTGCTCGGTGGAAGCGAGGCAATACACAAACACACACAAAACATAAACACAGGTGGCTGCAGCTGACCAATGTAGCTCTACTGAATCCACAGCATAGCCCTGCATTCCAAATCACATTGTCTTTCTTTTTTCTATTATACACATCTGACCATAAAAATAATCTAGTTAGGATGCAGTAGGCACATACGTTGGGACATACTTTTACTTATTTATTTCATCCTAACATGGTGCCTTGATCTTGCCTCTTGCTTTTATATCAGTCTCATCCCAGTTTGTTTTAATATGGAGCATTTGGTCAGCGTTGTGTTTTGGTATGTATCATAGTCCTGAGGGGTGTAATAATGTAATGTAATTTTTTTGTTTTTTATATCAATTGAGAACCATCATATTTAGGCACTGTTTTCTTAAACCTGCAGTGTGTAGAATTTTGGGTTTTATTTCCTAGCAGATTTTGTAGAAAGTAATTATAATATCCATAAGTACATTTAATTTAGTGCATAATAGCTGATTTTTTTTTTTTATTATTATTTTTTCCCTTAGAAAGGGTCTCATATATGTCCATATTTCTGCATATTTTGGACCAAGGCCTAGTGCCGCCATCTTGAAAGTGTCATAGTTGGAATGTCATCAGGTGCATTGTTTAAAATGTAGAATCGTTCTTGTCCTTGAAGGCCACTGTAGCTTCTGTTATTATTCTAAAGTTGGGGTTACCTGGGTAACCCCAACCCTTTAGAATAATAACAGAAGCTACAGTGGCCTTCAAGGACAAGAACAATTCTATATTTTAAACAATAATGGACATATATGAGACCCTTTCTAAGGAAAAAAATAATAATTCTAAATAAATAAAAAATCAGCTATTATGCACTAAATTAACCGTACTTATGGATATTATAATTATTTTCTACAAGATCTGCTAGGAAATGAAACCCAATATTCTACACACTGCAGCTTTAAATGAACAACCAGCGTTTGGGTCCAAACAGATGTAATTGAATGGTTAGACCTTGCCCCTCCATAAAACTGAAAGTGTTTTAAAAGAATCAATCAATCTATCTATCTATCTGTATTGTATTTTTTGATTTGATTGATTTATTTTACGTGTGAGTTTTGGGTGGGGTTACATTACAGTTTGTATATATGTTTCTTTAACTGTTTGACTAGTATTTGACTTCTGTTAGGATATTCATACATATGGAAATGTTGAGTTAAAATGTTGTTGCTTATACTGTATACTGATTGAGTGCATGTGTGTCGATCTGATTTGAATTATTATAAGTACATGAATGTAAGGTTGCAGCTGTTAAAAGGTGGGGCACATTCTTTAGAATATATGTAAAGTCTTATATTTTGTGACTGCAAAATAAATAGTTAATTAAATTGATTATTTTCTCTTTTTCCATTGTTATTTAAGACTGATTGTTTATTTGATCGTACCTATAAGATGGAATTTGAAGCTTACTGGTGAATCTGCTGCCAGTATAATACTGTAAAGTAAAATACAGTATGTTTGCTGTAAATAAACAGTAGTTTACTGGCGAATCTGCTGCCAGTAAAATACTGTAAATTAAAATACAGTATGCTTACTGTAAATAAACAGTAGTTTACTGGCGAATCTGCTGCCAGTATAATACTGTAAATTAAAATACAGTATGCTTACTGTAAATAAACAGTAGTTTACTGGCGAATCTGCTGCCAGTAAAATACTGTAAATTAAAACACAGTATGCTTACTGTAAATAAACAGTAGTTTACTGGCGAATCTGCTGCCAGTAAAATACTGTAAATTTAAATAATACAGTAAGAGACTGTATGTCTATTTACAGTAAAATACCATAGTTTTTAAAAACAGTATGCTTACTGTAATTAAACAGTATTTTACTGGCGAAGCTGCTGCCAGTAAAATACTGTAAATTTGTGGTAAAAAGTTTTACAGTGCAGGACTGCTTGCCCCTCTCTGTTAGGGAACAGACTAATGACACAATCAGTGGCTAGCTGTCACCGCCTGGACTTTATGATATCAGGGAGGTGCCTTTAGTTTAACAGTCATTGACCGGCTCATCACTCCTTGCTACTTACCCTTGTTATGATCCACGGAAAGAGGACTAAACTGTTGATGATTTTGACTGAAGAGAGGTCATTTTAGAAAGAGGGGGGGTGAGGACTAACTTCAAATGAGCTCTGTGGCTGACAATAGACTTCCTCTCGTTAAGGACTGCGGTTTTGTGGCTTGGTGGTGCAAAGGCAAGGTGCCAATGATCCGATCGGGACAGACGCATTAATGAAAACCTCAGGGACCCGCCTGCAACCTCGTCGTATGAGATAAAACTACACCGCTACCAATTTTAAATTTCCGTCCGCCCACCGGTTGGGCTGTACACACAGCAGGGATGCTGTCAGAATGGGGTTACCATGCCTCTGATCCGCACAGTGGACAGTAATGGTAAATGGCTGATCAAGGGAGAGAGGAGCGAAGAGACAATGCTCAAAGAGAGAAGGCGGTGTAGTGTATTGGGGGAGGGGGGATTATTGCAGAGGATTCCTAACCGAGGCAGGTCAGAGAAGAGGGAGATCAACCCCTCAACTCTTCCTCTCCCTCCCTTACTCCCATACTCTGCTCTTTAGCTACTCCACTCTCCTCCAGGGAACTCATTATGGAAGCCTCGCTGCTCTCCATGAGGACTGAGCCTATATGCCTACCAAATGGGCTAAAGACAGGGGACAAGCCTTCTGCGTAAGAATAAGAAGGGAGTGAGTGGGGGTGAGAAAGAAGGAGACTGAAAGAGATGGAACGGATGACAGCAGAACTTGAGGCTGCAGATCAGAGAGAGAGAGAGAGAGAGAGAGAGAGAGAGAGAGAGAGAGAGAGAGAGAGAGAGAGAGAGAAGAGAAGTGTGTGTTGTAATAGAACAGTGCAGCATATAGCCTTAGGTACCAGATTGCCATTACTGCTGCAGATGGTTCGGGAGACGCCTACAGCAGATTTATCTTTCGTTATAGTGTGTGCGCGCGTACATGTGTGTCACATCCCATGTCTGCACGAGGGCCATATTGGGAGCATGCATGCGGCTCTATGTGCTTGTTGTGTTTAAGTAATGTCAGCTAAATGGCGTTGTTTTTTCTAGATAAATAACCATTTAGAAGCTCAGGGGGGAGTTTTGCAGTGAGCTACCGCCTCCAAATCAAATCCCCATACACCAGTAAACTATCGCTCTCATTTGGGATGCCGCACACAGCCTGCCTGTAAATAACCAATCAAGTGATTCAGGACCCCGGTGCTCGCAAAAAAACAACAGTAAATGCCACAAAGTGAGACGACTTAAAATGAGCTGAGATGTCGCACGCCCTTTTTTCCACCCCACATTAACCCCGTCTTTCCCACCAGCATGCCTCCATCAAGATCCATCTTGCCCCTCTTCTCCTTTTCCAAATCCATCTCTTCTCCCATTTGCGTAAACAGCTTTTATTGATTTTGTCCCTTTCTTTGTGCGGGTCACAAGACGGTCTTAATGTGCCACTGAAGACCGTGTGGTGTGTTTATATTTGTATACATGAGCTGATGTGGGCATTTAAGCGTGGGTACTTATGCAGACACCAAGAGACATAATGGGCCACATGAATCTTTAGTGCGGTTCGGTTTGAGACAGCAACGGAGAAGAAATAAGAGACACTTTGACAGACATATACCTGCACCTGCGCACTCACTCCATCTCACACACCCACACAAATGGGGACTCTAATGCAGAGTTATTATCCTCATAATCACTCCAAAATCTACCGCGTCTTCCCCATGTTCCTCTCACCTCCTCCTCCTCTCGGCTTTGAAGCCATTCATTGTTCTCTCTCTACCTTGCTGCAGACATGAGCTCTCTTCTCTCCTCATTTACCCTCTCTACTACATAGCCACGATAAATCTCTAAGATAACTTCCCTTTCACAAAATCAATGGCTATTTCGGAGCATCACTTCCTGAGTATAAGATTGCGTGCGTGCTGAGGCATATATACTATGTCTATGTATATTCTCACAATCCTGAAAGCTCACAAATAGTAATGTGTTATTAAAAGTAATTTCAGAGTTCCCAGAGAAATAGCTGGGGGCATGTACAGTGTGAACAACCAAAGGCAGGGAAAGAACATTGAGGTGGGGGCTGTAATGGCTCACATGCACAATGCACATTTACACTACCTCAAACAGTCCTGTCATGCTCACCAATCTACTCTTTGTTTAGTTTTTGAAAAAAACAAGTATTTCCTTTTGCATTCAGTTTGCTATAAGCTATTATTGGGCAACTGCTTTTCAGTGGACGGGTTAACAAAGAGAAGCTCGGAGCAACACAGTAGCGGTATGGCAGGCTTCTCTGTTTGTACTGATGGAATCGGCGCTGAGAAAATGTATAATATTTGGACTTCGACAGGGAAACATCATATTGTTTGCACTACCATACATGGAGACAGCAGCAACAGAAGCAAACTAAAGTAAGAGGAGCCTATTAGAAAACAAAAACAAGGAGACATGTCCCTAAAATAGGATACAATATATTTAGCAAAACTGGGACAATGGGAGTAGAGAAGTCTCTAGTATACAAGCGTGTGCAGCAGGGTGGAATAAAGTCCCCGGAAATCTATGAAATGTACATTACAACAAATGAGTTGAGTTTCTACATGATGAGTGTTAACTTCTAAATGTGGGAGTCCATGTCTGTGAACTGAATAGAATATTACTCCGGAGTCTATATTTTGCACCAGCCATCTCATTTCTCCCCCTAATGGATACAAATGCAGGACTTACAGTCTTTCAAGAAGCTAGCGGAGCTTGGGCCTGTTTTGACAGTAAATAAGCTAATAGGCAAATGTCATGGCTATTATATGAGTTAAGCCCGATCGATGTCAACTCCGGGCCGGGGGTATATAAATTTATTTCCAATGAGACACCAACTGACACCAATAAAACAAGTTATCTGTTAGCATCCGTCTACAGAAATGGGCGACTGGTGTGTGTGTGTGTGTGTGTGTGTGTGTGTGTGTGTGTGTGTGTGTGTGTGCGTGCGTGCAAGCGTGCGTGCGTGTGTGTGTGTGTGTCAAAAGGCAATGGGAGGGAAAAGCGAGGGATGACATAGAATGAGGGTGGGAAAAATGGATTAAGGGGGGTAGAGGTGGAGGAATGGATGAAGCCATCACTTCGCCTAGTGATATTCTTGGCAGTGAGAGATGAGAGAATGATCTCCCAAGCAGGCTGCAGGAATGCTTACACTAACACTTTCCCCTCTGCCTCGGCCTGAGATAAGGAGGGGGGGTGGGGGAGGGGGTGCAAACATGTCACCGAGATAGAACCGGATCAATTGCCACAAACACTGTTAGCAAACAAACACAGCCATCGACAAACACACACACACACACACACACACACACACACACACACACACACACACACACACACACACACACACAAACAGCCTGAGCGTAGATGATGTAATGTGTTTTTATCTATGTTTCACACTCAGCTCTCTCTTTCTCTTAACTATCCATCACTGAAATCATTTCATTAGTGATCAGGCAGCCCGGTGGCCGCGTTAGTTTTTTTTTTGCAAAGACAGGCACAGCATCCAAGCATTTCATCTTCATCCTCATCTCAGCACTCTGACTTTGATCACCGGTTTGTGTCTCTGAATGAAACAAGTCAGCGAACCATGCCGGAGGGGCTCACTCAGCTGTGAATCACGGGGATCCACTCAGGCATCAAAGTCAGG
Organism: Ammodytes marinus; assembly: GCF_949987685.1. Lineage (NCBI taxonomy): Eukaryota > Metazoa > Chordata > Actinopteri > Uranoscopiformes > Ammodytidae > Ammodytes > Ammodytes marinus. The sequence goes on along the minus strand of NC_137232.1, from coordinate 21,030,100 downwards.
ACATACGGACGCTCACATGCAAATGCACACTTAATGCACACATTCACATTGGAGGCACAGTTTCAAAGCTAAATATGGAGCAAATTGCACAAGCTGCCAAACAATAATCTACGTTTATGCTAAAAGCATCCCTGAAAAACCCGCCATTACAGCTTGCAGGTCTTTATTTATTAGACCTCTCCTCTATTTCCAAGAATACATTTGCATCTGCATTACTTTATCAGATTTGCCTGGATAAATGGACATGCACAGTATTTAGTCTAATCTCGAGGTAGTGTAGAAGCATGGCTTTCACTATTATACATTTAGCATTCAGTAGTATGCTTTAAACATGTTGTGTTGCTAAATAACTGTATTTTAGGTTTTGGTAAAGGGAGTCAGATGTAGAGCATATCAATAACGTTCTTATGTCTACGCTAAGTATGAAACTACAGATGGTTAGCTTAGCATAAAGACTGGAAGCAAAGGGATTTTGCAACCATTTTACCATACCATTGTATTATTTGTTTCCTGTTTGTATGCCAAGCCAAGCTAACTGTCTCTGTGCTGTAGCTTCATATTAACAGGAATGAAAGTGGAATCAGTCTTCTCACTCCAAGCCAATAATAAAACAATAAACACAAAGACCCTATCTGATGGGTTCTTTTAGCGTTATTTTTTGATACTTTGCCAGCTGCTGAGAAGTTGTGGTTTTCAAATGCCCACATACTTTCCATGCTATTACTTTTACATTTTGGGTGCAACCCAACATCTTACATAATCAGTTACACAGCAGTCTCCACATGTTAGCCAGAATACAGCTGGAGCGTGTTCAGAACAGTCAGACCTATTGATTTACTATCAACGGACCAGGCAGGACAAAAGCAAGACATGTAGGGCCTGGCCCCTCTGTGTATAAATAATTAATTTAGGTCTTGGGTTAAGACTACTGGCTTGAGCCCACCATCGCTGGGCAACTACAACATATGCAGTACACATGACACAAACCAACAAAGCAGACAACTTGGCTTTGATATGAACAGAGGTGATTTCTGGCAGGTGTTAAGAAAGTGAGAGTTTGGATTGAGGAGTTTTTCTATATAGCAGACAACTACTGTGTGTTGAAGTGTCTTATATATGACAGCATGTGGGAATCCATGTGTGTGTGTGTGTGTGTGTGTGTGTGTAGAGCTCAATATCAGTTTCATGAAATATGCATGAAATATGTTTGGACCTTCTTCCTCCCTCACTAAAGGCCAGTTGCAAGGTCTTTCAAGCCCACCTGAGCTCACATGAACCCCCAACCTCGTGCACCCACACACACACACACACACTAATAATGTGTCACCCTGGCCTTACGCTGATAAATGCCTGTCCTTCGGAGAACACAAGAGCCACAGGAGAGTGATACAATGTGAATGAGGACAGACGAAGGCGAGAGGAGTGATGCAAGGGAGTGGAAAGGGTAAAGGAGTCCAATAAATAAATAAATAATCATAATCCAACTGAAAAAAATTAAAGGGGGTTTGGAAGACCGAAATGTTTAATCTCAAAACAAACATGGCTCGTTTTTGAAGATTTTGAGTGACTGTTAAGCCATATTTGGCAGACTTTGTATAGCACTTCAAATGCGTTGTTTGGGATTGGCCGGACTGTAGATATAATACATTGTTTTATATTTCCCAAAAAATTATGTAAAGGGGGAGAGATGGAGGAGAGAAAAGAAGTGTGTGTGTGTGTGTGTGTGTGTGTGTGTGTGTGTGTGTGTGTGTGTGGGGGGGGGGTGTCTTTATCATCTTGGTTCTTAAGTTATAGTAACTTTCTAATTAGGAAGACAGTTGCTGCTGTGCTAATGAACAACAAACTCTCTCAAGCAGAACAAACAACCTAGAAACAAAGAACACACACACACACACACACACACACACACACACACACACACACACACACACACACACACACACACACACACACACACACACACACACACACACAGTCTCACCAGGATACCAGCCCATCTGTTTGCACAGGGAATCTTGCTTTAGAGGAGAGTGGGAGAATGCATCCCACACACACACTAGCGAGTACGGATACATGACATCATATTTTTCTGTGCCGAGTCTCTGCAAAGAGCGTGGGCAGGAGTGCGCGGGTAGCTAGTGTGTCTCCGTGGGATTACTACACTGCGAAAGGCAACACAGACTGTAGAGCAGACTGTGCGTATGTGTTTGTTTGTGTCTCTATGTCCTTGTCTGTCACTTAGAACCTCAGGCGATCTAAAGGCATCTTACCGCATCTCGGCATTCATTGCCTTATCTTTGCCCCCCAACACACACACACACACACACACACACACACACACACACACACACACACACACACACACACACACACACACACACACACACACACACACACACACACACACACACACACACACACACACATAATTTATTTCTCCCTTCTTTTCTTCTCACTGTTTATCTGCTGCTCATACAGTCGTTTTTCCCCCTTGCTTTTGTTTGGCTGCAATGCCCTGTAAGCACAGTTTAATTCTCAGCCGTGCTCCCTTGGGAACAGAGAGGGGTGAGGAGGTGGGAGACGGGGGGAGGACAAGGGCAGAGGCACTTCATTAATCAATCAACCAGCTTTGAAAATGTACCTAATTAACGCCTAATTACAGACCTGGGCACGGTGCCAGCTGGCATCCCATCCACCTCCAACAATACGACCCCCCGCTGCCCCCCCCAGATGACACTGGAGGTAAACACCCCTCCCTCGTTCCATCCTTTGCTTTTTCTTTATTGGTCTTTCCACTCACACATCCACTCACCCATTCTTCTTTCATCCACTGCAGAAAAAAAGCATCCCCACCAGCGACCACTACACTATATACATATATATATGTATATATACTGTACATATATTCTAGGTTTATTTTATCTAAAATTTGGTTCTTATTGCACTATACGTTGATACTCTTTTACTCTATATACTCTATACTATTTTTAAATTTTTTATTGTTGCATTATTGAGGAGAGCTTGGAACACAAAAATTTCATTGCCAGCTATGACTGCTTGCCTGTTATGTTGTGCATTTGACGAATAAACTAACTAACTAACTAACTAACTAACTACACAGCCGATGACTTAAAGTTGTTTGTCTACGTCATTCTCTTCATGCCATCTTACCGGAGAACCATTGGTGGTCATCACAGGGAGGCTCTCAGAAGGCTCCGTCTCACCCAAAGGAAGGCTGCTACAGGTCTTGTCTTGTTCCTGCCAGCTGCCCCTGCGGGTCGTGCTTGCACGCCAGGCCCGCTGGATGCTGGGAACATAAGTGGCAAAATACACAGATCGGTCCATTAGATGAAGATATGGATTTGTCATGTGGAAGGGAGTAATGCGAGTCAGTCATATCTATTTACTGCAACAACATTGTAAGGACTGAATGTTGGGAGATTTTCCAAGGTTTGGATGGGCCTGAAATGAGTTAAATTATCAATACAAAAAGAGGAGGAACATGCTATTGGATTTTTTTTAAAGGTTAAAAAAAGGTGCAAGTCTGTTAATATAAAAATAAAATTAGCAATTTAAGTCAACTTCAAGGAAGCATTTTAGTGATTATAAAATGCTCATGCATTAATGCTTGAAACAAATACATATGCTTTGTTAAATCTGATCACAAATCCAGCCATTTAAAACCGTTATCCTTCAGATTCTGGGTACATTTTGGATTGATTCAGGCGGTTTTGCCTGGCTTCTATTCCACTGCAATTGCAGCTAAGACTCATGGGTACTGTAGTATTTAGAGCCAAACAAAATTAGTAAAGAAAAACCTTTTTAGATATTAGATAGTTGAAAGAATTCCAACCGATGGTCAAAACATAAAACTATGGTATTGTCTAATTGTCACATAAACTCCAGTATTTCTTTGTTGATAAACAGTGAGAATATCAATAAAAAAAACTTTGAAATGGAAATGTACAGTTGTAAGAAGAGAATTGGCTTTTCCCACACAAATTAGTGGGACATACTTGTGGTAGGCATAACAGGAAATATAACGTTGTTTATTGTAGAATTAGTCATCATTCTTTCTCATTGCCATTATAAAAACATGATGTCACCCCAATGTCCATATCTCATTACGCTCTCATCTTCATAATTTCTTCTGCTGGGGCTTTCCTATCTTATACATTCATTTCTAAGCCTGACCATCGTTTTCCCCCTATTTATTCTCCCTTTAATTCTCGCCCACATACTCTCCTGACCCCTCACCACCTACCTCGCCCTCCGTTCTCAAAACTCCACAGATCTCTCTCTCTCCCTCGCTCACTTCCCACTCCCTTTCATCCCTGTAGTCAGCCCACGATGGAGTGCTGGATCAATTACCCGATGGTGAAACACATTCACCTCCAGTGGAGCAGAGAGACAGCTGAGCCAAATGGAACAGACTGAATGAAGCCATAACTCCTAGATCCAAAAAAAACCAATACACCCCCCACCACCACCGTCTTCTTCTTCCTCCATCCCTATTTTCTCCACTTTTATTTTCTCCTTCTATCTCTCCATTCCCCCCGTTCTCTGCTCCACTTCATTCTCTCCCCTATCCGTCTCTAACCTTTCTACACCCCAATCATGTTAACTCCACACACACAGAAACATTGTCCATCTCTTTCTCTCTGTCCTCGACTTTCAGGGAAAACGAAAGCCTTGAGGCGAGAGTTGTCCTTCTCTCTGTTACACCTATAAAAGCGTGGGGCCAGTGTTTAAGTAAAATGGTGCTTGACGGCCGTCTGCGCGGGGTTCATGAACTCAAGAGTCCACTCTGACCCTGACTGCTGAAACCTTATCAGACGGAAGATTGAGTTATAGCCGCGCGCAAATTGCTCCCCCTCTCTCCAACACAACAAACATAATGCACTTTAAGGGGTCATAGGTAACGCACGTTCGCTGACACTTCATGGGAAATTGTATTAAAAATGGAGGAAGGAAACATATATTTTCCAAGACAAATCACACAGACACATAAGTGGGCCACAGGTGATACTACTCACACAATAGCCTTGATCTCCAGGTGCTGTCGTTGCTCACGGCGATGGGGGCTATTGTCATCCTCTTCCTCAGTCCTACGAGGACGGCTTCTGCTATAATAATGAGAAAAGCAGTTCAGTCTACCATCCACATTGTAGATTAAGGGCTTTTAATACAATAAAGAGGATTCTGTTCGGGGATACTGTCTTGCGTCTTACCTCTCCACTTTGGGAGCAGCTTGCCCTCCACTGTGGTTGCAATAGCGATGATACCTCTTCACTTCATCCTGCAAGGCGAAAACACTCCGATAAGTCAACAAGTTTTTTATTTAATTTTTTTTCCATGCCAAGGATATGACACGGGAGGAGCTTTGCCTCGATATGATACAGTGAGCTATTTGCAGCATTTCCTGTATGTGTAATTGCATCACATCATCCACCCACGCATACTGTTCGTCTGGTATATAGCTCCATAACTAAGCCGGAGCAGCGGGGGGGAGAAAAAAACTGCTCTTTTTTATGGTTTCTTTCCGTTATGTGTTTATTAACCTCGAGAGTAACAGCTTCTCTGGGTTCTCTGCGCATACATAGTCTCAAAACACAAATAGTCGTAGGGAAAGATAAACAACTGGGTGGGTGTGTAGTTAGGCTGTTGCTGATGCATAACAGCATGTGTGTGCTCTGCAGGTGCCAAGCGGCCAGGCAGACAGCAGCTGCAGGCCAGGGGGACGAGGCCTGAGCCCAGGCACCTCTCTCTGGGGCCACTGCCATGAAGCTCAAATGGGACTGGACAGATGGATGTGCTCCCGAAGCAGCAAAGCAGCTCCACACTCCATCTCAAGTGTTCACTCAATATCCCAGTTAGCCAACAGGGTGTAAGCTGAGAGTATTTTTGTTCATGTTTGTTCATTTTTGGTGTGAAAGCGCAAATACCTTTTTTTTTAAAGAATGTTGTCCCGTTGACCAAAAGTTACATGCAGTATTTGCTCGAACTAAACAATGCATATTATCACAGTTTTAAACTGTGGTTTCAAAATGTTCCACAACACATAGGGGGTGTTTGTGTCCATCCAAGATTATGCAGTCCAGACAGCATGTTCTGTTTTCGCATTACTTCAACAGTTCTGAATGTGTTTGGTTTTTCTCTCAGTGAGCAGGGATTAAGTGTTCAGGATGCCAGGCAAAAGGCCAAAGAGGGTTTAAATTATAACGGTTTCAACAAGTGTCACGCTTTAACAACCGTAGACTCTGTCCAGGTGCTGAAGCTAAAATAAGAATCCATGACCAATGACAATGGTAGTGTTTAATTTGAGAGGGAAAATGAGTGAATGTGTTTTTAAAATAACATTCTAAAAAGTTACATTTTATATGCTGAAATACACATTTGTGTTCAATGAAAGAAATCTACAATTTAAAGCCACAGTCATACTGACATTATCATGAACAATGGTCCAACATTAAGACCATTATTATTGCTATGAATAAAACATGGACTATAGCAGCTAACATTTCATTATGAATTATTTCTATTCCTTCAAGAATTGCTTTATATACATGTTTTACAGCAACAACCTTGTGTGTGTTATTATCAACCAATGTCTTGGGCCTCTGGACCAGATAAAACATAGCCTACTAAAAGTTATATGAGAGCCAAAGAAAGTCCAAGGGAGCAAGCAAATTGCAGCTGAAGACACGCATTGCTTATAGCCTATAGCCTAATAGCACACGTGACCATCAATCAATAACTGAATACATGATTTCATAAAGAACCAGGATATTAACAGAACCCTGTTCTGCTGGGCATGTAAACAGCTTAATCACATTATTTTCCATAGCGAAATCAGGACAATCAATAGACTGAAAGGCTAGGGAAGGTGATAGTGGACAGTAATAGGCCTCATGTCACTGAAAAATGAGAGAAGGAAGAAAAAGAGGGGAGGAGAAACAACAGCACATAGAAGAAAGTCTGCTGCCCTTTAATTTACGAGTTATTAAAATCATAATTTCCTAGAGTCCTAGTTCTGTCACAGAGATCGATGGCAGACTTGGCTGAATATCCACACACCCATGCACAGACACACACATTCTCTCACACACACACACACACACACACACACACACACACACACACACACACACACACACACACACACAGACACACACACACACACACACAAACACATTCCCTTTAGGTGTGTGAAAGATGTGCTCCTCAGATGAATATGGTCTCTTATTGAGAACCAAACAGGCATGTATGCACACATACCCACACAGTTGTAAGCACACACACACACACACACACGATTTGATTTCAGCCTGGTGATGCGCTGGAACATCTGCATCAGACTGCTCAGCTCAGCTTGCCGATCAACACGGGGAAATGTCCAATCAGGAGAGGAGCTGTACCAGTGGAGGTGCTCATTAATTGCCACATCGGAAATCAATTTACATGCGCAGTGCGTGCAAGGAGTAACATGGAAGTCAACATTTACTCTTTTCGCCTGAGTCCCTGAGAACAAAAAAACCCACCCGCTGAGAGATGTAGGTGTTGCTGATGTGCTCATGTGATTACACGATTGGAAATGCTGTTTTGTTGCAGTGCTTTTGGCTCCGGGGTAAAATTACTGGAGGAAACGGATGCCTTTATGCAATTTTTGCTCAAATTTTGTCTGGATACACAAGATGTAAATGTAAACTGACCGACGAGGCGTATATAAGGAACATCATGCACACATTCGGATATAAGATTTAGTGCATATTTAGGTTTTCTAGGGATGTTTCAAAAGGAATGGCTCCCCTACGAGTCAATAAACTATAGTCACATACTCTTGAAAATTCTACAAGTGCTTAAAGTGCTTATTTTGTGCAACCAGCAACACCAGCCCACAACTTAAGTGTATTCATTTTACAATGATATCAAAATAGTCAAAAGCATCATCAAATCATTACATTTGAGAAGTTGGAACGCGCTCATACTTGAATTTTCAGTTTGATAAATCGTTGTGGATTAATTTTCTGACACATTTGATGTACTGATTACTCCCTATAAGTGTTGAGCCGTGTTGGGAAAAAAAAGTATTCCGGGTGTACAATGAGGGAGGCAAGGAAGCTGTCAGACGGAAGAAGAGGCGTAACAGTTCATTGGAAATTGGAACCCAACCAACCTTCCAAGATATGGTAATGGAATAGAATGGTTACGACTGCAATGTTGTCAGGACTTTTTTGCGTGTGTGTTTGTGCATCTGTGCATATACACATGCGTCTTTGTCTATGTTTGAAAGGATTTATATGGCATTTTATAAGAAATAAGAAATTAAACACACACACACACACACACACACAGAGAGAGCATCCCTCCCTCATTTGACCATGGCGAGTCGAGGGACACCTATCTGTCAGTGTGCAGGCCCATCTCGCTCCTGCGCAGGATATTACAGCTCAATCGCGTAGCGTTTGAGTGAGCCGGCGCATACAGCACTCAGCACAGCTCTGTCCCACTGGGGGTGAGACGATAATGCACTTCTGAAATATGACACCCCTCCCTGGCACCACACTCCCACTATGTACATCTTTTTTTATACATTACAGTATGCTGTAGCCTATCTGTGTCGCGTTGGCGAACTGCTGCTGCCCTATTTTATGACACAGGATCTGAATGAAACCTGTGTATGCTAGATTTCTGCTCCCATTGAGCACAGCCACACGATAATTTAAAGGAATAGACAAACTGGGACATTCGTGTTGTTATGCATTTTGACTGATTAAGAGCAACAACGGGTTTCATGCGTGATATTGATGAGAGCGATTTCAAGATTCAAGGTGCAAGAGTTCAACAGCGTCACCGGTGCTGTGTATTTTCTGATTAACCCCATTAAACGTGACCCTTGTTGGCATGCTGTTTAAATAAGCTCTGTGTAAAATGGTTAACAACACGGAGCCCGCGGCCGTAAAATTCAGCTGTCCCATTGATTATGGGGTAATAGCTAGATAGATTGATGTGTTTCTCGGGGGGTTCAAGCCTCGAGAATGAATATGAATCACTCACAGACACTGCGAGTGGAGCAGCCTCCATATCCAATAACCTGCATTTTCTACCCTCACTCATATTTCACACGCCAATTACTGGTTAGTCATTCAGCAGGCTTTTTCGTGTCCTCCTCGGCAGTCTGATATGAACCTCCTCCGTGTGAGACATGGCGTCTCGCCGAGTTAAGCTGGATCAATTTGAAAATGTCATTTTGGGAAAGAGATAATGAAATTCAACTGTCAGGTGGTGCAGTGGAAACGGATTAGAACACATCTGGAGACAAAATGAGAAAGTTTAGGGGAACATGCAATGAATAAGATGTGTGTGTGTGTGTGTGTGTGTGTGTGTGTGTGGGGGGGGGGGGACATGAAATGAACAAGGTGTGTGGGTGTGTGTGTGTTGGGGGGGGGGTGCACCATCATAATATATTGCAGAGTAAGTCGGAAGCTGTGTTGGCACAGAGAGCTTTCAGAGCTCACACGCTCAATATCCCCATCCACCGATAATGCGCAACACTACATCAGTGGCATTAAATATTCAGAAGCTCAATACAACCAGGTGAACTTGTGCACCTACGCTCAACCAAGCACAAAAAAGAAAAACGCCAGATACTTCCGTTAAAGAAAGCGATTATTTCAAAAACTATTATCCCCATACACGAGCTCTGGTCTCAACTTGAAGACGAGGGCAGCTCAGCTATGCCTTCACTATATCCTGCTGATTATAAAGTTGTTTGCAGCGCGAGGTACAACATGTAGTATTAATGAGACCTTTTCAGCAGCTGCCATGACAAAAAAATCTTTAAGTGGCCCAAAGCCAACGTGAAAAAAAGCAATTTCCCCCAAACCATATTGCATTCAGCAGACTGTGCAAACTGGAAAGGGTGAATAAGGGGAGCAGGATTCGAGGCAGTTAAGGTTACTGCATGGATGGGAGAGATTTAGTTTTGCAAAGGGTTATACAGTATAGGATTCACTGTCCATGGTGCTGATACTTCTAGTATGTGGTCTCTCTCAAGCTGCTAAGCCACTGGGGAATAGTTGCCTATATGCGTTGTTATACTGCTGAGAATCATACTTCTCTTAAATTTGCTGTCAAAGTCTATGGGCTTCTTCTCTTCTTTTGCCTTAGGGGAGTCTTTGCTGAAAGAGCAGTATGAGCACCAACTTGCTGCTGCTCCTAAAAAAAGATCAGAAAGTGAATTACATCATTGCTGAAATGTCCCCTCGCGGGAAAGAGACACCATCCTCCTTTAGCAATATTTTCCCAGAGAGGTAGATACATTTAGGCTATAGCCTACCATCCAGGTACCCAGCAATGACATATCAAGTAATAGACTGTTCACTAGCCTGCCCTCTCTCCTGGATGCCTCTTACCTGGTTATTAATGCACAGAGCGAGGTGTTTCCTATCCCGAGCCACAGCCAGACTCCCGCCGCGCAGCCTCGCCTCCTGTCCCTGGTACATGCTCCTGGAAGGACACCGCTCAAGTTAAGACACACACAAAAAAAAAACTCAAGAAATATGCAATATGCTACAAGCCCTCAGTAACCTATCCCAACAGCCTGTGCTCATTTCTGTCCAGCTTCAGAGTGTGCCGTCCGTCACGCAGGATTTTATCACCAATCAGTGCATGTCGGAGCAGTGCGTGCTGGAGCATCTCGTTTAAAATCCTAAATAAACAGTGTTGCCCTGCTGCATTTATGAGAAGGATCAGTCGGTGGATGTGACACTAACCTGTGTGTGCCGTTCCTCAGCATGATGAGCTCTCTTGTTCCCTCTCTCTCGCTTTCAGTCTCTCAGACAGAGATGAAGTGAACACTTTGAGTCGGAGAGCAGCCGGAGAGAGACCAGACTTGGGAGAAATTCTCGCAGCCAATGGGACGCTGAGCGTGCGTGCTCGCGCTTCTATACAGCGCGTGTCACAGCGGTGTCGTTTAAAACTTGGCAATCGGTTTAAATCACGGCAATGATTACTCTGCACGCCTTCTTTCTCTCCCTCTCCGGGGAAAAAGGCAATAGCACACTACACTATCTCGGCACCATTATGTCAGGCTTTTTGAAACGCCTCACAGTGTGCCAATCTGTTTGCTCACTTCCTAGATATGGCGCTTTAATGGTTTGCATTACACAGGTGTGGTCTGGGAACAGGAGGCATGCATAAATTGAACAAACACCTGCATTTTTTTTTTAATCTTTTTCTTTCTTTTAGAAGCACTGGTCATACATCAGTGAGATGCAGACAGGTGAGGTATGAGGAGAACTGGTCCAACTTTTAGTAAAGTGATCAGGCCTCCAAATTGTCGGAACACCTAAACTGATAGCCTATGTACTTAGTTAGAATGGAGGATTTACCAATCTGCCCAGTGAATACCTACTACCAAAGGATCCTTCTACCCGTGTCCTACAGCCTCGTGTTCCTGCTGGGCTTGGCTTTAAACGGTGCCCTGCTTTGGTGTGTGTGCGGCCAGAAGCGTCGCTGGAGCAACATGGTCATCTACCTGACCAACCTCGCCGTGGCGGATCTCCTCTATGTGCTGGCCTTACCGCCTCTCATCATCAGCAATGCCATGGGCGACCTGTGGCCCTTTGGCAACGTCATCTGCAAAACAGTCAGGTTTTTCTTTTTCGTCAACCTCTACTGCAGCATGTTGTTCCTCACCTGTGTCAGCGTGCACCGTTTCATCGGAGTGTGCTTCCCCATCGTCGCCGTGCGCCTCAGGACCAAAAAACTGGCCCTCTGTGCGACGGCCTCGGTTTGGATCGTAGCCACTGCAGAGATTTTACCGACGCTGGTCTTTGCGCACACGGGCGTAATTAACAACATGACCGTGTGCTTTGAAATGACAGACCCGCGGCAATTTAACCTCTACTTCCCCTATGGTCTACTCCTAGCCATATCTGGGTTTCTGATCCCATTCCTGGTCGTCATCACCTGTTACTGCTCCATGATCAAGGTGCTTTATTGTAGGGCCGCAGTTGGCATCTATAATGCCAGGACATCGCGTATGCGCAAAAAGTCCCTGCACACCCTGCTAGTTGTGTGTCTCCTGTTTGTGGTGTGTTTTGTGCCTTACCACGTTGCTCGCACCGTCTACCTGTTTGTGAGGGTCTACATGCCCGAGGATTGCAATGCACTGAACGTGGTCATGATCTCCTTCAAGGTGTGGAAGCCTGCTGTCAGTTTGAACTGCTGCGCCAATCCTCTCCTGTACTTCTTGGGCTCTGGTCGGCACCGCCAGAGGCTGCGCGCGTGGCTGTGGAGGAGGAAGAGGAGAGTGCAGCCCAGCGTGTGTCTGGTGGTGGATGTAGGCAGCACTAACAGGTCCGGATGGTAGAGACTAGAGCGTGGGCATTACAGGTCTCATTAATCCATAAGGGACTTTTATCACCAAGCAATATGGGCCGTAATAACCAGGGACTGTACACACACTTGATTACAATCTGTTTTTAATAACTCGTTTTATTAAAAATATGTATTTGGCAACATTCAACAGGTCATAGAAGTCACCGACTTGTGAGGCATGTTTTCTTATTAACACTTATTCAGTCATATTGCAATAAAATCAGAAGGAACAGCAAAAAAGTAAGGAACTTAACTTGTGCACACACCGATCCTGCCAAAGGCGGTCATTAAAAAAAAGCAGTGATAATACTGTGACCAGACGGAACATTAAACATGGGAGGGAATTGGTGCCCTCTGTCGTTTGCAGAGGGGTTGATACTCAAAAGAAACATCTAGGCACCATAAAGCATCAATTCAATTTGATGATACAATCTCGTGGCTGGGAAAAAGAAATACTTCTGTTTTGTGGTTTCTATAAAACAAAAAAAGGCACACAGCACCTCAAGTGTGGGGCAAATAGAAAATAAAAAGTGAAGATAGGCCCAAAAATATTCTCTCTGGTGATAATAAATAAAGTCCCTACGGTGATAAAAAAAATAAAGTCAGATAACCCCAGAATACCCAGCAGAACAGTCATGTCATGTGAAGGTTAAAAGTTCCTTCAAGGTAAAATAGTGGTACAACGTCTTTTTCAAAGAAGGGGGCCCTTTGTAAACTAGCACCCTCCTTTCTTTTTGTGCATACTTCGAGTGGAGCCACAGAGCTGTGCCCATGTTTGGAGGTGCAGACAGCTGAATGAAGGGCATCATTTCAGAACACTCCTGTAGGCAAGGGATGACAGATGGGTAGAACAGTGGTCTGGGAGCTGAAGGGGAAAAGAAAGATAACGTTAAAGGTTGGGAGGGATGGAAAGATCACAGTCAAAGTGGATAAGCGACAACTTAGCAGTAAAACCAAACGCTCCTGACGTTCTTCAATCATTTGTAGCAGAAAAATAAATGGATTTTTTTCTTTGAATTGTGTCTACTCATAAGTGGTGTGTGTGTGTGAGTGTGTGTGTGTGTGTGTGTGTATTTGTGCATACCTGTGCGCCCAGCCTGGAGAGGTACCGGTTGCGTAAGCCAAAAGCAGACATGGGTGCTAATCTAGCAAACTCACCCTCTGTGGGTTTACTGGGTCGTCTTTTAATCCTGCAGGAATAATAATGTTGCCATCTTTATCTTCTCAACAGCAAAAGCGCTAACACAAGACCAAATACATTTATATTACCAAAAGGAGTAATTGCCCACCGTCTGCAGCTAAAGGCTGAGGAAAATTACTAATTGCCATAAAAGTTGTGTGGGGGTGAATCAACACTGCAGAAAAATAAGTGGTGCAATAAAAAAGAACTCAAATGCTCTCATACATTTGTTTAATTAAATGTCATTGTTCCATGAACAATCTGTTAACAAATGTGATTTGCTTCTACAAAAAATAGATTTTTCCAAGTGACTTCCCTTCCAACCTCCACCCACCCCCTCGTCTTTGATTGTACAATGGATCGGTCATTTCTCAAGGCATATCATTTCTTGTACAAATCTCAAAATCATTTAGCACTGAGTTTGACACAAATATATTCTCAGTTAAAGCAACAGGCTGCAGTGCTGCCACAGCGCAATAGTGCAAATGAGTGACAGGTGAGGAGAGCAGCATGTTTCTGTCCGTCTGACACTGTGGTCGTGTTAATGTGCAAACACAACATTTGATTCTACTGACCGACTTCTTACACGAGTTGGGCTTTTTCATTATTCAAAGAGTAACTGAGCATCAGTGGTTCATTTCTGATTCAAATTAACAAATCTGTTTCCCCCCTGACTCACCACACGCATCATCCCTGACAGGTTTAACCAAACCAGGCAGTGATGTCACAGTTAAACAATGGGAGGTCAGAAAACAAGATTAGTTACTGTGAGCATTTCATTGACTTTTTTGCCCAACTGAGGTAGTGAATTTTCATAATCCACAGTCTGCAACCTTGTTAACAACACATGTATATACAGTATAAAGCTATTGCCATGATACTGGAATGCTTTAAAAAAATTGTGCAAAAGAAAAGAAGTAGGTCCCAATGTTCAGATGAAGAAAGCAAGGATTTGGGGCAGTGGTTACAGAAAGTTAATTACCTGAGTTGATAAATGAGTGAAACACAGTCTACAAAACATAATTTATAGGTGAAACTGATTCTTGTAACAACTTAATACAACAGTTTGCAAAAACGTTAAATTGTGAATATCATTACATGGGTAAATGGTAAAAGTGTGCCCCTCTCTTTTTTCTACTCTTTCTTATCATTACAGTATGTATCATTTGATGATGAAACAGAAAAAATATTTTTTTATGAACTTCAGACACCAATGAACAATAAAGGAATTAATAAGTAAAAGAAACATTGAGCAATAAAGATTTAAACAAAGAAGAGCTATGCTCTTTTCAAGATTAGACATCATATAAGGTCAATGAGGCATGACTAGGAATAAAATTGAATATGAACTCACTGCTCCCAAGAAGAGTCCAGTAAGGAAGAATTCTGTTGGCAATTATTTGCGAGTGCTGACAAATGATTGGTGACGTAAATGAAGTGCTAAGTTGACTGCAATAAGGCAAAGTAAGATGAGAGTGCAGCTAAAAACACTTGGTAAAAGGGAACATATAAAAAAAGACTTAGAAAAATTATCCTTATGTACATATAAAACAATTGAGTTAATATAGGAACTGTGAGTTGCATCGGCATGTTATAAAATCAAGTACTGTTGATAAGAATCTTCTGCAAAGTTATTCAGATATCTACCAACACTTTCCAAGCATCTAAACCAGGGGTGTCCAAACTACGGCCCGCGGGCCGCAGCCCGCTTTTTGTTGGCCTGCAGCCGATTTAGAAAATATAATGTAATATTATTTATTTATTTTATTTTTTATTTATTTTTTGGAAAATCCATGTGTCCTTCTTCAATAGCTTCTAATTCATCTGACAGTGTCTCCAAATTATTTTTTTCATACAAAATTCTTCAGATTAAGCCTCCTAATTTTCCTCTCTAAGTGCACCAGATTCATGCATTTCACTTTAAAAAGTTAAAAAAATCTCCCGAGGGGGCATACCCCGACCCCCGTAGGAGGGTTGGGATCTCGGCTGGCTACGATTTTCACCCAGCTTTACATTAGAGGCAATAGCAGAAAACACTGGGTGTCTCAAAGGCATTTAACAATAGTCAATGATTTGGTCAGCCCTAAGGGGAAATGTGTCTGTTTAGGTTGCAAGGAAAGTGTTGCCGTGAAGAAGGATTACAATTTACAAAGACACTATGAAACTAAACATCAGAGCAGCTACATGTCCTGATAAATGTGTTATTTTGCAAAGTGGCCCAGCACTTCGTAGATTTTTCTGGATGTGGCCCTCAGTGAAAAAAGTTTGGACACCCCTGATCTACACTTTCTTCTGTAATTTACGGAGACTTAATGCTGAAGTTTCGCACACACACACACACACACACACACACACACACACACACACACACACACACACACACACACACACACACACACACACACACACACACACACACACACACACACACACACACACACACACACACACACACACACACACACACACACACACACACACACACACACACACACACACACACACACACACACACACACACACACACACACAGTCAGTCAGTCAGTCAGTCAGGCAGTCAGTGTCCAGTGAATTGGAGGAGATGAGTCAGCATGAGAAGTCAGAGAATATCTGTGGAGTCCAAGACTGAGATGTGTCATTTGTCAATGCCCTGATAAGGGCACAGTACGCTCTGAATACGAGTTTGGTTATGTAATAGCCAGGGCCAGACAGTCAGTTGGGGTGGGAAGAGCCACACATGGCAGCACTGGGTGGAGTCAGTAGCGCAGTCCCAACCCCCTGGCATGTTGATGGACAGCTCTGGGGTGGACAGTGCAGCCTTTCTCGCTCCCAAGCCCAGGACTATGTGTGTTCCCCCATCACCATCCTCATCATCATCTGGAAAATATCAGTCACAGCAAGGACCGGAAAATATTAGTCTGTATTTCACATATAACATAGAAAACAATTTGTCTAGAGATAGAACAGGCAGACAGGGACTTGGAGATAGATAGACAGACAGAGATGTAACCGCAGCATCTGCTCATTGCGACCACTTGAATTCCAGACGAGAACAGAAAGTAGATCACGCCCACTTACAGAACTGCTGTGGTCTGGCCTTCTGTTCCAAACACAAAATAAACCAACCACATGTGGGTGGTTATTGACATGTGACATTCAGAATGTATGTCAATGTAAGAGAAACTGTTCTCTTTTGAGCCACATTTATAAAATGTTATTTGTTTATAAGAGACAACCATTAAAGCGGCTATGAGTAACTTTTAAATATCTTTAACACAGGCAAATTTTTCCTCTGAATGAAAGACGTTTTTATATAGTTTTTATTACTGCATTTGGTCTGGTCGCACACCCAGTCCGATTTTCGGCTTGCACATGCAGGCTCTATGGTCACATATTCGTATTGGTCGCAGATTTCAGTGTAGCACAGCAACGCGATTTGAGTAGCCTATCCCTCCAGGTGAGGGAAGGGGAGCGGGAGCCTTGTTTTAGACAGTTATTTGTCGTCATAATGACTGATAACGGGGCTGAACCATCAAAGAAAAAAAGAAATTTCAATAAAGAAAAGCTAAAAGGGAGAGTGATAGACGGGCGGGAGGAGGGCGTTGCCAAACAACGTGTACACAATTTCACGGGAGTGAACTAGTTCTGCAGTGTTTACTCCTAAATGAATGAGCGGTACTAAAACAAAGTTTACTTTGCTTCATCATCATCATCAGATGACCATTATTCATCGGAAATAGTCATTATTTATAACAACATAAACACATTACCTCATCATGATCCATACTGCTGTCTCTCGTTCATTCGCTTTCTGTGAGGACACGGAATCTTTCAGCTCCGTGAGAGGGGTTAGTGACACTCGACTCATTGCAATCAGGTGTGTGTGGCACTGACTGGCATTAGTTGATGCAGTGTCACTAACCACTCTCACAAGCCGAAAAAGAGTCCGTGCCCTCACACTTACAACACACGGACATGCACTATACTGCGTCCTAATCATTTGACACTCGTTTTGCTGTAATAACCACTCAATGATAACTGAAAGCCCTGTAAGCAGATCGAATCGATGATCACTTGAAAGATCAAAAACACACACACACACACACACACACACACACACACACACACTTTACACGCCTTAACCTTGTAAAGTATGAAAAGATTGGAGCTGTGTAGATATACAGTAACACGAAGCATGATTCTGCAACTAAGTCATGTGGCTGGGGGTCAGGAATGAGGGATCAAAGAACAAATCTATAAAAACATCTCTCTCATGAGGAACACATCGACACAGATCGTAGCCATCACGCTCAACCAGTTAAATGATTTATTTCTGTATCTCACGGAAACCCTCAGACTAGAATGAGATAGATAAATGTGGCCAAGAGTGGAGTTGGATAAAAAAAAAAATCAAAGAACACATTCAGTGTAAATGTTGTATTAGGAACTCTTACAAGTGCTCCTGTCCAAAAATATGCCTGTGCCTGTTCATTTTTTATTTATTTTTTCTGGAGATGCTTGCCTTATTGTTTGGAGGGTGTAGTAGTCGGTGCAAAAGCAGGGTTTAAAAAGGTTAAATCTACTCACTCGGCGTCTGAAGTGGCTTCTTTCTGGAGTTTGGCTCTGGCTGCGGCCGACAGGTTCAAATCTCCCCCTGGAGCAAGAGAGAGGGAGACGGAGAGATTAAAGAATGGAGTGCGTGTCTGGTGGCGAGTAGAAGAGAGGAGAGATGACCTGCTGAAGAGCGACAGAGTGAAGGGAGGATTTGAAAAATGAGAAATAGAAAAAGAGAGGTATAGGCTTGGAGAGAGAAGAGAAATGTGAGAGGAGTGAGAGAAATTAAGAGGGCTCCGGGTCTTCTCTCTTACCTCTGAGATAATCCACAAAGTACAGCGTCACCACTGCCATCAGTGCCACTGCAAGACAGGAAAAGGGAGGGAAAACAATGTGGAAAATCACTCGCAAAAAAAAAGAGCTATTATCTTATAAACCCCACACACAAACAGAGAAAGTGAAAAAATACATACAGCAAATGCACATGCAGAAGAACACTTCCAGGACCAGGTAGCCCCTGGTGTCCAAGATGGCTCCTGCAGCCATGGCAATGAGAGCAAGTCCCAGGTTCTGGATGGACTGCATGCTGTAGGACGGGCGGCAGGGGGTCAATGTAAAATCACAATGACATTAATGAACAGTCATAACAGTGTTTTAACATGTATACGATGAGTCAAAGCATTGCCATTACAGGTACGTACAAGCCATAGGCCGTCCCCAGCTGATGCTCAGGTACCACAAAGGCTACCATGGGCCACAGTGCACAGGCCAGTAAGGAGTAGGACACACCCAGCAAGGACTGGAGAAACAAGAGAGGACACACCTGCTGTCATCACTTCAGGGGATGATCTACAACCTAAAATTGACTTTTATTTTCTATGATGTAATGGTATGATAAAATGCATTTACTTTCCACTTCTGGGAATTGAGGAATGTTTCTACAGTGGTATGTAAACTTTTAGATTCCACATTAAATAAAAATCCAATTTCTTTATATGTAAAACTTAACATTTTTGTACCAACTAAGGTTGGAAGTACACTCAATAGATGAATTTTTACAAATAAGTCAAAACGATAATGAATTTCACTTTGCATCTACGACCATTATGACTTGCAGTGCTTCCATCTAGCATGGACTCCAATAACTCAAACAGCACTGTTGAATATACTAAAATAAGTTGTGCAACTCCTTCTATTCATCATTCAACTGTTTATGACTAAACAAAAGTAGAATTATGTTGGGGGAGGGGGCGTATGGTGAAAGGAAATTTCCAGGGGCATTACCATGGCGATCCATGGGTTCCAGAAGGTGAACGCGAGCATCATGTGAGCGGCGAGTGTGGCGACCACGGCGATTAGCACCCAGATCACATTCCTCCCGGTCCGGTCAACCATGAAGCCCAGGAGTGGAGATGCAGGGGCTGAGATGATGTACACGATACTGGGGAAGATAGAGAATGGCATGATGGGGGAGGGCAATGCTTAAGAGATAATATCTGTTAAAAAGGAAAATGATTGTTAAATACCCATGCTGTTAAAGTGAGGCTGTTGTTAGGTAGACTGAAAATAGGCCTCAGACAACTACGTCCAACTTATTTAATACAAATTTCAGGCACAACTAAATGGCAACCTGGTTACTGATATAAATCTGAGTACAGGAAATCAATTTGCCAAATGCATGCGATGCCACCTTGTTTTGGTTTTCATTGTGTATGCGGGGGTTTTAAAAGTCTAGTATCATGTTCCAAGTTTCCGGGAGCTGCACATCTCTCAGCTCAAACTCTGCTGTTGCCACACGAGGAAAGTCATTTGGCTAGTCTGCCGCCGTTGGGATAATAAAAATGCACCCCCACACAAAAGGAAATGCAAGATACATCAGCAACGGCAGGCTATAACGGTTTTAGTGCCTGAAGGTAGATTGGTCTCAATGGCCTACTACACCTGATCTGATTTACCTGTTCACAGCTCTTGCTTCAGCGGGGGAGAAGTTGAATTTTTCAATGAAGAACACCCTGTAAATGAAAAATAAAACTTAAGATGAATAGTTCACAGTGCAGACTGCTGCTCAGCCTTAGGTTAGCTCTCAGCCACTCCGCACGTTGTATTTGCCCCATTTGCATAACAACTATTTGCTCTGTAAGCACCTGCCCTCTTTGTGAAAAACATGTCAGTTGCTAAGTGATTTGAGAGTGCCTTTCAGCGAAGGAAATGCAGGTTGTGATAGCTTCAATTGGTTTCTTTCACTGTAAACCCATTTGTCAAAGCTCTTTCCATTCCTGGCCTGCTCCGACTCCCTTTGTGGGTTGGATGACAACACAGCATTGTCAGGTTGCAACGTTGTCCTCAGACACAAGGCATTGTAATTGATTTAATGGAGGTTATCCGTTTAATTCACACAAAACAATTGAATCATTATGCCATCCTTTCTTTTTTTTGAGCGAATCGTTTAATCTAATTTTTTGTTTTATACACAGGATGTCGTGTAATGATGAAGCTATTTTTAATCAAGCACAACACCTGAAATGCTGGATAGGAAATAAATTAGAATGTGATTTTAGCATCTCTCAATTTTTCTCTTTTGGAGTCAGAAACCTTGGTGAGAACTGGAAGCACTTGCCAGAGGTTGCCAATTTTCAGAGATGTTTAAATCTTACACAGAGAGACCCTTAATAGGAAAACGTTGAGCTTTCAAAGCCCTATATACAGTTACAGTATCTTATGACACTCAGCCAGAGTTCTAGTATTGTCCAGAAACTATACAAAACACCTCAGTCAGCTCCACTGTTGAACTGGGTTGCATGTTCCTATATTAAAATGAACAAGTATTTTTGAGTCACTCCTTTTTTGAGTCAACTTTCCTTCTGCCATATACTGTAGCCTACACGGACTAGAGCACCACATGTGTAGCGAGCAAGCCCCAACCACAGCTAGTTCTACCAGCATCCAATGCGGAAGTAACAACAATTGCAGTTCACCGAGTGGCCACTAAGGGCAGGTTTCAAAACACAGCAATTTCTTATTGACTCCCATGTTAAATATGCCTTTTTCACAGCATTATTAAACCTATTTAAAACATTCTAGTCTGTATGTTTAAGTCATATCTCCATGATAACACTGAGGAGGGTGATTTGTTTTCTAGCAGGCTAGTTTTTATTCTATTGGGGGTTAAAATTTATTAATAATTAGGGGTGCAGCCTCTTGAGTGACAGCTAGTTGGCCCTCACTTCGCCTCGGAGGTATATCAATGCCCTTTTTCGGTAAGAGAAAATGAGGCAGAGTAAAAATCTGACAAGATGGCGACGCGCATAAGCCAGGACGATTGGATGCAGTTGGAAAAACTGAGGTCAGCCCAGATGCTACATCCATTTTATATACTATCTATGGTAGCGAGCCAAAGCTGAAGATAGTCTGCAGTGAACTATTTACTCTATTGTTTGAAATAAACTACAGGACCAGCCATGTAAGAAAATTGCTTATACAAACAGGGTATAGAGGTCAAAAAGTTGTGGGATTTGTTGCCATTAGAAAAATTAACTGTGGCAACTTTATTAGATACACCCGGTGCAATATAATTCAATCCAATAAAACAGTTCTGCCACAACATCCGTCTTTAGTCAGCTCGTAATGTTCCATTTTTTAAACATGTCATTTAAATGATATGCTGCTTATTACTAAGGTCATATTTGTACTGGACTACATTGTATTAGGGTGTTTCTCATATTGTGTGCTCCCTGTTTACATACAGTATATAAAGATGTCTAGTACATCATCACCTATAACCTCAGTGCTAAAGCACATAATTGAATCAACTTCTTTATTACAGTGTCGACACAAACTAAACAATACAGGCATCATAAAAGTTGACTTTATGTCGCTTCATTCAATTGTACACGTGTCCCTAATAAAGTGTATAATATATATAGAAAGAAAAATTATAATCAACATCGGTTTTGTCTTTTAACAACAAAAATGTACCAACACATAATAACCTTGGCCTAGCTAACGATCCACACCCTAGGTCATCCTAACTGATTAGGATGACCAAGGGACAAACGCTGAAAATGTAGAGACAAAGTAAATGTGTGTGTATCGGGACTGATGCAATACTCACTGTCCCAGGCCGATGAAGGGGAAAATGGCGACATAGTAGCCCACACAGATGATAAAGATGAGCCAAAGAGGGAAGGAGAAGTCTTTCACGTCTGTCAGCTTGACCACTTCACCTAATATGTGACATGAACACACACATTCAGATTAGCTTGAGAGCACTACTTGCTTTCGCCATCTGCAAAAGGAGGACAGCGGCTTATCGGACAAAAAGCGCCTAAAGCCAATGAACTGTGTAGGCACAAGGTCGATGTTAGGAAGAAAAACAAAACACTGAACCCATTGAAGCCTCCACAGACAATAACAAAGCTCTCTCTACAAGATATTGACAGGTGAGGCCAAAGAGGAAAAAACAAAAGATAAGAAAAGACTTTATCTTGTAATCTGTACCGGTTTTGCCTTCTTCCTTGTGGAGTATCTTCTCTGCTCTTCTGTCAAGGAATCCCAACACCAAGGCACAGAACAGTGAAAACAGGCAGGTTACTGAAGCTAGGGAGAAAGGAGAAAAACAAATCAAAAGTAATAAATACAGATAAAGGAGACAAAAAAAGTAGTAATGAAATACAATTTTGCAATAAGATTATCAGGGAGTGCAAATTAAGATGCCCGGCGACTGCAGACTGCTTCTATTGCTCAAATGGTGATATTTAAGTTTAACCAACAGTGGCAGTGGAGACAGACTAAAGAAGGAAACACACTACTGCAAGGTGCGCAAAAATGGAGGCAATTTCAGCACATTATACGAGGGGGGGGGGGGGGGGGGATATAAGAACTGACACTTCTTGTAACTCATGTGACTCATGTGTAGTAGCAGGCAGAAGCACTTTAAGTTCTCTATACCACTTCTCTCTCTGTATCTGCTGGCTGTGTTATCTGAGATCATAAGTCACAGAGGAAAGGATCTAGTATTTCTAGCAGAGACAGAGTTTAAAGCGCACGTAACCCGAGTCCCAATGTTTTAAACTTGCCAATGCCAATTTTGTGTAACCACAGCTAAAACCAAAAGTGTATAGTACTATTTACCTATCATGAGTGATATGCCCAGTGTGGTGTGTCCAGTAGAGCCAACCAGGTCTGCTACTTTGCTGTACACCCAGCCCATGATGTTCATGTTCACTGTGCTGCCCTTGAGACGAGTGGAGAAGAGGGCAAATCACCATGACATGTATTTATTTATTTATCTTTAAAATCCCAATGTTTAAAAAAAAGGTGCACTATGTAACTTTGGGTGTGTCAGAGAAACTAAAGTTTTGTAAGGTATATTCCTGAATAAACAAACTTTCCTCACAGGCAAATTGGATCTCTAACACAATGTTTGAAGTTAGAAAGCTACCTGAAAAGTTAAGTGTTTCACTGTTGTTGTTGTTCACAGCAGCGGGCCCGCAGTTTTGTTTAAAAACATATTTCAGTTTGATGTTTGGTTCCTGGTGCCTCAAAATAATTTGGTTTTGATTCATGATGATAGAATTATTCAATACTGAGAATTACATGTAGACTCTAGAGTAAACCCCCCTCCCCTGAAACTGCATCGTGCAACTTTAAGTACAAAAAAATAAATAAAAAACGTCAACATATTATTTTAAAAACAGGTCCGTTGGAAGCGTACTTACCAGTCGAGCCATGCTCAGCTGAAGGCCAAACACTAGATTGAGCTCCTTTCCTTTGAACCAGTTGACCGCATAGGTGTTCTGGGCCACAGCCAAGGACTCTCCTCCAATCCTACCCAGGACAAGAAAAACAGTTGCATATAGCATTTAAGCTATGTGATACAACAAGACCAACTTGAGACAAAAATGCTCTTTTCACGGGAGAAGGACGTTGAGCAAGTTTGGGACACACTAGGCTTCGTGTTGGATGTGTGACCGTGTGTATCGTACATACGGAGACAAAGCTGTTGCGTTGTATTGGGAAAACAAATGGCACATTCATTTCTCACCCAAATACGAAACGTCCAACTTCCATCAGCCAGAAGTGATCCAACAAAGCTCCAGTGGCAAATATTACCTGTGGGAAAGTTACAATGCAACAAAGAAAAACAATTGCTAATTGCCATGCATTTTTCTTCTTATATTTTCTCTTTCATAGAATAAAATACCTTTTTCATATCATCTAGATTTCAAAGTGAACCTACCTGCCCAACACAGACAAAAAGGGAAAAGATGATGGTTCCCAGCCTAAGTTAAAAAAATAAAAAATAAAGATGAGAATGGTAAAGAATACAAGCACAAAGACAACACAGCTCTTTCACTTTCACTTACAGTTAATAGCCAAAACAAAAGCCACTTGTTGGTGTTTGTACCTGATGCCAAAAACCCTGTCAAGCAGGAATCCCCCAAAGAAGCAGAGAACCACATTGGGCCAAGAGTACCAGGCGTACAGCTGCATGAACTTTGCAGTGTTCAGGTCCAGGTTCTGGTGCAGTCAGGGAGGAAGCAAATCACAGTTGGTAACTTTGACTGCTTTGGGATTTCGTTTTCCCCATATGCTGAAGGCTACTGTGTTCTGAGATTAAATAATAGGCCTCTAATTGGAGCATTTAGGAGCAGGTTCATTTCAGTGTTTTGGTTGGATTATTATGCATATTTCACTATAAGAACTATGCACAAACAATATATATTTATATTTTAACTAATGGGGGACTCAGTCCCAGCCTGACAGAAATGTGAATGATTGCATTTATGGTGTGTGGGGGAAAACTAGCGGAGATCCTTGCTATTATTGAAATAAACCCTTTTGCTTCAACAACGTTCAATCATTCTGCTTTTCTCCCACGACAGGTGTAATACCCTGGAGAACAACTTTGCATTCACACAGAGTTATTTACCTGGATGACTTGAGTTTGAAGTGCAGCCGGGTTGTCATAACAGAAGTAGCTTCCTGGAAAAGATTAACTAGGCTACATCAACAGGATACATTAATGATACTTCAGTTCTTTTGACGCTAATGAGCCACGCTGAGCACCAACAATACAAGATATTTTCAAATCGAGTGTAGGCTAACGTATTGCACTTAGACTACACATATGTCTGCTATAACCATTGAAGGGGCTTGAGGAAGTTGCTTTCTCCTGCTCACCAAATCCCAGGAAGCACATGAACCCCAGGACAACCACTCGGTGCAGTAGGTGGCTGGGGTCGCAAATGGCCGGCATGGGTCTGCCGGTTCCAGTCGCTGCCTGTCGGCCGGTAGGCGACCCGTCGTCCTCCTCTCCCAACAGGCTCTGCCGCTCCTCATAGTCCGCCATGTTTGTCCGTTTGGGATTTGCTACGGGGAAAAGTTGAAGGCAGTGAAGAGGACGTAGATCGATCACATGATCCGGCAGGCATGTCACGTGACACGCCGGTGTTTATCCTAGCGCGGTGCTGGCGGAGGAGAGCGCGCGAAAGCGTCAGATGCTTCATTGATTTGTGAGTAGACAGGTGGATAAAGGCATATCTTCACCTGGGAGGAAGTGACAGATGGTTGCAGCCAGCCCACGCCGCGGACTGAAAGGTCTTTGCTACACAGATATTGGTTGGACAGAAATACATAGTAGGCTACTACTGCATTTCCCAGGGAAAGTTTTAAGAGTAAAAAAACAAACAAAAAAACAATGGTAGGCCTATCTCGTAAGTAACAGATTATATCATAAGTATTGCACTAGGCTAAAAGATTACAACTACATTCTAGGCTAATTGTAGTATAAAATTAATATTTTGGGCTTGATGAAAATGCATTTTACATATGGCTACTTTTATATTAGAGAGGGGGAGGGCTATTCAAATGATACATCTACATACATTTTAAAAATGTTGCCACTTAAAGGGATCTTACACATTCTGACCGTTCTGTCAGGTTGCATTATGGGTAATGTAGGCACATTGTTTGGCTGTATTATGAATGCATGTTATTAAAAAAAAGATAGTAGCCTATTACTGGTACTGCTTGCTGTAACTTTCGTTTTTTTTTTTTTTTTTTTGCTATACATTAGTATTCCACAATATTACAGGAGAGCAAAGCTATATAGGTGATGTAGCATACACTGCACTGCTAACAGTCTGTTTTAATTGATGATGATTTAATCCATCCACTTTCTTCTTCTTACCAGTGTTATGTGTATTATGAAGATTGAAACGATATGGAATTATAACCCAAATTTAAGGTTATACTGAGATTTGTATACATTTTTTTTCACCATGACATTTTTATTGATCCGTCTCAATGCTGCCATTTCTTTGTTTTCAGCATCAAACAGCAGACATTTTCAGCAATCTCTGACGCCACACTGTATGTTACGCACCCATAAACAGAGTACTGTGAAGGAAAGGGTTTAGTTTCCACTCTCATGCGAAAGAAATTGGGCTCTGGGTATCCCTTTGCTTTTGGGGGAGTTATTTTACCCCCTAGTGGTCAAGTTAATTATTGCATATATGTAACAGTTGAGGTTACCTTTTGTACCTTTGCACATTTTCAAGTTCCAGCTCTGTTTGTGAGTACAGTTTAATATTAATTTATGTATATGTGATAATATGTACATCCCCCATTTGAACTGAAGGGCATGAGAAGGGTAAGGTAAACCTGAAAAAATTCACCCAGGGGTTTGAACAATGTGTCATAAAGAGATTCTTTTGACCTAAAGCTTAAGTCTATAAGCTCCACAAAGCTGCCTGTAAGCCATTTCTCTGGGGCGTCTCTCCACATGAAACCATTTATAAACTTCCACTGCTTGACATCATTGACATGTTGACTTGACAGGTTTCTCTGACATGCAAGCTTCTTTCATTTAGCCCTCTGCACGCATCCAGTTATATGAAGCCGTCAGCCCCCCCACCTCTGCTCTCTGCCCACTATATGGCACTTTTCTGTCCCCCAACCTGTGTCTTTGCATAGTGCCTGGCAACACTATCTCCAGGGTTTATTTAATTTCCATGAATGTCATTTAGAATTTCTCATAACTCACTATACTGCGGGGTCATCTGTCAGAGGGTTTAATCTGCAGGGTGACGAACGGTTCTTCCCCTGGCTGCGGTCGCCTGCTCCAGCCCTCTCAGTAGCTCGTTAATTTCCTGCCCAAATATCAGCTTCTTCCGTAGCCGACAGGGGGGTGGGATGAAGGAACATCATATTTCATTATTGCATTAATCAGACCCACATGGACACACGATTGTAAATCAGATTGGAAGCAACATTAAATCCTGCAGAACCAGTTTGTGAATGTGTCCTGAAACCAGTCTTTGAGTCTTGCGGTGTTGGAAAAAAATCGATATTTTTCCATTTCGATTTTATTTCCCTCCTCTTGTTCAATTAAAACAATATTAATGCAGTGACACCACTGCAACATTGTGAAAGGTGTCTTGCTATACTTGCAAATGCCTAGCTTACACCTTTGCTGGACATTGATTTGTTTAGCTTTCAGTGGTATCAAGCACCTTATCTCCAGCAGAGAGCAATATGTGTCTGCAGTTCTTGCCGGCCTAAGAAGTTCCTCAAATACTGAGCACTGCTAGTGGTAGATAAAAAGATGAGTGGAAATCGTCTTGTCTACTGTTAGATTCATGTTGTAACCCCCCCCCCCCCCCCCCCCCCCCAACCAAATTGCCCTTATATTAATGCTAGTATTAGCTCTGGTATTAAGATTTAAAAAGATGATAAAAGTTAAGCGCCATGCAGCTGTAGTATGCAAAATATACATTTTATGATTGGTTATATATACTTTACATAAGGTATAGCTAAAAGTGGTGACTATTGCACTCCTTATTGTCATCCTCATTTTGTTACCGTTCAGTCCCATGGTCACATTGTGCATGTGTCGTAATCATTTGAGAATAAATGTTCCCAGGATGTTCACCATTTGGCCAAAGCTGTGTGAAGGGAAAGTGCAGTCAGAGCGAGATTAGAGAGAAGGAAGTGGAAAATGACAGTATCCACAGTTAAGGAAACGTGCTGGATGACTAAGCAAACTGGGGCAGAAGTGATCGGTTAGAACTGTATCTATACTGTACTGTTCTGTAAGTTTGACTGTTAACACTGTACATCCAACAAATTTGAACCACCTTGCAATTGTTTTACTATTTCTACAACCCTTGTCATTAATATAAAATTCTATTTACACGTATATAAAACAAAACAAATGTAGAGTCTGTTATACAGGTCCTTCTCATATAATTAGCATATTGTGATAAAGTTGATTATTTTCCATAATGTAATGATAATAATTGAACTTTCATATATTTTAGATTCATTGCACACCAACTGAAATATTTCAGGTCTTTTGTTGTTTTAATACTGATGATTTTGGCATACACCTCATGAAAACCCCAAATTCCTATCTCAAAAAATTAGCATATC
This sequence comes from Ammodytes marinus, assembly GCF_949987685.1. Lineage (NCBI taxonomy): Eukaryota > Metazoa > Chordata > Actinopteri > Uranoscopiformes > Ammodytidae > Ammodytes > Ammodytes marinus. The sequence goes on along the minus strand of NC_137232.1, from coordinate 21,001,548 downwards.
ATGAAAAGGTACTCTAAACGAGCTCTTAACCTAATCATCTGAATCAACTAATTAACTCTACACCTGCAAAAGATTCCTGAGGCTTTTAAAAACTCCCAGCCTGGTTCATTACTCAAAACCGCAATCATGGGTAAGACTGCCGACCTGACTGCTGTCCAGAAGGCCATCCAGGGCTGTACGCTTATTTTTTTAGGTGGTAGCACTGGTGCTAGCAAGCAAAAATAATCAGTAGCACAAAAATAAATTCAGTAGCACACAAAGTATGATCGAAAACTTGCATAACCTTAACCCATGCATTTCGCTCTAATTACCTTTTGAGCATGTCATCTTGGTCTCATTTGAAATTCTCAATTAATATGATATCCTAGTGTGTGCAGTAATAATTGTAGAAAAATTAATAGGGGTGCACTGATTGCAATTTAGACAAAATAATCTAACCTGCCAATTGCAATTTTTTGCTGATTCAGAATAATTTCTCCCCATGAAATTAATATATATAGCTATATATTTTGTACATTTTTGGTAAATGTCTTTCTGTTAATTAAAACCAAACTTTAAAACATATAGCCTATTAAATAAATAAGTATACATATTGGTACAATTTAGGATAAGTTAAATAGGTTGTTGTGAATGTGTTGGGAGTAGTTCTTGAGTGGCTTATTTCAAACTTTGTTTTTAGACTACTGTTGACTTTTCTCTGCAGCTGAATGAGTTGCCTTTCTAGCTAGAGCACTGCAGGGCTGTGAAGCGCTAACTTCCTGTTCTTACCGGCTTCAAAATAAAAGTCAACTCACGTTTGGCTAGTAACAGGCTTTTAATGTGAAGGCGCACAGGAAATGTTCTGTTTGCACTCGCGCTAACTTAACTGCGGTAATCTCCTTCCGGTTATTACCGTTGATGAAGTGTATTACAAGCTGGAATCTCCGCACAAGTACCTGCCAAAGTGGAGGGTGGACTCAATAACTTACTTGCCTTAGACCGCATTTGGAGAGTGTTAATGTCGACTACTGTTGACTTTAGTGTTGCGCAGTGTTGTGCATCTCTCCTCTGTGTCTCAGACGGACAGCATCTGCTCATTAGCAAGCTGTCGCACTAGTGCTAGTGGACTTGTATTCATCATCGCACGTCATCAATTTCAGTAGCAAATGCGATCAAAACTGTCGCACTGTACAGCTCTGCCATCATTGACACCCTCAAGCAAGAGGGTAAGACACAGAAAGAAATTTCTGAGCGAATAGGCTGTTCCCAGAGTGCTGTATCAAGGCACCTCAGTGGGAAGTCTGTGGGAAGGAAAAAGTGTGGCAGAAAACGCTGCACAACCAGTAGAGGTGACCAGACCCTGAGGAGGATTGTGGAGAAGGGCCGATTCCAGACCTTGGGGGACCTGCGGAAGCAGTGGACTGAGTCTGGAGTAGAAACATCCAGAACCACCGTGCACAGGCGTGTGCAGGAAATGGGCTACAGGTGCCGCATTCCCCAGGTCAAGCCACTTTTGAACCAGAAACAGCGGCAGAAGCGCCTGACCTGGGCTACAGAGAAGCAGCACTGGACTGTTGCTCAGTGGTCCAGTACTTTTTTCGGATGAAAGCAAATTTTGCATGTCATTCGGAAATCAAGGTGCCAGAGTCTGGAGGAAGACTGGGGAGAAGGAAATGCCAAAATGCCTGAAGTCCAGTGTCAAGTACCCACAGTCAGTGATGGTCTGGGGTGCCATGTCAGCTGCTGGTGTTGGTCCACTGTGTTTTATCAAAGGCAGGGTCAATGCAGCTAGCTACCAGGAGATTTTGGAGCACTTCATGCTTCCATCTGCTGAAAAGCTTTATGGAGATGAAGATTTAATTTTTCAACAAGACCTGGCACCTGCTCACAGTGCCAAAACCACTGGTAAATGGTTTACTGACCATGGTATTACTGTGCTCAATTGGCCTGCCAACTCTCCTGACCTGAACCCCATAGAGAATCTGTGGGATATTGTGAAGAGGAAGTTGAGAGACACCAGACCCAACACTGTGGATGAGCTTAAGGCCGCTATCGAAGCATCCTGGGCCTCCATAACACCTCAGCAGTGCCACAGGCTGATTGCCTCCATGCCACGCCGCATTGAAGCAGTCATTTCTGCGAAAGGATTCCCGACCAAGTATTGAGTGCATATCTGAACATAATTATTTGAAGGTTGACTTTTTTGTATTAAAAACACTTTTTTTTTATTGGTCGGATGAAATATGCTAATTTTTTGAGATAGGGATTTTTGGTTTTTCTTTACTTTTTTGCCAAAATCATCAATATTAAAACAATAAAAGGCTTGAACTACTTCAGTTGTGTGTAATGAATCTAAAATATATGAAAGTCTAATGTTTATCAGTACATTACAGAAAATATTGAACTTTATCACAATATGCTAATTATATGAGAAGGACCTGTATTTGAGGTCCCATTGTCCAGCCTGCCACTGTGACATCCCATTATATGTTATTTTGGGCCATCTTTGACATCTCCAGTTGAGTAGATGTTGCTGTGGGAGAGTCCATGGCCCCTTGGTGGAGTGGCTTACGACAGAGTGCGGCTGTCAGTCTTTTCCTAAACACCCTACACAGGAACACGTAGATGAGCGGGTCCAGACATACATTAGTGGCCGACAGCCACAGGGTGGTTTCCTTGACAACGTAGATTGCGTTCTCTACCCAGCAGGGACTCGCCATGTTGCGGGTTTGGGTCAGCGTGTAGGGAACTCGTGTAAAGTGGAAGGGAGCGAAGCAGATGAAAAATACCCCGACCACCACAAAGACCTTTGCCTTGGTTCTGCGACTGGCTGCTTGTGATTTGCTCTTCGAGGCTTTGTATGACTCATACACTTTCTTGCTAATGAACGTGTAGCAAACCACCATCAGGGCCAGTGTGCCCCAGAAAACCACCTGAAAGTAAACACAAAAAAACATTAAGCACAGCAGTGAGCTCTTCTCACAAGCTCTTCTCGCAACAAGTGCTGTATTTCAAAGGTTCGTTGTAGTATCAACATTTTAATAACTCTGTAGTTTATTTCAATGTTCTGATATCACTGTGCATATATAAAATCAAAAAAAATAATTCAACATTTTGGCAAACTACTTTTTTTTAACTGCTGAGAGTTAGAGGCGAAGATGTATACCACCCATGTGGTACAGCAAATATTTAGGTTTTGCTAGTTAAAATTAACGTCAAGACTGAAAATAGTGGGGACAGCAGCTCATAACAAATTCAGGTGCTGATGGGCTGATTATGTTACATTTTGACAATGCAAGGTGAGCTATTTCAACCTATTTCCATTATATTTACCATACATATATTGTACAGAAAAGTGGTATTGATCTTTTCTTCTAACTCTCAGAGAAAAAGCACATTTCCCAAAAAACTTCGAACTACTCCTTTAGTTACCTGACAGAAGTAGTTGAAGCCTTCATGCCAGATCAGGCCGGCATTGCTCTTCATGGAGCTGCACTTCAGTTTGCCTCTAATGACCTTTGGTGGCTGGTCACTTAGAATAACGTTGGGTAGCGCTAGAGACAGCATCACCACCCAGACGGCTGCACTCAGCACCTGACCAACACGAACCCGCTGTAGGCCACTCATCCCAATGGGCCTGACTATCTTCAGGTAGCGGTCCAGGCTAATTAGGCCCAGCAAGAGGATACTGATATACATGGTGATGTAGAAGAGAACCGCAGAGTATCGGCAGTGGAAGGCGCGAAGTTGCCAGGAACCCACACCTGCATCACTCAAGACTCTCAGAGGGATGGTCAGGGTCATCAGCAAGTCAGCCACCACCTGTTAATGTAGGATTTTTTTTAAAAATTTCCCGCACTGTCTGGCAAAACAAATATTTTAAGCAAAGGTCCTCATGTCTTACCACATTTTTAAGAAAGACAACAAATGTAGAGGTGCTGGGGATGGTGAAGAAGATCCATGCAGCCAGGGAATTCAGTATCAGTGCTACTATAAATAGGATGCTGTATAGACAGGGGAAAACCACAGCGGTCACACTGGTATCCCGAACGCACTTGATGGAAGCGTTGGACAGGGTGTTGTTGTTCATCTTCTGATCTTCAGTGGACCTTCGGAGGAGTGAAAGAGAGTAGCGATGATAAAAGGGGAGGAAGATTTATACACAGAGGAAGCAAATTAAGGGACAGTTGAGATTTCTAAAAGCAAATCAATTATTTAAAGTGGTAACACTATGATGTTTTTTTTCCCCGCATGTAAACGTATGCAATTCAACCAGTTTGCCGGATCACACAGAAATTCCTCAGAAGAACTGTCGCTGACTTAATCCACATGATTCTCGTTTATTTTTTAAACATCAAATGAAGGCAACTTTCCGGAGCATTAAATACTTTATTTTGTATGAACATTGAATAGACTGAATACAGTGTAAGCACTCTGTTTCACCACGTTTAGATAAGCGGTCACTCAATACAATGCATGAGACATATTGTAGAGCTCAATGCGGCAACTACCTTTTGTCTTTGATCATTTTGAATTACCCTCGTCCCTGATAGTATGTCTCTCTTGTTATGTGCTGTCTTTACATTGGAATCCTTAACAGCTCAGAATAACATTGAGGCCGGAGTAGGTGCTATGGCAACCAAGTTATACAATACTCTTTAACATTGGTTCTGTTGTACTGTGTGTATAGTAATGGTAATTAGGTCTGTTACAAGTATTGTTTCACCAATTCTATCTGTGTGCCCAGATGAGACTGGTATTTTATCTAGAAGATGTATAATAATTAAGTCTTACCTTCGTATTGTATCCTTATCCTCTCCTGACTGCGGGGCATTAGAAGAATAATGAATAAAGCAATGAAAACATACACAGTATTTCAAAAACAAGTAGGAAGTGAAATACCTATTTCCCCTTTCTGCTTCTTACCAGCATAAATGAAATCAAAGGAAAGCCCTAACCTAAAAACCTCTTAGTGTTACTTAAGTTCTTTAAACAGAGGCTAAACCTAAAGAGGTTTTAGCATCTCTCTCTTTCTCAGTGTTTCTCCCTCGCTCTATCGTTAAGTGTGAGTGTGTGTGTGTGTGTGTGTGTGTTTGATGCTCTTACAATGGGTGGTCCCTGGAGCTACTGTGTGGCTGTCTTGTCACAATCCCAAGGAGTTTGCCAGTCTTCCTGCGGGTGAAAGACCCTTTCCGTCCTTGCTTCCTGTTCCAATTGTCTGCTGAGAGGCTTGTTCTGCTCCGTGCCAGTCCCCCTGCCTCCGCTAGCTTGCGTCAGTCTTGTGTAGCCTCTGACAGGCTGACATTGAAACCATAGACTCATTTCATGACCCACAACTATAAAGATCTCCTGCACCACACTGCACCGCCCCCGTCCTGCAACTTATCTGTCTGTCTTTTACCAGCACGAGACTAAGTAGCACGAACTAGAGGCCATAAAAAAAGTTGTGGTTTCCTTTAACTCCTTTACAAAGTTATTTAGCACAGTAGTTTTTTTTCCTACAAAGTGTATTTTCCCTTATTTTTATACACTACTAAGGCCACATACTCCCTGTTTTAGATAGAATATGTTGTCTATAACTATAAATGCTGCAGACTAAGTACAGTATATAAGTGACTGAAAAATTGCCCACCGCTCATATCCGATCAAGTTTTGCATTCGTAGAGGTTTGTGCTGTCTCTTGATAAAAATAGTGCTTGTTGAGAACAACACAACACGATTTCCTGTGTGGTTTTCCTTGGATCTGGGCCTGGAATTGTGACAGATGAGGGGGGAAAAGTAGCTGAGAAATGACATGCATGTGTTTTCTCCATGGACCCGCAAGTGAACTTTCACTTCTGTGATGATATGTTGTTGTTTTATCAGAATCTTTTTTACTCTATGCACGTAACACAGGGATATTTGCAGCCCACCAGTTAGTATTATGAAACCTCAACCTCATTTCAATTCTGAGCAGAATTGCCTCAATGTTGTATTTTACTTTATTATTTTTTTATCGATTACTACAATTTACAGATTTACAGCACACTTTATTTGTTTTACAGATGAAAACATTCCTTTTTATGCATTGACATCCTTAATTCTAGGCAGTCAGTAACTTCACACGTTAAATGCTGACTACTGTAGCATGCAGCAAAATGATAACATCGGCGGAAAGACACATCCGCTAAAACCTATTAATGACATGAGGCATTTTAACCATTACCACAAATAGACGATTACAGTGAGAAATGTAAATGTTAACTAGCTTTAAAGACCTACTTCACTGGTTGGAATATGAAGGTGTATTGAACTCGGAGATCCTATTTAGTATAAATGTGCAAAAAATTTTTTTTTAAATCGGATCATCTTAGCCTGAGAAAAGGCAGAAAGAGTGTTTTATGGTTTCACTGTCTAACCCTACAGTTTCCTTCTTGTGACATCACAGTAAGGGTTAGGATTAACAGGACAGCTGGGCCAAGGGAAGACTAAGGGAAGACTGAGGGAATAAAAACCTCATTCATTATATTATAATAGTTATTTTATAATGATAGAACACTGGTTCCTTTTAAGTGAAGTATTCCTTTAACTCAACTTGCTTTACATTGCAGCTTTATGTACAGTCTTTCTACTAAAACTCTATTTGCTTTCTGATTTTGCATTTGCAGAGCAACTATAAAAAATTTGCTTGTTGCCATTAAAAACAGCATTACATAATCCTCTTGTCTCATACTGTTTATCTCAACCATCCCTTTCTGTATTTCCTGTTGATGGTCTTCAAGCTGTTGAGAGTGACAATATTTAAAGTGACAGATCAACATGGAAGTTAGAGCGTTTTAAAAAGAGGAAGCATTTAAAACAAAATGTACAAGATCTTAGTAATCCAATCAATATCTACTTGGTGATGAGGTGTCTCCTATTCCCCGCTAAGTCTACTTGGAATGAGATTGAAAAACATTTTTCACCATGGACATCAGTTTTTCCATAAACTCCCTACAAAGAAAGACATATAGAAGTGGGTTCATGCAGATGTTTGTGGCGGCAAACCAGAGGCTCAGTCTCTTGGCAAACCTGATCTTTAAGTAAGAGCAGCCAGTGTGGGAAGGATCGTTGACTTGTTGAAACGTGTATGGAATCCTGACAATGTGGTACGGTCCGAATGACACAAAAAACACAATGACGACCAGAAAAACACGGAGTTTGACCTTCTGATTTCCCTGGTTGTTATTGCTGCCGGAGTTTCTAAAAGACTGGATGACCTTGTGTGTAATGCAAATATAACAAACTGCAATGACCACACTCACGAGCCAGAAAAAAGCGTTCAGGAAAATCACACTACTTTCATGGAATTCAAGTCCGGCCGGTCCTTTCAGATTCATACAAGAGCCTATCACTGTCATATTGGCCACTGATTTGTTAGTTAAAATCATATTTGGTAGAGCTGTGACCACAAACAGTATTACCCAGACCATCCCTGATATCAGCTTGCTAAAGGTCAGATTCCCAAACAACTTGCTGTTGGGTGTCATGATCTTGAAGAAACGATCGAGACTTATTAAGCCCAACAAAGCGATGCATGTGTACATTGTACTGTAGAAAACGGTGCTGAAGATACGGCATGAAAGTATGAACAACCTGTTGGACGCGCCCGGCAAGTCACTCGCAACTTTGAAAGGGATGATCAAGGCCAGAACAATGTCTGCAGCTACTAGGTTTCTCAGGTACACCATGAAGGTGGAGGTGGACTTGAGGTGCAGGGACACCCAGGCTGCCACACCGTTCAGCAGCAGCGCTACGGGGGACAATAAAAAGTAGAGGGCTGGGATGAAATAGGGGTCGTTAATGAAACCTCCACACTCCAAACTATTTTCAGATGTTTGGTTGGACGGCATCACTGCACCTGAGGAAAGGAACATATACAAATACATTTTAGTACCCACTATTCAAATTGATTCGAGACATCAACTTCATGTAGGTTATAAAGAATAGAATGCATTGTGTAAGCAGATTGTCCCTCTGAAAATCTGCCATTTTATTTGGACAGTTGGTGATCCTAACAGTGTCCTGAAGCCAGAGAAATCGTTCAACAGGAAATCATTTGTGTCTGTTGTGTTTTTTTTTCTTTTCTAGGATCAGTAGTGTGGCTTAATTTATTTCTCAACTCACTCTGCCGGTTAATGTCAAAGAGAGGATCCATCCGTTCATCCATCACCCGTCTCTTATCCGAGTCAGGGTTACAGGCTATGCAAAGCAGAGGGAGCAGAGGGTAGTTTATGATGTTTGTTCACAACATGCTCTGGTCTAAAATCTTTATATGATAATCTTCCTGCGTTTTTATTCAGTGGTATTTGTACTCCTTTGTCCCTATTTTTGTCAACCTTAATCATAAATGTAAATACATTTGAAGACACATTTAAAGTTAAGTGGAGCACGTAGGTTTCCTTTCAGCATGACTGTAGTAGACTACAATAATTATTTAAACCAATTAAACACCTCTACTCTAACACAATGCTCAAACTAAATATTTATTAACTCAAATCAAATATTTTCCTTCTGTGTTTAAGTACTATATAACTATCAGTAAACAATAGTTGACTTTATAGATAAAAAAATCTATATTTAAATCCATATTTATTCATTTAGACTTTTCACATTTATGTTATTTAAAAAAAAAAAAAATGTACAGCCTTATTGATGAGCATTTTAACTAGAGCAATTGTACATTTGGTCAAAACTATTAAACATGCAATGCTTTGTTTTTGGCACAGTGTACATTCTATTTCATTTGGAGATATTTTAAAGTAATTAGCTGATTGACTGATCCTACAATATGAACTAATGATAGGAATAAGACACATATTACTTACAGTTGATGACTGGACTCACTCTTCTCTGACACAAAGCTGCAAGCTGAACCGGAGTGGCAATGTACTGATATGGTAGGTGTCAGTTGATTTTCCTAGAAAACCACTCAACATTTCAGCTGCCACTCTTCACCACTATGTAAATGTTTCAATTGTTTTGTTTTGTTTTTTTTTTGTTTTTTTTCTTCTCTTCACCTGTTGTTGTGTATTTGATGTATTTGCATTGAATATTGTGTATGCATTGTTGTTTTTCCTTGGAATTTGTTTGAACTCGACGTCATTGAAAATGAGGGTCACCCCTCAATTGGTCTCTCGAGGATAAATAAAAGTTAAATGAAATGAAAATAGATTGGATGATTGGACGGGGTGAAGGGTTGGCTCAATGCTTCCTTTGGCCTGCACGTGAACCTTCAACATTAATATTCCTGTCTCCGCCTAAAGATGGAGTTGAACAAAGTATGTTTTTACAGACAAGAAACCTTTACCTGAACTCTCCTGAATACCTGATGCTAGCCATCAACATCCTCTGGGCCATTAGCATTACAAATGTTCCTAATATTAAATGTGCTATTAGCTCTGAGCATCATTATGAGGGCTCAATACACTTTGTTTCTTCCCCATTTACCATAATTGGGTTGTTCATTGCTGGCAGAGGAAAATAAACGTTCCCTTGCTATATATTGCAGCAACAACTGGTGATTATTTGATGAATAGTTGAGTTGAATAGTTTTTTTTCTTAAAACGTTCTCTTTTTGTTTTCTTAATTTGTTAGTTTGTTTATTTTTATTACTTGAGTGGCTTATTGATTGATTGATTTCACCAGTTCCTGCGAGAATTGCAAAGCTAATTCTGTAGCAACTGGCTCAGTGTGGCAACATGTGACCAAAGGTTGACTTCAGCTGTTACAGTAAAGCCAACCAAAACAGGCTACTCTGGAGCTTATTGTCTACCTAAAGAAAGTATTGTAGATGAAGATAAGGACAACACTCCAAATTGTATTGGTTTATTTAATTACGTTTTCGGGCCAGATGCCCTTTTTTCTTACCGTGCACTGGCAATCTACCTACTAAATGAAAGTGCAATAGCAAGAACATGTACTGTACAGTATAGGGCTTTCAGTAACAATGCATTGGTACTTTGTTTTAATTTATATTTTTTTTCCGCTGCTTAGCACTAGAATACAGTTTTGCACATATTGTATTACTAAGAGGGTAATTAAAGAAAAATGTAATCATTTAATGTGGCGTGAAAGACTAAAGAAATACATTTGAGTTAAATAAATTAATGTAATAGTGAAGCAATTAAAGTTGCATACAGGATTTATGAAAATTGCTTAAGGAAAATTTATGTTGCCATTTGTTCAAGCTATACCCTTGAAGTAATATTCCCTGTTTTTATTATTTTATAATGTTGCAGGAAATACAAACATAGTAATAATGATTGAGAGAATAACAATGAAGACAAGAAAGGCTGGGTTACATTATAATTCAAACAAACTGCCAAATCTTAGGAGTGTGTCCGTGGCCACTCAATCAGAGAACAACAAAACTATTAAGATGACTTCAAATTCAAATTATATATATTGGTCTCACAATAACACCACAATATGGGATTATAACATAGTGTTGAGTTATACAAACAACATTTGAAAGAATCCACGTACATATACATACAGTCTATCTACACACATGATTATAGTACACTATACATGCATGAAAGACACACATGATCACTGAAGTTTAACACAGACTATATGCGTTCAAAAGCTTGAACCCAGTGAACAATTGATTTGCGTATTTTTGCCATTAAATTTACTTTCACACTACTGTTTCTCTGATTGTACCATTAGTCTAAGTAGATGATAATCCTCACAAGGTCACTAGAGGGCAGTACATCATAAACATTTAAAGATAATAAATGACTGTAAGTCTACTAATGTTCTCTTGCTGCCCAAGTTATTCACATCAACAGTCTAATTCATGACTTATGACATAATAACATCATTTCTCTAATTTAAATATATTTCATTTCTTTACAACTACATCTCAAAGCTTCTTTCTACTGTGAAGTCTCCTCTCCCTCTGAATTAAAACCGAGATGGATTCCTCTAGCTTTCAACATGTCAACAAGTTTGTCCCTGTATTCCCTGCACAGGTAGATGTAGAGAAGAGGGTCCAGGCATGTGTTTGTGGTAGAGACCCACAGGGCTAATTTATGGGCTATTGCCACCCACGTTTGATTGCAGCCGTCAATGGCGTGGATTTCGTGAAGTGTGTATGGAATGCGGATAATGTGAAGAGGCACAAAACACACAAAAAACACAAAGAGGATCAAGAAGACTCGTAGTTTGGTCTTCTTCTTTCCCTGGCTGTTGTTGCTCCCGGAAGTTCTGAAGGACTGCAGGACTTTCAGGGTGATGCAGATGTAGCAGAACGAAATCAGTACGCTGACAAGCCAGAAGAGAACCTCCATGGACAGAACCACATACTTGTTAAGGGTCACACCAGCTGGACTTTTCAGGGACATACAGAAATCATGTGTAACATTCACAGGATTTCGATCAGTGAGAATGATCGTGGGGATAGCAGTACCGCCGAACAACACCAACCAAACCAAGGCTGACATTACAAGACTGAAGACCACGTTTTGTCCCAACAACTTTCCAAATGGTCTAACAATTTTGAAGAAGCGGTCGAGGCTGATGAGACCCATTAAAGAAATACTTGTGTACAAACAGCAGTAGAAAATCACAGAAGAGAAGCGGCAGTCGAACGCCCTTAACTCTACTGCCATTCCAGGTAACATGGCAGCAGCCACTGGCGGTAGGGTCAGTGTCATGAGCAGGTCGGAAACCACCAGGTTTTTCAGATACACTATGAAGGTAGAGGTGGAGCGGAGGTTCAAAGACACCCACGCTGCCACCCCATTTAGCAGTAGCGCGATGGGGAACAAGATGAAGTAAAAGCACGAGACAGCCACGTTTAAGGTCACATGGCCGACTCGATCACAATTAGAGGAGAAATGTGCAGTGGTGTTGGCCATCGCAAAATCTGTAATAAAAATAATACAGACATCAAATATAAACTCAAGAAGTTTCAGTTCGCTTTCTAAGTCTTAACTTGTTTACATCTGCAAACAATTGAGTAGTTATGTAGGCCTTGAACACTGGACCCGCATGCACATCTTTTGATTTTGATGAATATTTCTTGACTTTATTGAACAGGTTTAGAATTGAAACAAGGAAATTTGATCATTTGCTAACTTTATTGACGTAAGAACAACATTAGAGTAAGTGATTAAGCTTAGCTGAGTTTTACTGGAACTAAAACCATGGAGCTACAACTGCTTTAAATGTGTCCTGTTTGGCCAATTTGACCTGGTTTGCATTTGTCATTATTCTAATAAGGCTTTTGTTTCTGTTTTGAATGCTCACCCGGAGCTTTTGAATGCATTCTGGATGCGAAACCTGATACTTTTACTTTTGAAACTAGAAGACGGAAGTTTTGCACTTGTTGGATCAGTTTCTCATGACAAAAGAGACATACGCTGTAGTATAACACAAATGATCCACCAATATTAAGGTACTGGTAATGAGTCAAAGTCCCTTCTGCAGCAAAATAGTTGCTTCAACTATTTAAATATGTGTCTTCTTTGGAGTTCTGATAACTAAGTGTTATCAGTTAGAGTATTTACCTCACCAGTGTATTTAATATAAACTTTGTGCACATGCTGGGTTCATTTGTGCAGTTAAATTTAGATTGATATTAAGCGTGTACTGTTTAGAGAATAGGTTTCAACAGTAATAACTACCTGGTGTAACAGTGGCAAAACAAGAAGCATTCATTGTTTGATGTTATTAAATCTGAGTTTGAAACCTAAATGAAAACTTAATAAAATATACATTTAGTCTTAGCATGATACAGTTTTGCCTGCATTATATTTTTACCCTCAAATTTGGGTAAATTTAAGCTATTCCTCACCTGCTACAGAAAGATCGCAATTTACTTGGGCTTTGAGTAGGTTCACTAACAAGACCCAATTATAGTTTCTCAGCCATGGACCTGGATCAGGTGGATGGTGGTGGATTCTGCGATTCTGGAGAATGCTTGTTGCCAAAATAACCTTTTTGGCAAAATCTGGGAATATTTCCTCATGATCTGCTACTTGTTCATACTGTGTGTGCTGAAAACAAAGAAATCCAGTATTAATACACAGCCAAGGCTAGGTAAACTGGTATGTAAACAAAGGGGGCCCACCATAGCTAGCAACATGCCAGTTTACAGGCTGTGTATTAACACTGGGCTGTGTATTAACATGGGCATTTTTTTCAGCTTTTAAAGCAGTTGTAGCTAGAACTTTGTAGCCAGAATGTCTGATACCACCTTTTAGGTAGGGTTGGCTTCTTCAATCACCTATCAGAACAAAAATAAAGTTGCAAAACAAAACATTGTTTTTTTTCACTCACCAGATGGTTATGTCCTTCACTCCACACTGTGTCGCCCGATAGTTTAACACCTTCACAAGATGAATGACCAAAGTGTTTGCGGCTATTCAAGATGCAAATTCCTAAGGAGAAAGCTGCTGTGTGGGGTGGGAGTATTCAAATAGTTTACGTTGTGGTGCTAAACCATGTGTTTCCAGGCAACACTTGTCCAAACATTTGAAATTTATAATTTATAAATACAATTTCATTTTCTGTGTTATAGTTGGCCTGTGGTTGTTCAGTGGCAGTGTGTTGTAATCGTTATCTCTTTTTTTACTTTTGGGTTGCATTCCACAGTACTGTAGATTGAGGAACTTGACAATCGCGAGCTCAATTTTTTTCATTAATATTATGTTAGATTACAGGACATTATTATTACATTATTCATCTCCAAGAGATATATCTTCAATGATAACATTTTAATAGTTGGGAAGTGTAGTTTTTTTCTCCCATGCAAGACGATATTGCTAAGTGTGTCTTTGTGTATTGTGGCTAAGAGAGCCTTGATTGGCAATGTGAAAAAGCACAAATATGGCACAAACCATAGAAACAACAAGCAATAAATACATTTATTTACTTCCTTCATTATTGTTTCATTATGTATGTCTGGGTTCCTTGTGCGCCCAAATCTTTTGATTGGGTGGTTATAACAGAAACCAATAACAGAACAAAAAGCCTTGTCATTTGGAAAACCCCACATATTCTGCCCTTGAGTACTTTCCTACTCCTTACATATGTTATTACATATTTAGATAGATGAGGATCATTGTTCACAGTAAAACTGAACAAGAATTAATCCCAACTGTATGCAGTCACAACATTTTGAAACACTTACCTGCTACATGGTTTGATTGTCCTAAATAATCAGTCAAGATTACACACCTAAAAATTGACGCCTCCATGCACATTTAACAGGAAAAGATAAGTTTTTGTGTTTTATTGACGGGAGATTATTTGTAAGACTAGAAATTATTTTCTTTTTTATTAAAAAAGACTATAGAGGAATGCTTTGTATGACCTTAATATGAGATTTATTTTCAGTGTTAATGAATGCTTCACATTTTTTATTTTCAGGATTAGTGGGTATGGGGACATAGAAGAGGATTACATGTCAATGTCAGATCCTCTGGTTCCACACAAGTAAGTAAAAATCAGCAATGTATTAATGTGTATAGCTTTTTAAACTTATTTTACAGACAATTCTGTTGTTGACTGTTGTCCACAGCCATTAAAAAAATAAGTTGATTCATTTAACTTGATTTTTAAAGGCATGCTATTATAATCATTTTTTAATAATAATGAACAGAAACAATGTATCTCCTTCTCTGTGACAGACCACAGTCCCAGTCAAAATGTTGATTACTTAAAAAATGATAGGAAATAGAATAACAACTGTATCATCAATTGCTGCTACACAACGTGATCTGGCTACAGAGTGTACACATACAGATATCTTTTTTAGAAAACTCTTGAATATATGTCCAGCAGTGGTCTTATGTACAGACAGAGGAGTCTCCCAGACGGGTGCTGCCCGTGTCAGCGTCTGACCCTCTACCTATTAGCCGGCTACAGGTACCGGGAGGCAGCTTCAGGGTCTTGAATAGAGTTGTCCTGAAGGCCTTACAGAGAAAGAAGTAGATGAGAGGGTCCAGCAGAGAGTTTAAAGATGTGAGGAAGAGTGTGCTTTCCTTCAGCTGAAAGAAGAAGAGTTTGAGTTGACAGTCAAAGAGAACCCCCCGGGTCTGGCTCATGGTGTACGGCACACGGGCAAAGTGAAACGGCACGAAGCACACAAAGAACACTGCTAGAACCAGGAAGACATTTGCATTCATTTTCCTTTTGGCCTTTTGACCTGATTTCCGAGTTGTTGTCGTCGCCCCGCTCGGTTCCTGACATACGGTACCGCCACCAGTGCCCTGGGACTTGGTACGGGAGTAGGATCTGTACAGCTCTTTGGTGATCAGCGTGTAGCATACGATCACGGTCACCAGGTTGCTCCAGAAGATAACTTGACACACGTGATTTACCACCTCGTGCCAGTGCAGCCCGGCCCGCGTCTTCAGGTCACTGCACTTGAAGTATGGAGTGGTCGGGGTCTTTCGCGTCAGGATAACATTGGGCAGACAGATCGCCAGCAAAAAGGTCCAGATGGCTCCCGAAAGGAGTTTGCGACGGAACAAGCGGGCCGCGTTAGTCCTCCTGAAGGGCCTGAGGGTCTTTCGGCAGCGATCGATGCTGATGAGGCCGAAGAAGAGGATGCTGATGTACATGGTGAGGTAGAAGAGCACCGAGGACACTCGACACACGAATATCCGCAGCCCAGTGGAAGCCATGTTGGAGTCTGACAACACCTGCAAGAAAGATAGTGCTTTTAGTCTTTTACTCAAAACAGTACACGTTCACTTTTAGGTGAACCATTTTTTTTTTCGACCTACATAGACCGTAAAGTATTTGTTTTCTTGGCTGCTGGCTATTTTGACCGCAAATAATTTCTTACTGAGGATGACTAATTTCTTACTGAGTATTGCTGATACTGAGAAAGCCCTGTCTTTTACATAATGCCAATTAACATAAGTAACTTAAAATTTGTATTAATGAGTAATTAACATGTATAACTGCTCACTCGACTCTTTATTACAAAGCAAGAAACATGTGACCCTTTACTGATGGCTTGAATATAGAGATGACTTGCTGGCATAAGAGATTTTCACAACCTAGCAACCAAAACATTGTTCGTATAAATGACTGTAGACAAATTTATTGGAAATGCATCTATAAAAAAAATTAAAAATCCATTAGCACACACAACTCATTAACTCTTTTTTGAAGTGTGCCTAATAAGTAAATACTTGTTCAACCAAACCTTGAAAGGGAACGTGAAGGTCATGATAACATCGGCAACCACGATATTCTTCAGGTATATAATGAAGTGGGACTTTGAAGGGATGCGAAAAAACACCCACACTGCCATGCTGTTAAGGGACAACCCCATCAGGAAGAGAAAGGAGTAGAGAACGGGAAACACCACCGTCTTCAAAGCGTTGTCACGGGAACAAGTGCTGTTGGTGTGGTTTAGATTGCCGGGGACCAGTGGGAAAGCTGTATTTCTCTCCATGAGTGTTGTCTAAAAATATAAGCATTCAATTAATTTGGATGCTTACATACTAGTATTACTTTTTTTCACCAAAGAAGGGAGTCCATCGTATGTCACATGCAGTTTACAGAAAGTGGACAAAATAACATGGAAACCCGTAAACATAGAACAATAGAAAAGCCTTGCAAATGTTCAGAAATTTTGTTCGGTTTGCCTTGTGGCACTACAAAAACATTCCTAATGACAGTATTTATAGTTCTTACATTTATTGTATTTTTGTTTTTCATGTCTTTATGTAAAGTGTCTTTAGCAAAGTCTGTAAGTATATTCTGCACATCTACCCCAAAGTTTTTTTTTCTTAAACTTACCTGTTGTGTGTTCTGATATGTGTCAGCGGAGTGTCATCCAGGTCCCAGTCCAGTTCTTATTCCGTTTCTTGGTCCCTATACTTTAACTCTATTCTGTCCAAATGCGCTCTGACACTGACCACATCCTCTTCTGTTTTCACACATTTTTCAGTGTGAGAAACAAGTATGTGTGTGTGTAGGTTTGGTGATACATACACCCAGGGGTGTAGCACCAAATTCTGGGCCCCTAAACAAAAAGTCCTGATGGGCCCCCTGAAAGGCGGTCTTACAATACACATGGCTCTCTGAGCCAGACAACTCCACAATATTTAATTTGATGAATGACCAAATTATTACTTTTACCAGTGTTTCCCCCATAATATGTCTTAGTCAATGTGGTCACTGGCCAGGGTCACAGGAGGCGCGGCGCGGCAAAATTTTGGGGGTATTTTGCTCAAAGATGCCAATGCGCACTATAGAAATAAACAACTGTTTATTTGAATACAGTTGTGCAATTTTGTTTGCTATGTGCAGGTAAAATTTTACAGACAGTACAAAACACAATTAAAGAAAACTTCTACTGTTTTGGTGCAATACTATGCAGACACACTAAATACAAATAATAGACCATACACTTGTGTATGCACATCAAGTGCAAATTCAACTTTTTAAAGTTCCTTTATTGATTGGGGGGCTGTGATTATTGTGGACAATAGGCCTACTGTGATGCGATAGCCTATAATTAATTAATGGTTATTATTAGCCTACTTGCTTGATTTATTTTTAAAGACAGGTCGTTTGGAACATGTCTTTCCCAATTTAAAACATAAAAATAAAGCAGCATTGAAAATTCAGAAAATAAATCTTGTTGGCCTACATTAGCATGCTGTTCTACAAATAACTCAATAGTTGAAATAATAAATACATTGGCCCTCATTTATCAACCTTGCGTAGACCAGAAATGTGGGTGTACGCACATTTCCACGCACACCTCGGCATTTATCAATATGGACGTGAGCGTAGGATACGCTCAAATCCCACGCCAGCTCTCAGCTCGTGTACGCAAGTTTGTAAACAGCATGGACTCGCAGTGCAGGCTGTGCCGGGTAGCCAATTACTTTGTTGGACAATTATTAGAAGATAATACAAATGCAGTGTTTGCTCAGACCGAAATAATATATTATATATATATATATTAATATACTTAAAAATGTGCTGCTTATGGTGTGCAACTGAGTAGGAGCATTGATTCAATAGTGCACACACCGGCCACTTAGGAGCGCTGCATGGGACTGCGTAAGGGCAGTTGTCTCCGTCTGGAGCAGCTGGGGGGACACTGAGGCACGGGGGCTGCATTCATTCAAAATGTTAGCCACAGTATTAAATATGTAGTAGGCCTACACTGCTCTTTATGATAAAAAATGCACGGCACAACATTCAGCTTAACATTTTATTTATTTGACGCACTAGATGTTAGTTCCTCTTTTAATGTGTCATTGATCGCTTAAGCGAGCGATTTATTTCCACCGTTAACCGGCACATTTTTCCGATCTGCTGGTGGAGCAGGACAGTGGGCGCTCTCACAGCTGATCGTTGCCGGGTCGGCTTGTGCAGCTGACGGCCGGGCTGACCACTCGTGCTGTCATACAGTAAAACGCAAGATGTGTTATTTTTAGTTTTTACAACCCTTTTGAGTAGTGCTATCTAAAAGGGCCAATACATTCTGTTTCTCCTCTACCACTTAGGCTATATTGTGCCCGCACCCTCAGTTGGTTGCATTTCAGAACAGCAACACGCTTTTTTAGTGGCGATTTTTTAGTCAGACCCCTTTTTCTTCATCTATGTAAAGAAATGGCGACATATAATTGTATATGCTGTTTTATAGCATTTGAGCGATAGTAGCCTACTGATGTAAACCTAAAATGCAAAATCCTCAGCTGGAGATCGTTTGTTGTCAACGCCAACGCTGTTGACCGCAGCAGTTATTTCCTTCCGAACTTCTTCCTTCTGTCGTTCTTTGATGCCGCTTGTAATGCTCCGAAATGAAACTCTTTTTTTTTCTACTTTCGCTGTTATTCTGTCAATTTCTACTTCAGAGAAGTTCCTCTTCTGTGCCGTAATGCGCATACCCATGTCGTAAAACCTCTGGGCGAGGCCTCTAAACTGAGATAATATAGGGGCGTGATACGATCGTTTTCAGCCGCCGCAATGGCCTGGCGTACGCTGAGATTGGCGAGATACGACTGTTTGATAAATCCCACGCGATACCTGGCGTAGGGAGGTATTTGCGCCAGAATCTGCACCAGTTTCCACGCAAGTTTGATAAATGAGGGCCAATGTGTTTTCCCCTTAAAATGACTAAATGCATTTCAAAGACAGTAACAGTGTGGCACTTCTTTAAACTTACTGAAACTTGCAGGGGCCATCACTCTCATATATTCATCAGCCTTTTCTTTGCGCTGTCTGAGCGGATAGATAGGTTGTGTTGCCACAGTGATGTGGAGTCTTATGGCGCTTTTCCACCGCATGGTATCAGCTCAACTCGATTCGACTCAACTCGCATTTTTGGCGTTTCCACCGCAATTTCATGGTACCTGGTACCTGGTAGCGGCTGCTTTTTTGGTATCGCCTCGCTCTAGGTTCCAAACGAGCTGAGCCGATGCTAAAAGGTGACGTCGGCAGACATCCGGCCACTGATTGGCCAGAGACTATTGTCTAACCAATCAGTGGCCGGCCGTCTGCCGACGCTTCTGATTGGCCAGAGACTACCGGCTTCATTCTGTTGTTTATTCTCCCCAACTCTCCGGGACTTTTGAGTGTATTTACGCCGCGTGCAGCCTTCTCTGGCTCTCTTTCATTTGATTTGCATCACAGATCCGAAATTTTTTTTCATATATTCGCTAAGCTCACCCAGTGTTGGTTGTCGGGGAAGTTACTTTTAACATACGAGAGAAGACATGTAGAGCAGCTAGCAGCAAGGCTAAATAGAATATAGTAGCCAGCTGGGACAGACATGATAGCGAGCGATTACATTACAAGCCTCGGACTGAACTGATTACCTCAATAAAATATTCAGGCTGAGACACGGCTTGCATTTGAAAACACGTATCCTGAAACAAGCACTGAACAGTCAACTTTATCATGCCCGTGTTTACGTGCATAGGGATGTACGTGACGCATCCCTACAGCTGACTGTGTGGCAGAGTCACACATCGGGACAACAATCCTCCCTTTTAATGACCCGTCACAATATTCTTCTACTTCTTTTAGCAAACAGATACAAGGGGGGTATTTCTTAAACATTTTTCATCCGTGTTTTTGGCGGTTGGTTCAGTTAATAGTGCAACAACTGCTCACAATTTCTGCTTTGCTACTTTGCTCCGGACTCGGAGTAGGCTTTCAGCCCCTTACGACAACCCCGCCCACGTTCAGGAGGTACTATTTGCGGTGGAAAACGACCCGTGCTGTTACCAAACCAAGTTGAACTGAGTCGAGTTGAGTCGAGTCGAGCTACATGTGCGGTGGAAAAGCGCCATTAAACTGTTCTAGCTTTGCCAGCACTCATTTCTGTACAGCTAAATATCCCCATAGAAACATCGCTGCGTTTATTTTCGCCACCAGTTCAATTCAATGTCGGCTTGCTCCGGCTTACTCTCCCGCACACATGCAAGGGTCAGGGGCCTATCACGAGCCAGTCAATTATTTATTTTTTTGGAATGGCATTGTTCAGGGCCTTCGAAGATCGGGGCCCCACATTTAGCTTGTTAACAAAAAAAAATAAAAATAAAAAATGTTTTTACGGGCCCCCCTCTGCCTTGGGCCCCCCCACGACTGTATCACTTTTCCTCCCAGTCCGTCGGCCCTGCATACACCACAGGAAGACTTTCTTTCCGGTCATGAGGAAGAGCTGCAGACTACATTTCCTAAATCTATTTTTGACAGATGAAGGAGTTTACTTCACTGTATTAAGTGGCACAACTAGTTATATTAAAGCGAAAGAGATTACCACAGTATATGGCAACATTTAAAGGTCATCATCATCTTCTGAGATACTCTCCAAGTTGTTTGGATTTGTGTGTTAAGTATTGAGCATGTATAAATATACTGTATGACTCAAATCGTGATATGAGCTAATAAAGCGGTTACATCTAATTGGATTTTATGTTTTTATTATTGGATAAATGCATTGCAATCATTACATTTGACATATGACACTTCAAGTCATACAAACCTGCAATTTGGTCAATTTCAATGAGCTTAGTTGTAATGAGACAGGATGATTCTAAATATTCAACAACAACAAAAGGGAAACCTACCATCAGTGAGGTTTTTTAAAAAAGCAAACAGGATCCAACACCATCAGCTTGACATAAGTAATTTACCACACCCTTCCCTTAAATATATTTTTTGCCATTTTTATGCTTTATTGATAGTGTAGAGACAGAGTTGAAATGGGGCAGAGAGGGGAGTGACATGCAGAGAACGACCGCGGGCTGGAATCGAACCCGGATCCACTGCTGGCCGAGGCCCATGGGGGGGACGCCCTACCAACTGAGCTAAGGGCGCCCCCACCACACCCTTCTCTATATTTTATTTTCCAGCTTGTTCTTCAGCAGGGTGAGTGAACTGCTGCGTATCCCAGCATGCATTGGGCAAAAAGTACTCTGGACAGTCGTACATGATAAACACAGGTAAAGCATTAATCATTTCCCCACACATTTCTGCCTCAGGACATTGTGAGCTATTTATAAATTATCGCCAAACAGCAAGACTCTTGATAAAACCCAATGCAATTTCTTTAAAAAAACAACCTTATTGGATTCATATTGCAGTAAGACTTTCTGTGCCAGGGGAGAGCAGTTTTTGGCAGATGCTTCACTGATAAATTGCTCACAATCCCAGTCCAAACTCAGAGCCTTCCGTGGTACTGTCAGTTTTCTGTGGTGAGGTCTCTAGCACATGGGCCGTGTTGTGAAATAGGCATTTGTTTTCATTTAAGCGGTTTCACTCTCCAACCTCTTTCTCTTGCAGACAGGGGCATGAAGAAACTTCCCTAAATTGTTTTCTGTTGTAACACATAGCAGAAAACTCTTACAAAAAAGTATTCGAGACTTGTAGTGCAAGGAAGTACTTCTCTTTATCAAGTGTTTTTGTGTATTGGGAGTTGCACAAGATACTCTGTATGTTTAGTTATCCTCCCAATATATTCATTTGTAGGCTACACACATAATGATACACAACTTCACTTGTGATAATTGGGTTGATGCTCTGTTATTAATTAACACTCCTTTAATTTGTTTTGTTGATGTTTTAATTTGTTACAAATGTGTGCCCATCTACTTCTGTCTTCATCACATGGTCCTGATGGCATTCAGCCTTTCACTCTGTTGAGTGCGAGCAGTGAGCATGGCAATGCTGCAACTTCCGTTGTCTGGGGCAATAATGTTATAGTCAGCAGCATTCACTTCCTAAGCAAATGCTAACCCACATGGCTCGTTGTGTTGCTTTTGTGGTTGTTGTTACATGTATAGCTTTGCCTACATTTAGTCGATAAACAGTGCACAAGTTAAATTTTCCAACTTTCCATATTTAGATACATTCATGGTTAAGACAGCTGCAATCTCTGCACATGTGTCTGATCAGGCCTGCATGAAGCATGCTTTCTCCTGGAGAGAACCCATTCACTTAAACTTTATCAATGTATTTACGTGTCTCTCTCGTTCTTTTGCTTTCTTTCCTCATTTAAAAAAAAACTCTTGCTGCAGCTTTGACATGATTTGGTCAAATGATCAATCTTTGATTTAAACTATTTGTATTTTGATTATTTTGGTAAAACAATTGCGTTCCAAAATTGCCAAATTCTCCATGACAAGGTTCACTGACAGTGTGTAATCCAACCGCTTGTGTTGATGCTTTAAATGTACAAGAACCATTTGCACAAAGGCAAAATCAAATAGTGTGTGAATGCACAGTTGACACAAGCAAAGCCACACACACACACACACGCACACACACACAAATAAATAAGGAAATAAAAAGAACGTAACACAAGACTTTAACGCTCCATTTAAAGCCCCCTGAGCCTCTCCAACCTCAACTCCCACGTCACCCTTTGACCTTTAAGTCACCACTCATCACTTTCACACTTTCTAGGGAGCCCAGACCACAGGCTTCTTTACTTTTAACGCAGCTACCATCTTGCAGTATGAAAAAAGAGTCATTTCCCTCTACACATGGGGTATTTCCTTTATCAACTCCATTTTGAGCAAAAATAGCTAGACTTATCTTAGGCTTTGGTGAGTCTTTGATCAAAGCATGATTGAATGTGAGGTAAGGGAGAAGGCTTGAAAAGAAACCCATGGTGTTTGACGGCAAACATCACGCTAAAAAAAGACCCAGAGCTTTAACAGCTGTGGTCTGAAAAGGCCGCTTGATGAGAGGTCAGGAGGAGGTTGAGCTGTGACCGCTGACCCTTACGAACGGTCAACGGTTGATCATCGTGACAGGTAGAGAGAAGTACGAAAGAAACAACTTCTTACCACATAGAGAGAAAGAAGAGAAAAAAGCATTCGGGGTGGTCCTAGCTTGTGGTTTGTTTGTTTGTGACTGTCTTTGTCTGCATGTTTATGTGTAAATATTTCCTTTGACAGGCCTTCAAATATAGCTTCTACTCGCATAGTTGAAATGTGTGGACCACACTTTGTTTTGACAGTGTAAGGTTACTTCAGCTACTTCTGCTGCTGCTGCTTTTGTGCTGTTCAGCGTAGGTCTGCCTCCCATATGGTTATCCACACTGACAAGTCTACAGCAGCTCATATGGAGGAGAAAGGGTGGTAGTGGTGGGGGGAGTGAATACAACTAAAAAACACCATAAGCCACACTTTTTTCTAGGTTTTTTTGAAGATGTAACCACATTTGTTGTCCGGCACCATTAGTGTGTAGAGCATCATTCCATGTTGATAATAAACATGTTGGAAATGGTCTAATTGTCCTAGAATAGCTGCTAGTTTTATTTCTTTAGGAGCTTCATGGGGACTTTATACTTTGATAACTGCTGACATAAGCACATTCTTTCATTTCTCATGAGCCCCATGTGTCCAGTATGGGTACGTTGACTGTCTGCCTCTAAACTGCTCACACACGCACACACTCAAGCACGCACTCACACACACACACACACACACACACACACACACACACACACACACACACACACACACACACACACACACACACACAAACACAACATTAATGGATCCAACTGGCTCATGGGCTTTTTTTTTTTTTAACCGGTGAATGATGTAGTGGATTCCATCCTGAACTCCAGTTCGTTGCAAAGATGTTTTCCTAGCAACTGCTTTTGTTTGGGTATTGCCGCAAATCATTGCTCATCTCAAGGGTCTGGCATATAAATCAGGGACTGACCTAATAAACCTTACCTGGCTGGATGGTTTCACAAATGCATACATTTACGAACACAAGGTATGTATATTATGTGTATTCTGTTCAACTTGTGTCCATTCAAGTGTGAAGCAAGCTTGACAAAAATGTTGTCACTTTGCTCTAATCAATATTACTTCTAACCTATAACTTAACTGTTTTGATTCAGCCCCCCTGCTCTCATCAGCACCATGTTTGACCATAGCAGGCAGCTGTTTTCAACTCTGATAATGATGCTCCCTTTCCAACAGACCAAGCTAGCAATTTGCTGTTGAACACAGAGAAGCATTTTGCAGCCAAAAAGCCTTCCAAATGGCCAGGACAATCTTAAAAATAATGGTGATCCTTGTGTAATAATGTTTTTTAACCCCATTTCAACTCTGTACAAGCTAATATACTTGAAGTGAATATTGATTCCACTACAGATTGACGCAATAGGCCTAGTGGATTACTATATCCAGCATTCAGAAAGAAAAAAACAAGCTACATTTCATTAATAGTATCTATTTTGATTGTTCTTTCCAATTTGGTCTGTTTTGAAGTTGAGTGGCGAGGCTCATACAGGGCTTTATCATATTAGCTGTTACGTGGACGTTTATTCTGGCATCATGTGCATCAACATCATCATAAAGCACCACGACACAGAGATGATGATCATTTGCAAGACTGCAAAACAATTCAACCAAAGTGGCGACCCTCCTCTGGCACCTGTCAACAGGGGCATTCCTCTTTTAAACTCTCATGCAGTGTTGATGTCTGTCTGAAAATCCCTCAAACCACTGCCTGTGAACGTAGGATGGAATTGGAAAAAAAATTAGACAACAGATCCCTTTGAGGGACTGGCCAGTCTAGGATACCAGGAATATTTGACAGGGCGTTTATGTGTGCTCAGCACAGACCTGAGTGCACACAGAGGGCAGCAGATAGGCTGCAGGGGCAGGGTTGAAATGGGCAGCTTCAGCTGTTAACCACAATGGTTATGTGGAGTACATGCAAATAGGTCAATGTCATGAAAGAAATAGGGTAGAAAGCGCTACTGTAGATGCAAATGGATTTCACACTCACTTTCTTTTGATAACCCCTAATTGGATCTCAAAAGCCTGGAATAATAACCACATTTCAAGGCCTGGTGAAATATAACACATTTATGTTTTACTTGAAAGAAAGCCATCCAAACTGTTTCCTTGTCTGCTGTGGGCCCTGAGTATAAATGTTATAAAACGATATGAGAGAAAGGGGCTTTAGGGAAATTCTAGAGCAGCTTTTATGATCCATGTAGCCAACATGACTTCAGTAGCAAGCAGTGAACTCAGAGCTATAATGAGAGTCTGTTTCCCCCGTGATGTCATCGTGGTATCTGAGGTTGCTAGGTGCCGTAAAGACATTTACACAGAGCAGAGAGGCAGCAGCAGGTGGTCCACATGATGTCATGTTAAATGATTTCACTGCAACACTTAGACAACTAAACCTGTGGGTGTGTACGCAGGTTTCACATAGTGTGATACATGCCGTTTTTGTCTGTTTCAGTTTTTCCAATGCTGGAATTTTATTTCATTTAGGATTTTCATATTCAAATCCAAATTAAGATTGAATAATTTAAGTTATTACAATTACACAACAGATACAGTAGGTCGATCTGGGCTGTTGATGCCATCTATTGGTTGCTGGTCAGGATAACACAATTTGGTTACAGAAGTGTAGGATTTGGCATGGCCTCAAATCTCAGAGTGAAGATCACAAAAAATCTAGTCTTTGATTCTTTATGTGTTTGGACGAATAAAAAGCTTTTTCTTGGACTACGATTTTCATATACAGTTACCAGAGATGCCGTGTTTCCTTAAAAAATCAAACTTTCTGTGAATATGTTTATGGTTGATATTAAAATGTACAGCATGGCTGATCGAGAGTTGCAGGTAACATGTTTATCCTTTTTATTTATCAAGAAAAAATACATTTCAACAAGAATATCCGTCTAGAGGACAGTCATACACTATAACTATCTTATGTAAACCAGAAGAGGTGTTTTATTCGGAGCTGTCCAAAGTTAAGACTCCTGTTACCATCTCCCTCCTTGTTTATAGGTGTGGAGTGTTTCCTCAGCTGCATTATTGCTTCTCCAGACTGCATCTAAATTACACACAGAGTGGTAAATTAAGCTTTATTTCCAGAAGCACAGAGGAAATGCTGACTGTGGATGTGTCTGAGTAAAGGAATGCCATTTGTTGAACACAAGACTCTCTTTTGCAGCAGCCCTCCAACTTGAGCCGTGTCTTTTCCTACTGGAAGCAATAAGATAGGAAGCCAGTTAAACAGGAGAACACAAAATCATTCCTACACCGACTGGAGTATTAAAAGTTCCCTATTCTTAGCTGAGATGTGAAGGCCTCTGTTAAATTAAAAGCCTGGCAAAAGCTACTCTGTTCAAGAGCTAAAAAACTAAAGGGCAACAGAATTATATCACAACTACTACAGAGTAAGAAAAAAGAATGATGCCCTGGTGCATTTCTGGCCACTCAACGTTTCTCACGTTAAGTTCGAAGTGACATGCCACCCCACTATACCTCTTTTTAATACATCACTGAACTTGAAACGTTTCCTGGAAAAGACTAAGCCTGTCAGACAGAAACATCAACCTCTTCTGTAAAGTAGCAATGCCATATTGTTGATGCAGGCAAATTGGGTGAGGTGGCCTGTTTTAAAAGCCCCCCACCCTTAGGGACTCAATAATTTAGAAGTACTTTGATGTTTTTAGTTTGGTGTTTGTGTGTCTGAAGTGATGAAGGTTAGTTGGGTGTACAGCAGTGGGCCCCACCAGTCCACCTGGTTACGCTCTGGGGACCAAAGTACCACATCTGCTCCCAATCACATTGGAGAACCCCCACTGACATACTTCCACTGCCCTCAGGATAGAGACTGAGGGAAATGGTCCCATTACCAGGGGTATCCCATGTCTTATAATATACTGTAAATATGTGTGCCATGTTTAAAACATGTTGCTTTTCTTATTTTATTTATTAGGGACATTTTGTATTTAATGGTTGCGGTTTCCTCTTACTGAAAGCTTTTGCCAATTTAAGTCAAGTTTATTTATGATTGCACCCTTGCCCTTGTACCGGGCTCTTGCTTATCAAACTTCAAAGCTCACTCATACACACTTTCTAGGTATACACTTAGAGATGATATCTGAGGAAGAGAAATACCTTACTTATTAAAGCTGTCATATACACTGCCCGGCCAAAAAACCACCTGGATAGGTAAGAGCCCTCCTGGGGTTGCATCAGTTGGTCAGGTCTAGGTTCAGCAACCTTATGTGCCAAACAAAGCTTATCAAAATGTGCTAAGGCGAATGGGTGCTGTAATCAAAGCTAAAGATGGTCCAACACAATATTTGAGTGTGTGACTTTTTTTTGGCCCGGGCAGTGTACAATCCCCTAGCAAATGAGCTATTGATATAAAGATGTACATTTATACCCGTGTACTTTCTTTTCCCACTAAAGGCCAACATATTAGCTCCAGGTAAAACTGAGAGATTATCCAAAAATGTCTCTGAGTCATTTCCTGAGAAGCAGTGATCCGAGAAACCTGGAACCACCATCACAGAGTGACAGATCTTACCTGGCAGAGAAGTGCAAAGATGAATCTTTCTTACTTGTGGCTGGAAGGTGGATGTGTGGATTATACGATCCTGGTGCGAAATTCCAGGTACCAAGAGGTTCCGCAATCTACTGTATGAGCAAGCATATGTGTGCGTCAACAAGGCCATGTGTGTAATGGAAAAACCTTGTTTAATATTTTGAAACAAATTTGACACCTATAAGCTTGGATCGCAAGTGATCCGCTTAATTTTGCTGGGGAATTTGACTTGTTGCCAATGGTGCAGCATCAAAGAAATAAGACAGACTCTGTGAGCTAACAGAGAAATATTATCTGAGAATGCTGTTGGTCAGCTCCCAGCAGCACTCTCCCAAGATTTCAGTTTCCATGTTCAGGCTGCGAGCATTCTAGTTTAACAATGGAATTCATACCACAGACCAGAAAAATGTCTAAACGTTCCCCTGGTTTCTCTCATCTACGAACTCTGACATGTCTTCATCAGAGATGTTTTATGCTATACCAAATAACTTTAAAAAATAACACGGAGCCTCTACCCCAGCCACATGCACTGTAGTGGATAAATGCTTGTGCTAAAGTTCGATATGTTTAAGTAGAAACACTGAGTTACTGTGTGACTAAACAGATCTGACCTAGAACCCGAAGATAGAAAATATTTTTGGGACAAAATATCTACTGTTAAGTGTCTCCTGCAGTTTGGAAATAGTTTACAGACTAAGATCAACACTGTCTTGGCGAGATCAACAGTCTTGGTGGTATAATATTAGGTAGTATGATAGTAGCAGGTTGGTAGCTCAATCCAGATATACTGTTTAAGTAGAGGTAAAAAGTGTGGAAAAACAAAGAATTGCTTCTAGGAAAAATATCGTAACTTGTGTGGACTGAAAGTCCCTTGGAGAAAGTGGATTTTAGGATAATTACGACAATCATCCAGGCTAATTATCATGTGATTCTGTGAAGATTTGCTCTGTTTTTCCACATTCTCTGAGGTGGCCAAGGAAGGGCCATACTATTACCTACCCCATCTAGTGTAAAAACAGGGTTTGTTTATATATGTCTTGAAATAGTAGTGCTAGTGCAACTCTTCACCTTGTCAGGTTTTACTTTAACAACCAGAAATTGGGTTTCGGGGGTACAGTATATTTGATGTGGTAAAAGTAAAAAAATCACAGACAGAAAAAACAAACAAACGCGGCTTCTTTCAGTAGCTCCTTATAAGAATAACATATTTTAAATGGTGCGATAGACTTCAACTCCTTTCCCTTAAACACCCAGAGGAAATAACTAAATGAGAAAATCACATGTTTAAAATCCTCATAAATATTGTTTCTTCAAACATCAACCGTAAAACCAGAACTGAACAAATAAACGTTTTGCCATCCACAGAGAGACCCATTGTCCAAAAGATGAACAGTCTTCCACACTGAAGAAACACATAAAACATTTTTTGCTTTTAAGGACATAACTTGACTAGTTTTTGTTTAATTTGTGTTAAATTGTCGCCTTGCTCACATATGCAAGCAGTTTTCTATCCATACATGGAGCAAGTAGCCCGCATTCCAAGGTTTATGGAAGACAATTCCCTCTCTCCACACATCTTTCTGGGTTATATCACACGGCTGTAACTGTCTAAACTTTGGAAAAACTGAGATCTGAGATCTTAAAGATTGATTTATTAGAACAGACACAATGACCTTTTCTCAAGTCTCCATTGAAGCCCAGCTGTAAGGTGTTGGAGGACACTGTAAATGAATGATGTCCAAATTAATGGTTGTGTTTAAAACTGTCCTCAGTGCTTTAGCACCAAGAACAGACAGGAAATACTAGTAGTAGAAATGTAGAAATGTTTTATGATACAACCAAAAGCTACGTTCAAAGAGTCTCTACCCCAGTCAATTTCATGGTTTAAAAAAACGTATACCTTTTATTTAAAGTAGTGTTTCTACATTTGGAAGAGTCACAGCATTATTTATGAGGCCTTGCAAAAAGGTTTTAGGTGTACTTTAAATTAGCATCATTACAGGCAGTTCACAATTGGTGTGAATTACTGAAAAAATGTTTCCAGCCATTGCCCTTAAGACATACGGTATTTTTTAAATTAATTCTTCTTATAAACGAGTGAGGTTAGAGAGCAAACATTACTTAGTCTAACCATTGCTCAATGACATTCATTCACCATCATTCATTAAATTGTTTAGTTGCATGTTATATATTTATATTAACTGTAAAAAAACATGAACCATCTTTACTTTTTAGTTTATTTTTTCTCTCCCATACTTTGATAAAGTAGATACTACAAAAAGATATACATATATTGTATTTGTACAGATTATCATAATGTATAACATTTCTGTAATTTCTTGTGTAAACCACAATAAATGGATAGTGTTTTTTTGACCAATGAACTTCACTGTGGATAGCCATACGGAATTAGCTTTAACCTGTCATCAAAACATAAAAAGTACAATCAAGGAAACTGAATCAATTCAGGTATGATAGCGCTTTCGTGTCCATGCAGAGATATATCCAGTGTAAAACAAGCCACATGTATTAAAAAAAAAAAAAAAAAGATTCTTCCATTTTGAAATTCGATAAATGTCCTCGTAAAATATTTGACTATTTAGTCTGTCTGCTGACTTTTTAAATTTGATTTTAAAGGACAAAGCAACGGGACATGACAGCACCAACTTTTGGCCAATGTCATGAGGGAATTAAAACTCTCCAGGGAGCACTCTTTTTTTCTTTCCTTTACTCTGCTACATATTTTGTTCTCCGCTCTGTACAGTCTGTATGTGCTAATAGTAGTATCACTATGTGGAGGAGGTCAGAGAAAGCCCTTTTAGTTTGACTTAATGCACTGGGCTGTTTGCCCCCATGAGAACCACTCCTAATGAGAACCACCTATGAATTTCCAGACCCCTAGTTCCAAAGTTACAATAACAACTTTCTAGCAGGCTGAGCTTTCCAATTTTTTCCCCTTTAAAATGTCTGTTTCCTTTCATCTCTTGAGCCCTGTTTTTTTAATCAAAATGTACCACTTTTTTAATAATATTCCACAAGCTGTGATCCCCACAAATCCACATGTGAAAAAAATATGTACTGTATTGCAGACAAAAGAGCGACTGTGTGTCAGTTAATATTTACATTTGGATAGTCCACTGTTCTTCCTCGCTTTTGCCCTTCTCTCACAGCACATGTACAAATGTGACCTTTGAGTCTGTACCCAGATGGTTCTTGGCCAGGCACTTGTATGTGCCAGAGTCTGAGGCTGTGGGCCTCTGAATTATAAGTGTGCCCTGAGGGTGGAGCAGTTCACTACCCAAAGGCCGGCCCTGTTGTGCTGCTGACAGAACTGAATGATCAGGCAGCTCCCACATGATCTCTGGTTTGGGGATCCCAGTAGCGGCACAGTTGAGCTGGAAAGGTGTCCCAGTCAATGCCTTTACACTGGGAGGAGGCCCTGTTGTGATCCGAGGAGGGTAGGCAATGATTATAACAGGGACTGTAAGCACAGCCTCCCCAGCATCGTTTCGAGCCCTGCAGATATAGTTCCCTCTGTCGTGAAGAGTAGTATCCTTAATGACCAAAGTACCATTCTCTAGTAACTGGTAGCGCCCAAGGACTTGAGGCCGAGTTAGTGTGTGGCCAGCAGGAATGGTCCAGTAGATTCTGGGTCTGGGACTCCCGTCAGAGAGACAATGAAGGAAGAGAGGTTCTCCGGCCACACTACGTATAATGCCCCTAGGCCTTGTCAAGATGTAAGGCTTCTCCCCAACATCCAAAATGATAAGCTTCTCTATATAGCCCATGAAATTCTTGGCACCACAGCGGTATTTCCCAGCATCCTCTTTGCGAGGGTTGTAGATAGTAAAAGTCCCATCATTTCCTAGGTGATGATTAGAGTCATGGTCGGGTGCACCAGAAAACCGTGTTCCATTAGGCAAAGTCCAAATAATTTCTGGCATTGGGAGTCCATCAGCAGAGCAGTTCAGAACAGTGGTCTTGCCAATCCTAGACACAATACGTTCGTTGAAGGGGTTCTTGAAAATAGGCCTTCGGAGCATACTGCTCACCTCCAGCTGAACCACCATTACTGCCTCTCCTCCATCATTCCTTGCCATGCAAATGAATTCGGCTGTGTCAGTTGGGCGCACATTACGAATCTCTAATGTCCCATTATGGTGAACATTAATCCTGCTGCCAAAGTATGGTGCTGTCAGAAAGATGTTATCGGGCATAATCCAAGTGATACTAGGAGTGGGATCGCCCTCAGCCTTACAGTCTATTAATTTTCTGGTGAATTTGGCAGCTACATCTTTGATTACAGTCCTGTTTTGCCGGTAACCATTGATCACTGGTGGATTCCCATCCATATCAAGCTTGTAGACTTGTCTATTTTCTCCAGCAGGGTTGCGAGCCATACAAACATACTCCCCAGCATCGCTGATCTTCACATCCCTTATATCCAAAGAGCCATTGACATGCATCAGGTAGCGTTCATTAGATGCTCCAATTACATCATTTGAGGGCAGCAACCATAGGATCTTGGGTTTGGGTTCCCCAAGTGCTTCACAGTCAAAACGGATGTTCCCTCCTGGCTTCACCCTGGCGTAGGTCTGGCTGGCTGGACTTATCCTGGGGGCAGCGGTCACCACGCTTATATGTACATGCATCTCATCTTTGCCAACCTGGTTCTCAGCATAGCAGGTGTAGTCCCCTTCCTCTGACATACCAACCTGGGGAAGCATGACAGTAATGTTAGTATTTTGAAAAGGTTATCTTTCATGAAGAAAGATAATATGCCATTGCGTACCTGATTTAGGTAGAGAGTTCCATTGTCGAAAAGTGTGTAGCGTCGTGCTCGTCCTCTTCCGCTGCTGGCATCAGATTGAAGAGCGCTGTTGACTACTGTACCATCTGGTAGACCCCAGGAGATCTCTGGCTTTGGTGCTCCTGAAGCTTTACAGTCAACCTTCAACTCATTACCGTAGTGTACCTGCTTCTTTACAAAGAGCTTAGGCTCTATCTTGGCAGGCTTCATTGACACACTAACCGTCATGAGTTGGAGATCATCACCCATTTTGCTTCGTGCCACACAAAGATAGTCTCCAGCATCTTTATCACTCATCATGTTAACAATAAGAGTACCATTATCCAGGACCTGAATTCTGCTGCCCATCCTGTAGGAATACATGACAGAAAAAAGACTTACTATTTGGAAAAGGCAATAATGCCTGAAAAAAACAAGGAAGCACCATTTACTAGAGCAAAAGTTTCTCACACAAACACACATTCACACACATTCACACAAACACACGCAATTATTGTTTTTAAAAACATATAGTCAGATTTATAACCATTCCATACAAAACTGTGTCTTGTGCTTTCGCTCACCACAGTCATGACCCTATTAACAATGAAAACATTTAGTCACAAGCATTTAAATAGAGGAACAAAAAACACATAAAATAACCCACTCATGAGAACGTTTTAGTTGCAAATAAAAAGAACCAAGCACTAACCACCACTGCCAATGGAAATGCCGAGAAGCCAAGGGGTTGGGCATGAATTGAATCACAAAAGGACTGCATTGTCATGTCATAACAAACTTTCAGTTTTCTTCCTGAATGTTTTTTTCTTTGAAGTTGGATGTGTAGGTCATACAGATTGTTTACAGACACAATATAATATATGATGTACGTAAGACTAAAAAGATGAAATGCCCTCAGATATCAGTGAGCTGTGCCCGCTAAGTGCCTAACCTTTGTTCCCCCCCCCCCCCCTCATTAATGCATTACTCATATACAGTATGTATTGTATGATTTCACTTTGATTAGATTTAAAAGTGGAGTCAGCAATTCCGTAGAATTCTTGTGGTCAAAATTGCTTTTTGTCAAAATCAGTAAATATCTTCTCACGATAAACTACCTGTGCGCCCCTTTGTTTACATACCAGTTTACAGAGCCTAGGCTGTGTACTGACATCATCACACACACAGTAAGGACAAGTAGCGGATCATGAGGAGATATTCACTGATTTTGACAAAAAGTGATTTTGACAACAATCATTCTCCAGAGTCACCGAGTCCACCTTTACAGTATGGTTACACTATGTAATTACCTGATTACAAAATAATTTGAATCACTATCCATCACATCAATCGCTGACTTTGATAATTCTGAAGTACACACTTCTCAAAACAATAAAGTTTCTATGCGGGTTCAGCAGAGCCTTATAACATGTTTTATCTATTTTATTTAAAATGATAGCCATACTGCCACTGAATTTTTACCTGTGCCATTGGTCCACCAAAGCTTTAGAGGGCAGCCTCCAGATGATCCTGGGTGTAGGGTCACCTATAGCTGAACAGTTTAGTCTCAGCTGGTTCCCGTAGAACAACTCTGTTGTGCGCTGGGATGTCTCCAATATTTTAGGTGTAGACTCTTGCCTCTCCACTGTCAGAGTCACCACCCTTCTCTCTGAGCCAGTAGAACTAGTAGCAATACATTCATACTTCCCAGTGTCTGCTGGAGTCACATCCTTAATGTGAAGGGTTCCATTCACATACACTGATATCCTTGTGTTGCTTGCAGGTTTTGCAGATGGAGCGATTGACCCATCGTGGAGGACCCAGTGAATGGAAGGCTGAGGGCTGCCTTTGCCACTGCAGGGTAGCCACAAGTTTAGTCCTACACCAGCTTTCACCTGCTGCCGTTTCTCCTCCACAATGCCTGGTGGAGCTGCCACCACCTGCAAACGGACTGTTGCAGTATCAGCTCCAGCTGGATTACTGGCGATGCACTTGTAATGACCTCTGTCATACACAGACACCTGCTCAATGACCAGAGTCCCCTCAACAGATACTGACACCCTTCCCTTCTCTGCGTTTTGACCCCTGACCTGGGTTCGGTTGGACAAGATCCAGGATATCATGGGTGTGGGGCGTCCCTCTGATTTACATTTAATCTCCACAGTGTTTCCAGCGTGAGTCTTTATGTCACGCATTTTTGGCTCCAAGATGCGTGATGGGTAGGCTACCACAGAGAGGGTAACAATAAGTTTATCTGATCCATGGTCATTCTCAACTAGACAGACGTACTGGCCACGGTCCTTGATGCTGGCATTCTGGATCAACAGTGTGCCATTGCTCATCACCTCAAACTTGCCCATCCTCCCCTTGATGGTAATAGTGCTACCTGCAAGAAAAAGACAAAGAATATCTTCTAAGTAACATTCAGCACAATGTTCCCGCTCTTTAAAATAAATATTTAAAAAATATAAGTAGCTACAAATAATAATAATAATAATAATAATAATAATAATAATAATAATAATAATAATAATAATAATAATAATAATAATAATAATATAAGTAATAACAGCGGCTGAAAATATAAAAAAAAAAAAAATGATATGGCCTATTACATACTTTAACAAACACCTTAACTTTTTTCTATATGTGTTGATCTTCTAAATTATAACATTAAATCTAATTGTTTTTTGTTTTTTTTTACCTGTGCTTGAGGAGAAGCGTTTCCAGGTTACAACTGGCTGAGGGTTTCCAACAGCCTCACATGGCAGGAAAGCGTCTGAGTTGGATAACACAGTGAAGCTAGCTGCATTGCCCCCAACAATCCTAGGTTTGCTTGTCATGACATTTGTAGTAGATTCAAAACCACCAATCTTGGCACTTGTAGCTTCATTGCCAGTAACATGGTTATACACACTAGAGATGGCGTTGTGTCTGTCTATATCGTTGTATGGGTCAGGGATGTTGGTATAGCCTTTCTCTGCTCGAAGGATGGTCATTGTATCAAAGGTAAAGCCTTTACCAGGACTGTGTCTGGAACCACTGCTTTGCAAAGTTGGCCTGACTCTCTGCATTGGTGGTCTACGAGTGGTGTGTACATCATTCCTCTGTGTAGCTGGTGTGATGTTGCTGTGGACTCTGGTTTGAGCTGTTGTGTATGGCCCTTTTTTGGTAGTTGGCATAAATGTTGTGGTGGGGATAAATGTGGTTGACGGGATCATAGGTATTTTTGATGAGGGATAGGCTGGTAAACTGCTAGATGTGCTCCAGTCAATGTCTTCATACAGGTCAGTATCTTCCTCTAACGTTTCGTCAGTGAAAACAGCTACTATAGTCCTGTCGTCTTTCCTGGATGGTGTGTACAGGGGCTTGTAGAGTGAAACAGTCTGTTGTGGCAATGTGGTTGTCTCTATTGTAGTTGCAATAGTTGTTACCTCGGTAGTTAAATCGTCAGTTGTGGTAGTAGGGTGCAATTTAGTGATAACAGGTTTCTTAAAGGGTCTCCTGCCCTTTACCGGTCTTCTCCTCTGCCCTTGCCGTCCTCCAGTCCCACCAGGCCTGTGTCTGATTTCAAACCAATCATCAGGTAGTCCCCCAGACCCAGATGATATGGTTTCGTCAGGAATTTCCCTTAAAGGTGGGTTGACAGTAGGTGGGGAAGGTAGATTCTCAGATTCTGGTGGTGTTTCAGCAGTGGTGGAAGATTTGGAGTAATATGATGAACTGGTAGTTGTATGGGGAAGGCTGGGTCCCAGTGTTGTAAATTCAAAATCTGCAGAGGACAAATCTCCATAGTCTTCATCTGTTGAACCTTCTTTGCTCCCAGTGTGTCTTGGTGGGGTCAGAGTCACAGGTTCAACCATCGAGTTTGTGTAGGTAGTGGGCATGGCAGCAGGGGTCGTGGTTGGGGTCACTGTTGTAGTTTCAGCTGTAGTTGTGGTCTTTGGGGTGATGAATGGCCTCCTTAGCCTACCCAGTATCCTTTCCCTCTCTTTGCCTCCAAAGAGCCTGTTCCACGGAATTTTTCCACGGATAATCTTAGATGCAGCTGTAGAGGTAATGGCTGTGGTGGAGACTGAAATTTCTTTATTTGCTGTAAAAAATGGATTCATTGTAGGGTCAAACTCAGGAGCATCAGCAGAGGTTATGTAGTCGCTGGAAACCTCTGGCTTAGACTCTGTATGGGTAAGGGGGGCATTTGAGGAAATGTAATTGTTTGTGGGAGAGGCTGTAGTTTTTTGTGTTGGGAAAGGTTGTTCTGTTGGTGTGACAACCTGTAGATCCGTGGTTGCTGTTTTTCTTTTGTCTTCATCACCGTTACAGTCTGTGGTGAAAGACAAAAAGGAAAATTATACAGACACACAAAATATCAGTTAAAGAACAAGTACTTCACAAAAAAAGGTTACGGTATATTTGCCTAAAAAACAAGGTTGCTTACCTGTTGTTAGTTCAATTCTATATGGCACAGTGGCATTCCCTTCCTTCTTCACTGAGGGCTGTTTAAGTTTATTGATGATGGACTGTATGTCAGTAATCCTGTTGGGTTTAATGATCCTTCTGCGTCCTTGGAGGGTCCGTCTGCGACCCCCTCCTCTGCCGTTCTTGTGTGGGATGATTTGGATTTGCTGTCGTGAGATGATGGTGGATCCTGCAGGCAGGCGTGGGGATTTGATTGTTTGGGTAGTGTGGAAGGTTATCTCATCTTGCTGCCTTTCTGTGGTGGTGATGGCAGTGAATGTCGTCTGGCTTTCTGGGTCTGTGGATGTATGGACAACCATCTCCACTGGGCCTGGGCCATCCCCCATTGGAGTGACATGAGGGTCTATGGTAAACGAGAGCTCTGCCCCGGTGGATGTTTCTGCAGGTTGTTCTCCTGAGAACTGGAGCTGAGTTTCTTGTGACAGGTCTGTCACAGTGAGTTGGAGAGTGGCTGGGAACCCTTTTGAGTCAGGCTTGTTATTTTTTTCTAGCCCATAATATTTAGTGGTCTCATCAAAACTGGAAAGGCCTGTGTTGTGTGAAAATGTGTCATATGGTGTAACTGCATCACTCTGACTTTCAATGTTTTCTGTTGGATTGTGTGGGAATGTGAACTTGATTGGTGTAACACCTGACTGCATATATGACTTTGTTGTTGGTGTGTTTGTATCCTCTGACACTTGACTGAAATCAATATAGTGGCTGACTGTAGTTTCCATGTCATCAGTTTGATGCGCCCCTGCTACATTACTACCCTGAACTGTCTGTGTGGCTTTTACAGTTTCAGGCAGCCAGTTCTCTTGTGTGACCATTCTCGGCACAGTGATGAGATGATCTTCATTATGATCCTCACCAGATCCAATTTCACCATCACCAGAAAGATCAGTGTTTGAGTCTGCATACTTTATCTTCCCATTCACTGTGCCTGTCTGTTTTCTCGATCCCTCTTGAGCCTTTTTCATAAATTCAGCAAATTTCTGTGAGTCCACTTTCCTGGAAGCCTTATCAAAGACTCTACTACTCCAGATGCGCCTGTTGCTGATTGGTCCCCTTCTCCTCTGTCCCAGTTTACCTCCAGCACCTCCTCTTCCCTGTGTCCTGAGTCTGGGGTAGGGTCGATCTGAGGTGATGGTCCTGGATTCCTGACTAGTTCTGTCAGAGGGACTGGAAGAGGGAATCTCATTGAGGCTGACTGTGTTTTCATTCAGGCTAGGGTCCACATTGTCTTCTATTTCAATCCCTGATTCTTCACTGTCCACTACTGTTACAGTCTCAGATCTTTCTTCAGTCACTGTCACCTGAGACACGAGCAGGTCAACTCCCATGTCATTAGAAACCAAACATCTATAAAATCCTCTGTCCCTTGCTGTGAGGCCCTGAATGAGCAATGTTCCATTTTCAAACACTTTCCTGTTACCGTGGGACTTGTCTAGTACTGATTGATCAGGCAGAATCCACTGTACCGAAGCCTTAGGACTCCCTGAGGAGCTACAGTCAAAAAGCAGATTTTCACCCTGTCGCCTCGAGAGTTGGACACCATTGACCTCAACCTCTTCCACATCAGGGGACAAGACGGTCACTCGAAAGATGAGGATATCTGCATCCAGGTAGTTTGTGGCAATGCACCGGTAGAGGCCTGTGTCTGAGGCATCTGCGCCTCGCAGAGTGAGCTTCCCTTCCGCATTGATTATGATCCTGCTGTCCTCGCTGGAGTAAGGAGCTCTGACCTTACTTCCATCTGGTAAAATCCACTCCAGCATAGGCTTTGGCTCACCCTGGATTTCACAGTTCAGTTGTGCCACACCACCTGTGTTAAAGATAGAATATTTATTAAATATTATTATTATCAGTAAATATTATTGCTTTCAGACTTAGATATACAGTATAAGACATTTCTAATCTAGCTCTGACATTTTAATGCTCAGTAGATTTGAATACACCAGTTCAGAGTTTAATTAGGAAGATGTAGAAGGAAAGGAAGATAATATCAGCTATTAGGTAGTTTATTAGGTATTATAATCTCTTACTCCCACCTGTTAGTACAGTGTGCTCAGTCTTGGTTTGATTATCTTGCTTGATCATAGTCCAAGAATAGCGGCCCCTCTTGGGTGATGAGTTTTCCACACGTAGGTTGACCATGGACTGGTACTTAATGTGCAGAGTAGAGAAAGTGGTAGTAGTGCGGTCGAGCTGGAAGCTCACCTCTCCCTGCATCAACCATGCAGGTGAGGCTTTAATTTCAGCCTCTATGTTTGCGTGATTTTCTTCTTCAGCCTCATTTGTTTTCATCTGACTATACCTGTACACCATTTCAGGGCTTCTGGCCAGCATTAAGCCTCTCTCTAGTCTCAAAGCAGAGTCACTATAGGCTGCCAGGATCTGCCAAAGCTGCTGTATGTGTTCATGGTCAATGTTACACACCAAATATGTAGTAATTCCAGCCCTTAGCATAGTGACATTGTTTCCCTCTTCCTCCTTGTATGTTAATGTCTGGTCCTCGAAAGCAGAGGGCCTCTGGACAGTGCAGGATAGACTGGCATCATTGTGAAACTGGTCAGTCAGTTTTATTTGTATGGAGCCTAAAGGGGCGATGAAGTCCTTGGGGGAAACTGGAGTAAAACTTCCCTCATCCAGGCTGATGTTTTTCTGCTTCAAATGGGGTTGGATCCAAGGTTTGGTACAAGTGAAGGCATCAGTGGAGAGAAGGGATAGCGGTCTGTTGTGGTAATGGTCAGGATTTTCACAACTAGGACACAGCTGGCCATTCTGATATCTCCTGTCCCGCTTGCATTTCAGTACACCTGAAAACATTTAAATCAAGTTGAGTAGCATGTAGTTGGTTGCATGTCAAAAAAGAAAATCTACAGTTTCCACATTATGGGCCAGATAAATTAAAACAAATCAGTAAAACTTGTGAAGTAGAAAAGATCAACACCCTACACAATTGTAATTCATGAGTGAATTCTCCTGTGTATTTAGTTTTTTCTGTTTCCCTCATGATGAGAAAAGGATATGTTCTCTGCCGCTAGTGATGTCTCTTCCCAAAAGTATGTTTACCTTGTATAGGTCATTATTGTGTTGGATACAATCTCATCCATTATTAGTTGACAGGAAAAAAACAAACCACTTCAAACGTTTGAGTTGAATAATGTCTTAAAATACAAATGGAGTTAGCAACTTTACCAAAAGTGTCTAATGAAAGCTGCAAGCAAATGTGGACTTATCAAGATTTAGAACAATTATCTTTTTTCTTTGTTGCATTCATATAAGAGAAATTTTTTAGATGAAGAGAGATGCCTTCATTAAGAATGAAGCTGTTATCTTCCCTTGTAAATATGTTACAACCTTACAACTTTTAAATGCTTTCACACTGTAAAACAAGCCAACACACATTCCTCACCTGTGTTTCTCTGTGACCAAACAGAGAACCACTTCATACGGCAATCACAAGTCCATGGGTTGCCATGCAGGAAGAGGTTCTCTAACTGGCTGCAGCCTGAGAAAATATCTGAAGGCAAATTGGTGAGGAGGTTGTCCGATAGGTGGATGTTTCTTACTGAGGAAAGCCTGAACACCTGGCTGTGTCTCAGTGTGATGAATGTGTCTGGGTGGAGCTGCTGAAGGTGGTTCCCCTCAATGTGGACCAACTGTAGGTTGGTTAGACCATAGAAAGCCTCTGGGCTGATGAACTCAATGTGGTTGTGGTCCATGTGGAGTCTCACCAGACTATCCAGACCTTTGAATGTCTCTTTGTTAATTTCCTTTACTTTATTAAAGGACATCTTAAGAACCTGTGGGCACATGGTTAAGAAGTTGGGGATGTTTGTAAAAGGACGTTGACTTGTGAATATTAACACACAACAGCCTGGATTCTATCAAATTATGTCAAAAAAAGCAATTATATTTTTAGTCTGGAAAAAGTAAACAATCAGTCATCCTTTATAAAAAATAAATACAGGTGGACTGTTATGCAATCCACTATACAATCCCCACAATAGGGTTATGTTTGTGAAGCTTATAGTGTTAATGTACTATGTGTGTTTAATAGTCCAGTACAGTGACCTTGTATTCCAATATCATAGGAAATATCATCTGCTCACAAGAGACTGACAAAAACATGATCTTACCTGTAAGGACTTGAGGTCTTGGAAGGCCCTGTCTTCAATACTGTAGATTGTGTTGCTATGCAGCATCAATAGCTCTAAGTTCTCAAGGCCTGAGAGATCATTTTCTCTCAAGACAGATATGCTGTTGTATCTAAAAGCAGAAGAATAAAACATTACTTTAGCTTATCAGCTGAAATGTTTCCCATACTAGTTTATGGAAGTGAATGCACAATGAAACAAGTCTCATTTTAGGCCATGCATGCAACACAAGTGTTTTAAATTACTCTTTCAGATGAGACCTCTGCTCAGTTTGAAGATGAGTGGGCTATTCTGGTAAATGATTGATAGTGCTACTACAATGCATGTTAGGCTATAAGCAACATGAAC
The DNA here is from genome assembly GCF_949987685.1 of Ammodytes marinus. Taxonomy (NCBI): domain Eukaryota; kingdom Metazoa; phylum Chordata; class Actinopteri; order Uranoscopiformes; family Ammodytidae; genus Ammodytes; species Ammodytes marinus. Next base: position 20,959,968 of record NC_137232.1, on the reverse strand, counting down.
ATACTTGAATTGTTTTGGCCTGACAGGTGAAGAGTTTGAAAGATGTCAAACAGTCTTATACAATTAGGAAAGGGTATAATCAGAATGAGTGATTTTTTTTTAATACACAAGGCAAAATAAATTAATATTAAAAAAAAAAATCACCTATCAGGACCAGAACCTTAGGGCTATTATTATTATATCCAGTGTGTAGCCAACTTGCAAGAGCAGCAGGGATTTCATTAGCCTATGTTACATAGGTTAGAATAAAACTTGATTCGAGTTCTCTCCATTTTAAGGATTTGTGCACCTAAAGTTGTTAGAGATTCATATAAATTTATAGTAGGTTAAATATATCTTGTGCACACAAGATATGAACACAATTTGGGACTGTATAGGGCTTTATGGCGGGGTATCATTGGAGCCTAGTCCATGAGTGACCCAGGGTTTAGGCCTATCATTGAGCCAGCATGTACATCAGCAGGGACTTAAAACGGACTGTCTCTTAATTAAAACACTTGTGTAGGCTAAGTGATTCCTTTGATGTTTTTTTTTTATTTAGGTGCTGAGAAAGAGGTTTTAGAATCCGTCCCAAACTGGACACACCACCATGTTTCAGGTTTTTGAGAGAAACCTTTAAAACCATGGACCTATTAAAACCATAGATAGTAAATAATAGATTAAAACAGAAGCTAAAGTAGCAACAGGGCAGGGCGGGGCGTGGCTATTCCTTGAGGACGGGAAGTGGACTAGAAGCCAATTTAGGAATGTAGCCATTTAGCCCACTCATATTCACTTACAAAGAGACCGTCTTGAACTGAGTAGCTAGCTAGCAGTTGCTGGTTATGTACATTTGTATTAGACCCCAAAAGTGTCCTAGTTAAGTTAAGTGATATAACTTATCTTACCTTGGCTTACTTTAACAAATTAAGAATTAAGAATTGTAGGCCGAACCAATGTGAGTGACCTCCTAAACACATAAAGTAGGCTATGCTAGCTAATCTGGGACGGTCAATGAACAGGAACAAAAAACTGAATTTTGAATTTTTATTTCGAGTTTGACTAGTTATTTATTTTACTCAGTTCGTTTAAACTTTGAAAAGACAGGTGTTTGGAGTGAGTATAATGTTATTTCTGCTTATGCAATCTGTGTTTTAAATCCATCAAATAGGCCTATAGCATATTCCTTCCCCATAGGCTTATTTTCAGTTCTTTACTCAGCTAGAAGCTGGAAAGAAAGCGAAAGCTCACCCGAGGTTAATTCTTTCCACAGCTGGCTGGATGTGGTTAGGTACTGCGGTCAGGTATCTGAAGGTGCAGTGCACTTCGGTGGGAACATGACAGGCGCAGGATCGGGGGCAGTCGGCACTCGTAGGCAGCGCAGCAGCCAAGAACAACAGAGCCGTCAGCATCCACCTCCGCAGGTATGAAGCTTTGCAGACACACACACTCATTGTGCACGGGGATGGGGCTTCGGCTGCACGGACAAGGGGGGCTAGACTCAGTCCTTAACCATAAATGAAACCCATCTGGAGGCACAGCGTGTCAAACCGTTACTCCAAATATTAATAATAACAGACAGACAGAGTTGTATTATCGGATAAAGCAAAGAAAAGCAGCAGTTTTTCTTCCAGCCTACTTATCCTTAAAAAAGACAAACTTGCATCACGTCACTCCAACTGAGCTAGCATTCATCATGCATTATTTATTTATAACAATTTGTGGACATTATGAAATGACTGAGGATACTAGTTTTGATAAGAGTGCACACATGGAGCCAGCATGGTTATAAAGACAATCATATAATAATGTTACAGGCAAACTCGTATGCAAAGCTACTAATACATTTGAATACAGTTATCTACAGTTAACCTCACCTCACTTCAATAGCTGTAGTAGGCTACAAAACGAAACACGCACTTGAAATAATTCAAAAATCCCGATGGAAAAGTAAAAAGTCCGCATTCAGTTTCAGGAGTTCTCCAGTTTGATTCCTTGGATGGCTATGCTGTGTGTCTGACGCGCAGTGGGACTGGAGTCATATTGTTGTGTGAGCCCCTGCAGCTGAGCGTAGCCTACACTTCGGTCTCCTCCGCCCCCCCCCCCTCTCCCCTTGGCTGAATTTATCAGTATAGCTGCCAGCACAACATTATTTGACTTCAAATGTGATTAGAAAGAAGAATTTAAATGCTTTCCTGATTTGATGTTTTTAGATTTAGCCTGCCAACGATTTCCCAAGTTTTACTTGATCTTGGTTATCCATTATAATAATAAATATAGAACATGATTACATATTGGAAATGGTATGACATAAATGCTGAGCTTGTCTACGCCATGTCAGTAAACGGTTTGTGTCGGTTGATTTATTTATTTTTGTGTTTTTGCTAGACAAAACAAATCAACCGTTTTTCCAAGCTTGTAGGGTTTAGTTTCCTTTTTTGTCTTTTTACAGAATCCAAATCTTCATCCCTTAGTGCCCACAAATCAGCATATTTAGAGGCGTTGACTTTTTCTCTTCATTTCCTGCTCTTTGGTATGTAGATTAACTGTAACTGATGTGTTGGTTTACGTTTGTCTTTTTCTTACTTTCTTGCTGAAGTTAAATCTAAAAGTTAAAAGTTAAAGGTGAACTCTTGGTATAGTATCATGTAGTACCCAAACCTTACATTTATTTTAACACTCCTTTTTATAGATACAGTTATAAATGTGACTTGATGGCAGCGTTTGAACAACTGACTTGAGTTGTCATATGTTTGGTGACTCACTGTGACTGTAGCCATCATCATTTCCTGAGTCCTTCACTTGTAAACAGTATTCATGAACCAGCCCATTAAACCACAGGTGCCACAGGCTGTCTTTAAATCATACGTGTGTTTTGGCCCCTGAAATTATACATGTTCCCTCTCACAAAGCTACTGGTTCACACCGCTAAACATCAGCAAACACTAATGCATGCACACAGGTCATGAAAACCCCCCCCACACACACACACACACACACACACACACACACACACACACACACACACACACACACACAGCAACAGACACACTTGCCTGCACACTCTTTATTAACACAAGAGACTGTTAAAGACTACAGTATACACTTGCTGTAATACAAGAACAAGGAGGAATGAACAAACAGATCAAATAACTTTATTTCAGATGTGGTAGTGGACTAGTAATTTGAATGGAATGAGGATTTATGGGAAATCGCTATCATCATCATTTCCTTCAGGTCACAGGCAAAGTTGGCATATTTCACTGCTTGTGTCATCAATGATTTGTTTACTCAAACATCTGGACAACAAACTAACACATGTGGACAACCACTCTATTCTTCTCTTTTCTTCCTCACTGATGACTTAATACGATTTCTTACTTCTCACCCCAAACCAAGAAGAACAATTGTTTACTCTAGCTGCATCAAATTAATTAAGAAAATTCAACAGTCACCATGATGTGTTATACTTTTAGTTATAAGACATTACTATTAATCCTATATGGTCCCTGGCTTGTTGACAGCAACATGTGTTATTCCCTTACCATTTTCAGAGCAGATGGTGTTTCACCTCTCTTCAAACTAATCTTCACCTCTGGAATATTTCAAGACTATATCTAAACCCAAATAAAATAGGATTTGATCTGCAAACAGAGCAGACTTTTTCTTCTCGGAAGGGTTGAGTGAGGAGTTGAACAACTTTTTAGAGATGGCAACTTTCAGGGACAAGATGTTTATAGGGTTTAAGAGAGTAGGTGATAGGAAGAGTAGTGTGTGTGTGTGTGTGTGTGTGTGTGTGTGTGTGTGTGTGTGTGTGTGTGTGCATCCACATAGCCATATGTGTCCAATAGTACAGTAAGATTTGTCTGTATGTGATTCTGACGATAATGTTGAGTTGGGTCCATCCTTTTCTTGCCAGGGAAACTGTTAACCTTTTGGCTTTCATTTACTCCAGATTATGGAGAACCACAAGGGCAGTTGTATTATTCTTCAAGCTAAAATGTTTGTAGGGGTACAATTGGGATTCCTTGTGGTTTTTAAATTACCCTTATTTTGCATCATACATATTGACTCAAAGCAAGTGTTATGTAGGCCTACACAGTTCATCCCTCACTGACTGGCCAACAGCGGGAAATGCTAAAATGATATTACCTTTTCTCCCCGATGTGGGCTTAAGGGAGTTTGGATGAATGGGTCGGCTGCTAAAAGTAACAACTAGCTGGTAGGCTCTGAGGAATCTGTAGACACATACAGCACTGGACTCCACTCCTCACATTCACTGCTCAGTTATGACTGGGGCCCACCTCTGTGGGAGGTGAATGACAGGAATAGTCTGGTTTGGAAAAAATATCGCCTTACATGAGGTGCTCTTTCAACATGTTTTTCCTCATGAGAGGAATTCTTTCTTTATAATTTAGCATGTTTTATATTCTTCTGTTTCATACATTATCGTTCACATGCACATGGTGAAAGTTTACAGACATTGGATGTTGTGTTTCTGTGACTGCAATGTCATTGAAGTGTATACGTCTAAACATCAGTTTGTAGGTGTGCTGGCTCCAGCAGCATGTTTGACAATGGTTAACAAACAAGTTTGGCTAGGGAAGCATAAAAGCTTGTGGTGTAATGGATAGAGCACCAATAGTCACAATTGTTTACAGCTGTCTGTCGTGAGTCTGATGTGATCCTTGGCCTTCTAGGGTCATGACATGGCATGGCAACTATTGTGAGTCATGGAGGCTATAGTAGCTCAGAATATATCTGGCTCTGTATATACGGTATACTGTATATCGGTTGAATTCAGAAGCTATGATGAGAACCAAGTTATGATTTTTGTGTAAAAAGGCCTTCTGTTTATATAAGAGGAACTATTTAATGCCTTCTTACTTTTTTTGTGTTTGAATACATTTCACTGCTAGATAAAAATATAAAAAAACGACCAGTTGCTCCTAATAGACCTACAGCTAACATCTTATAAAATAATCTTGTAAAGTGTGTTAATGCTTCATTTCCTGTTGCAAAATAGGTGGATGTTAAGTAGTAACTAACCAAATTCAAGTTGTATTATGCATAATTTACTAAATTTTGATTGGATGAATGATACTCAGGTAGTATAAATAAGCAGTTAAAGTTATCCACATAACAGTTATGGCCTACAGTAGACCAAATGTAGTCTACAGTGTTTTTTTCCCTGTTACTCAATCTGGGAGTTTTTGCAATTATGTGTTTGAATTTGACGGAAGAGGGCTACAGATTTAGTAAAATTAAATGACCATTTAACTTGACATCAACTTGCTTTAAGAAACATATCATTTACTGACATTAATAGTCCGTAACAGTTGGCACATTCTTATTCTTTTTTTAACTGTGAATTTGTACTGTCTACTCAAATGCATGAACCATGTTAGGATATACAATGTATGTTTGATATCGGTGTGTGCATGCATAGACATACTGTAAGTCTACATGTATGTGACTGTAGGCCCTATGTCTGAGACGTTGGAAGTGGATGAAAAAATATAGGTTGTTATTTGTTGTCTATTACTTTGGGAGTCTGAAGATAAGCAGTATAGCTAATGGATATGGAAATGTTTGGCATTTTGATAAGGAACAAGTCACTGACTGTCATCTGCGTCTGTAAGCATGTAAAATCAAAGTGATGGTGAAACAAGTTTTGGCTACATGAAGGATTCTCAAGATAGCAAGCACATATTGGAGATTCTGAGTGGGCTGCTCAATGGATTTATGATGGATCTCTATTTTCCAGCTCAGAGGTCAGTAGGATGTTGTCATTGTAATGAATAGTGTTTAAGGTCCTGTGAGTATTGAGCTTTCTAGTCTTCAAGACTTAGATCTAACAAAACCAGATGGTTGGGCTTTGGCCTCATGAACTTAAATAAGAACAGAGATTATGTTAGTGTGAGAATGACACAAGTTATTTCCTTTCAATTCTCTCTCCTCTTGTTCCGTACAGCCTTTGTCAAACTGTAATGCTCCATTTTAAATTTGTCTCTGGCATCATTTGTCAATGTCATGTTTGGCTTTTTGTTCCCCAGGATTTCGACAGGCTTTTTCTAGGCTGCGGGTGAGAATTAATTTAGTTGTGCTCATTGGAGAGTGCCCTGCTGAACTCTGCTATCTAAGTAGGGGAGAGTGGCCTAAGTTGTGCCGGTGGGGAAGTTGTGCCAACCCTTGTTTCTAGAAAACCGTGGAAGAAATTGGAAATGTGACCACATATTTAAGAAGAGCCATCCATTTGACTCATCCTGTAAAGAAGGGAAACACAAGGAATAAGATATATGCACATTTAAGCTCAAAAAACTGTTTTTTGCCTTTCAAAGTAAAATTTCCATGATCAAGGTTTTTTTGATTATTGTGTCTGAACAATTATAGACAAGTTTGAAAACATTTGACACATGTTTTAGTGCTTTAGTATGCTACACTTTGAGTCTATACAGTTAGCACGATGTCAGCCCTAAACTGCTGCATCATGCTTATTATCCACAATTCTGGGGTTGGGGTGATTTGTGCCAAAGGGCCTAGGTGAATTATAAGTTAGTAAGTAAGTCAAATGTATTTATAAAAGCTCATTTATGACAGTTTGCACTGTCCAAAGTGCTGTACATAGTGCATTCAGTAGGTAAACAATGAAGGTAAAATAACAATAACAAAAATAAAACACATAAAGCCCATACATCCACATATAAACAAAGACAGTAGTGCAGAGGTAAGATTTAATGGGGACGAAAAGCCAGGGTGTACATATGGGTTTTGAGCCTTGATTTAAAGGCAGAAATGGAGGGGGAATCACATTTCTCAGGTGGCAGTTGGTTCCACAAGCACGGAGCAACTAGTGCAAAGTACATTTCTGAGAGTTGTGCCATTGGCATGGCTGTATACGCTGGTCACTAAAAGAAAGTGATCGTCTACAGAAGCGGTTCCCAAACTTTTTTAGCCGCACACCCCCTTCTATGTCCCAACCAGGTTGACGCACCCCCACACATTAAAAAAAAAATGCAACAAGCTTTTTTATAGCTATATTAAAGGTGGCATGTTCAATCATGCTCAAATGACCAGAACACACATAATAAAATAATCACAATCACAACAAGGGGCAGAAAGCAGATAAAATGGGGAAAATATTATAGCCTAATATTTTGAGTCACGTTGAGCAACAATTGCAGCAAGTTTAAATGACCGTGGAGCAAACAACCCCGTCATCATAACACAGGTTATGTAAATAAAATTAGAACGCCAGTCATTTTAAATAAATTGCAAGAATGAATGTAGAGGCCACAAACTAGGTGCGCATATGCGTAGAAGAAGATAACTTCGCTTCATTTTGAATAGCCTCCATTTATTTATTAATTAAAATTCAAGTTTTTGATTCTAAATTTTACAAAGGAAATGTTTATTTACACGTCTTTATTGTGTGGAGAAAAAACACTGTACCCGTATTGGTCCTAGTATAAGACAACCCCGATTATAAGATGAACCCCCCGTTTTTCAAAACTCAACTCAATACATTTTATTTATTTAAATAATGTACGAAAATAAAAACGCATTCTAAAAAACACTTTTCTTCATTGCAAATATACAGTAGGATAGTGCAAATAGACCGAACTCTGATGTGTTCACTACAGACTATTCTTCATACGCAAATTCCTCTGCCCCGCTGTGATCGCTCTCGCTGGCATCTCTCCTATACTCTGGTTCGGTACATAGCGGGTCATCCTCGCTGCTGTCATCGGCATCTGAGAAGCAGCATTTATTTAATGCTCATAGTTAATCACATAGCCTAGTGCTGAAACGAAAGTGGTTTAAGGCTGAAATGATAACCGGGGCACGTTAACGTTGTCGAGGGGAAGCCCTCCGAGATCTCCGTTGGTTTCAGTTTACAGCTCACAAAGTGACAAACACCACCATCACATGGACAGCGTTTAAATAAAGCGTCTCATTCTTAAAATCATTGGGGCTTTGATGCAAATGAGGAAATCTGAACATTACAGCAGCAGTGCTGGTGCGTAAAAGGACAGCGCAGTTGGCAATCTCTCCTCAGCACAACTGCAGCAGCTAAAAAGCCACAGTCGATCGCTCTGCCGATTCCTGCCTCTGACACGTTGACTGGCAACATAATGATTTGAGGCTTTGAATCGACTTCGTCGATGTCCCGTGCCTCTTTTTTCTCTCCACACAAAGCGTTCTCTCTCCAAGCGCACAAACGCCCCGGCCGCTTCCGAGAGCACAGCCAGTGTTCCACCCGATTAAAAAAAGAAAATAAACACAACTTGGAAAACACAACCCGACTTTTTACGACCTATTTCCGCGAAAATAAAACCCTCTTATACTCGGACCAATATGGATTGTGTAATGATCAGACCGCCATTACATTTTTCATCTCGCGCACCCCCTAGCAGCAGCTCACGCACCCCCAGGGGTGCACGCACCACACTTTGGGAATCCCTGGTCTACAGTAGCTGAGAAGAGACTGACATCTCCATTCCACTTAAGGACACCACTGATGAGAGTTCCGATGGCCAGAAAGATGATGATGGTGACTTTGTCATTGTGAGCTTTGCAGGCAAAACCACCTAGATCTGATAGGCCTTGTTTAAGAAAATTGACCTTCAATCTTTGTAAAATATTTACAATATATTTACTTTAAATAAACCTTAAATAAGTAATTGTCTTGCATTACAGTTTATGAGATATATATCTTTGGCACAATTTACCCCATGGTATTCTCTCTTGTGGCACAACTTTTTTTCCGAAAGCTATATTTCTTAAACAGTTTATTTCAGATCCAAAGTTTTTATTGCCAGGTATGCACAACATCCTGAAATATATGTACACATTTGAGTTGGAGACACAACTGTTAAGGCCTCACTTTAAAGTCACTTTGAGTAAAAAGTGGCACAACTTAGGCCACTCTCCCCTATAAAGGAAGATGTCACCATTAAATATGTTCTTAGATCATCTGGCCAACCTTTCATCCTATGGAGTTTTTCCCCCTATCTTTATTCAAGTGCGTGGTCTTTCGATTTGAGAGCGTGAATTATGGATTTCATGTTTCAGATTGAGTAATTCTGTCCTACATACTCTGCCTTCACCAAGCCCCAACCTCCGCAATTTTTACCAGCATCCAATAAGGAAGTGACCACAACTGTAGTAATCTGGAAGTGCCACTTGGGGGTGGTACCAAGACTCAGCTATTTTTCTTTGACTGTTAGACAGGCCGTTTTCAAAGTCTTATTAAACCTATTTACAGCCTGGTCCACAAAACCATTTTAGTCTGTATGTTTAGGTCATATCTTCATGACAACACTGGGTGGGGTGATTTTTTTTTGGAACACGCTAGTTTTTATTCTTTTTGAGGTTATAATGTATTGGCGTGATCTCTTTAGTGACAGCTCTCCGCCCGTTGTCCCTCACTTTGCCTCGGAGTTATATGTCAGCTATCTCCCTCCCCCCGACGCAAGGCGGAGTATAAATCTCACAAAATGGTGACGCGCACAAACCAGGATTATTGGATGCCGTGTGAATAACTGAGGTCAGCCCGGATGCTACATCCATATTATTTACTATCTATGGCCTTCACACTTAAATTGCCTATATAATATACAGTCATATGAAAAAGTTTGGGAACCCCTCTCAGCCGGCATTATAATTGACTCTGCTTTCACACAAAAAAGATAAAAGTGGTATGTCTTTAATTTACCAGGAACAGCTAAGTACTGGGATGTTTTCCAAACAAAGATTTTTTGAAAAGCAGTATTTAGTTTTATGAAATTAAATAAAATGTGAAAAACTGGCTGTGCAAAAATATGGGTACCCTTGTGGTTTTGTTGATTTTAATGCATGTAACAGCATGTAAAACTGATGACTTTAAACACAAAGTTGGTTGGATTATGTTGTTAAGCCTTGAACCTCATATAAAGGTCTGTTTAATCATGATAAAAGGTGTTTTAGGTGCCTAAATGCAAGTTCCACTTCTCTTTGACTCTCTGCAGAAGTGAGACAGAATGCGATCATCAAAACAGCTCCCAAAAGATCTTAAAAACAAAGATTATTCATTGTCATGGTTTAGGGGAAGGCTACAAGAAGCTTTCCCAAAGGTTTCAATTGTCAATTTCTACTGTAAGGAACGTTGTCAGGGAATGGAAGGACACATGCACAGTTGCAGTTAAACCCAGGTCTAGCAGACCAAGAAAAGTACAAGAGTGGCATATGCGGCGGATTGTGAGAATGGTTGCACACAACCCAAAGATCACCTCCAAAGACCTGCAAGAACATCTGGTTGCAGATGGTGTATCTGTACATGGTTCAACAAATCAGTGCAATTTGCACCAAAACATCTGTATGGGCGGGTGATGAGAAGGAAGCCCTTTCTGCGCCCACGCCACAGATACAGTTGCATGGAGTATGCTAAAGCTCATTTAGACAAGCCAGCTTCATATTGGAAGAAAATGCTTTGGACTGATGAGACAAAAATTAAGTTATTTGGTCTTTATAAAAAGCAGATGTTTTGGTGCAAATTGCGCTGATTTGTTGAACCATGTACAGATACACAATCTGCAGCCAGATGTTCTTGCAGGTCTTTGGAGGTGATCTGTGGGTTGTGTGCAACCATTCTCACAATCCTCCACCTATGCCGCTCCTGGTTTTTTCTTGGTCTGCCATGCCTGGGTTTAACTGCCACTATGCCTGTGTCCTTCCATTTCCTGACAACGTTCCCTACAGTAGAAATTGACAATTGAAACCTTTGGGAAAGCTTCTTGTAGCCTTCCCCTAAACCATGACAATGAACAATCTTTGTTTTTCAGATCTTTTGGGAGCTGCTTTGATGATCCCATTCTGTCTCACTTCAGCAGAGAGTCAAAGAGAAGTGCAACTTGCATTTAGGCACCTAAAATACATTTTATCATGATTAAACAGACATTTCTATGAGGTTCAAGGCTTAACAACATAATCCAACCAACTTTGTGTTTAAAGTCATCAGTTTTACATGCTGTTACAGGCATTAAAATCAACAAAACCACAAGGGTACCCATATTTTTGCACAGCCAGTTTTTCACATTTTATTTAATTTCATACAACCAAATACTGCTTTTCAAAAAATCTTTGTTTGGAAAACATCCCAGTACTTAGCTGTTCCTGGTCAATTAAAGACATACCACTTTTATCTTTTTTGTGTGAAAGCAGAGTCAATTATAATGCCGGCTGAGAGGGGTTCCCAAACTTTTTCATATGACTGTAGGTACTGTGAAGCCTGGAAATCCAGACCGCGGCGCACTGTCGTCATCCGGTTACGTCCACCCCAGAGCACCATACATAAGGCTCTTGCCCGCCCATATCAGAAAGAACAATTTGATTGGTAGCTCAGGATTTCTTGACATATTTAATGAGTTTCAATGGAGAGTGTCCAGACCAACAGGCGCTTAGCGGCAGGTCTGGATTTTCAGGCTAGGTACTGTGTGTATATAGCCTACAATAAATAAATGGTTATTATAATTTTTTTTTTAAATACAGGGTTTTAGTTTTGGATACGTATTTCTCAATATAAAACATTGCATTGATTTTTGCCACCAGTTCAGCATATGTTTCTTTACTCTTCTGTCTGCATTCCGTATATGCACATGCTCGTCACGGTCACAAGCGCGTTGCGTTCACCTGCACAAAGCCGCAGTTGCAGACACACACAGGGCAGACGGCTTGGAGACACATGCGTTTATTTATCACAAATTGCAGCCTTTGCGCGGTTATTCCCATGCTCATATAACGATTGCGAGTAGATACATTGTGAAACACTAAAAAATCTTATGAAATTAAAAAATATGCAGCAGCAGCACTACAGCTGACGGGCGGTAATCAAGGCGAGGGCCTGGCGTTTTCTAGGCGGACACCTAAGCCTTAAGGCACTTCGGGAAACCCTGAGCAGAATGGATACATTTAGTCAGCACACTAAATAACCAGAGCTAATCCATAACAGCCCTCTGAAGAGGCACTGTATCCTAGAATTGAACTGTGACCTCCCTTTCATGGTTATTGAGCGTGATGGAAAACTAATATACTGTAACTCTCCTTAGAGTTGGAGGAGGTCTCTGATCTGTTTAGATGGACAATATTATATTTAAGTATGAAAACGGAGACCTACAGAGAGCAAATACCATACGTGATGGTTTTAGATCTGTCAAACATTGTTGGTGATGTGTAGTGTGATAATGAGAACAACAATACATCTCGTCTCAGAATCATCTTGTTTATGTGTTGTTTATGTATGTCCACAAATAAGCTGTTATTCTTCATAAACATAGGGCTGTTTATAACCTATGCATGCAGTACGGTTGAACATGTGTAGCCACTTAGGCCTTCAGCTGTAATGCACCCTCTGCTCTATATGTTTCTTTGGTGCATGCATGCTGATCCCTACACATTTTCTTTAGATTCAGCTCATAAATATTACCTCAGATTAACATGGTCAACCTACTCTCTTTAAACAGAGAAGGACACAGTACAGCGTGTGAAAGGAATACAACTTCTGGAGACGGTTATGTAGTAAACCATTTGTTATCTTACCCCCTCTTTTCACCTCATCTTTTTTCATGCTTTGTGTCTGCAATGCTGCCTGGAACTTGTGAGTCAGTTTTAGATTTTTACTTCAGTGGGAAGAAAACAGATCAGCGACTCTTCTGTATTTTCCATTCACCTACTTCACTTCATCTTTGTTTCTGACAATTGTTTTTGCCCTTGGTCAAAATGTCGAAGTCTGTCACACCATAACCTTTAATCATTTTGTAATGTTGAGACTTGTGAAATAGGCCTATTATATTTATGACTTTTGTGTGTGTATGTGACCAGTGGTAGATGTGCACAACCTTGTGAGTGCATGTTAATGTGTGTGACCTCATCATTGTTGTTAACATGCCAGGAATACATCATGTCATTCTAGAGAGCTGTAAACTCGTGTTTACTGCTTTGTTTATCCATCTGATTGCAGTGATCTGGTCACCATGGTGACAATATTCAGTGATGCCATGAACATTTGGCCATGCTGCCCTCCGCAGAGGATTCCATGGCCTCAAGCAGTCTGCTACTCCAGATTGCCTGATTCTTGGTCACAGAGTGTATAAATTGTTTGCTGGTTAGTAGCTTGAGTGTTATTTGTGCAAGGATAACCAACACTCTCATTCTAAAAATAAATGGAAACCCACTGATGCAAATATAATGGTGGATGTCCAAATCTCAGGTTTGGCTTGAAAATCACATTGTTATAACAAGAGAGAAAATGTATTGTGTAAATTTTTTTTTACCAATATTATCTTAAATCAAGACAGCAAAATCGATAAATAATCTACCGTATTTTCCGTACTATAAACCGCACTGGACTATAAACCGCAGGTGTTATAATGTTTAATTATATGTAAGAGTTTGTGCACAGAGGGGATTGTCGGGAAAGAGATGGCTGCTTGAGGAAGCTCCCATTTATTAACATTTCAACAAACAAATTGCATATTTGCATAACGTACGTAAGTGTTACCATTTAGAGCAATAGTAGCTACTAGGGATGGGCACGAGTGTTTTCGCTACTCGTGTGATCGCTTGCATTCCTCGAGGATCAATCGATTCCTCGTTAAAAAAAATTCTATTTTTAGAATGCAACGCATATGTCTACAGAACAACGGTTGACCGCAATAAAGCGCTCAATGCTTATGTCAAACAGTCACAGTTGCCATATGATATTAAGGATTTTTTCCACAAGTTTAAAACACATTTTCCTCACTGAAAGTAATTAAATAGACGGGCCACAATTTAAACCGATCGAGTAGGTCTGCGATGGGGAGAAAAAAAGCATGGGCTGCAGTTGTAACAAAAAAAATTGCCTAAGTCACCATTTAAAATAAGAAGGGCAGCAGATAATATAAAATGATTGTCCTACAATTTAAATACATATAAATAACTCACCAAAGCCGATAGTTGTAGGCCTATATCCAACCACGTAATGCTCACTCCGTGTCCGTAAATAATTACCGCGACTAATTCCTCATTAACGGAACGTTACACCGGTCGGTTTTTGAATCTTATCCCCATATTCCCTATTGAAGGCTTCTTAACTGTTGTTGGCTCGGAGCGAAATGTGCCTGAAGTAAGCCTTGCTTCTTCTTTTCTTTCCAAGCGGAGAGCACCTTGCATGCTCACCTGGAGTCTACTCATTACTAACTGAGAGTAACAGGTGTCATCTCCCCTTTTTATAAACGTAACTTTATCATCTGCTTTGAAATAATTGGACAGTTATATTCCTGAAAATGTTCTGGAGAAGAAAGGAGAGACCGTGTGCTGCGGTGGCACGGAGGTGGCAGTTATTTGCAGTTGCTGTTTGACACAACGCTCAGTTTATTGCACTTGCATCAAAATATTTAATTTTGTTAAACTTTATTTTATCCGTTTTGTACACGTAGGCTATATAACATTTTAAAATAGGGGCGGGCCGCCGGCCTAAAGGCTACTGACACTCAAAAAAATAAATAAAAAGATTTTCCTCATCCACCAATCGAGTTCATATGCAACGAGGAGTAGTCGAGTACTCGATTACTAAGGCCCATCCCTAGTAGCTACAGAACATATACTGTGCTGTGTAATAACAGGGTCGAAAAATGGGGAAAAAGTCGCGGCTTATAGTCCGAAAAGTACGGTAGACCAATATCAAAAAAATAAACCCAAAACAGAATTTTAACATTAACACACTTTAATGCTATTTTTAGCCACACCTTTAAAGGTTTACTATTCAGTACAACAATCTTTGTTACAAATCTTACAAAACAATCTTTACTGCAAATGTCAACTGATTTAATGCAACATGGGCTGGGTGGTGACCCATGTGGACTCAACAAACTGGTCCCATGCTGCCTTTTTTTTTAGACCTGTTTATTTCAAAGCCTAGTGGTCCTTAGGGCCCTAATGGCCCTATTCAATAACAGTGCATTCCATCAGTGCCAGTAGGGGATATCATGGTACTGCTGGTAGTCCAGTACTCCCTGCTCTAGTTAACATCATTTTCTTTCATCTGCACATACATACAATAAACATATTGAACTCACGTACATGTCAGTAAATAAGTTGGAAGCAAATGTCAATCAAGAAAAACAGCTTTCACTATCTCAGTTGTATCAAGTTGAGACAATGACTAAACTTTACAAATTTAAGGAAATTTATTTGAGTGAAAGTAAAAAAATAGTGCAAATAAGACCATACTAAGTTGGAAAAAATGTGTGGGAACAGCCAATGGAATAACAAGAAAGATGTGCACTTCCTGACAAGCATAAATTGTTGGCTTTATACAGAAGTTATGTGACCGATCTCTGGTAGCACTAGACATAAAATGGATTCCAGGAGGGAAATCCAATTCCTTTTCGCAGTGCTTATGCGAACACGATGTGTGGAAAATTATGCAGCAGGTGAAATTGACAAAGGAGGATAGCAAGATTGTATTTAGATTTTTTTTGAAGGATTTGATGGCCAGTCTGAATTTAATTTGGTGTTAGCTTATGTTAATGAAAATAAACTCTAATAAGAATAATTCCCAACATAACTGCTAACATTGTCTGCATGAACCTATACATTAAATGCAATCCTTTCACAGTCAATGTTATGATATCAGAGTGTCTCATATGATTCCAAAGGTCGGGCTCAATGATCTCATTCCTATATTTCTGTGTCCTCAGTGCTGGCCAAGTCTTCTGTTGCAGGAACAAATCTCTTTACAAGTCTTAATATCACACGCCCAGAAACTACTATAAAAGGCACGGAACACTAAAGCAGTTAGAGATGAGAGAGTCTGTTATCCTCACTGACCTTATTTGTGACTGGAGATTAAAACTAGACTTTCAGTAGAGGGTTCGACAAGCAACAGTGCTGCATTGTTACTTTTGACTCATGAGGTGATGCATTAGACTTTGATGAACATCAAAGGCATGCTTCCACATTTCCACCCTCGTATGAAAAGGACAACACCACATTGTTTACTTATTACACTGGGAGCCATTTCAGATTATGAAAACTGACATTATTATACTTCACTTGACCTTCTACAAGCCTTGCATAGTAGAAAGAAACAAAAGTAAATCAAAACAACCTGTGGGTTAGAGAGCAGCTACCAGAAGTCTTGTCAAAACAGTTTCAGTGGTAAAAAAGAAAAGCTGCATAGAGGTTGCATAATGGTTTGGCTTGAACTATTGTAGATCCTTAACTTCAGGGCCTAAAACTGCATGGAACTTACTGCTCCGGAGATCAAGGATTGCAAAAACACAGTCTATATGGATGAGTAGTTGTGGATGACTTACTCAAAAGATCAAACTTTTACTGTTGCGGACTGGGATTTGAAAAATGTAACCTTTTTGAGGGAAGTCTACAGGCCTGCAAGTCTTATTGGATCCAAAGCAATAGTTAATTCTTCATGTGCTTTACATACAGTATGTGTATGCTTTTGAAGTGAAGCTCTATAGATGACCTGAATTAAACTTTCTTATTCGTCATATTTTGTCTGGATGTGATTGGTTATTAGCTGATGACTAAATAACAGAGATTAGGAGAGGATGGAAAGTGTGTTAGGGCCTGAATGTGTCTAAGTATTCTTTTCCATACACCGGGTGCAGAGAAGGATAGTAACTTGTCTCAAGGGAATTTATCTATAAATCATTCTGGTGCACCTCCCCTGCTATGGTTTGTATGAGTGAGTCAAGCACAAGCACTTGGCAGTGATGGGGCATTGCCATTGCACAATTTAAGTACACTTACTCTGGCTAAAATACCTTAATTTATTGAATTACATTTTTAGCACAGTATATACAGTATAGTATATTTGAGTTGCCTTGTTTCTGAATTGTGCTATATAATTTGCTTGCCTGTAGAACACTGTCCGTATACCCCATAAATTAAAACATTTGGTAAAATATGTATTTAAATAAAATGTAGTAACAATAGCAACACACTAACAAGCTATGGGGTAGGGTTGCAAAATTCCAGGAATTTTCAAAGTTGGAAACTTTCCATGGGAATAAACGGGAATTTACTCAATAAAAGGCAACCCAAATGCACTAAATCCTTCTAACTATGTTATTTCAGTCCTGGCAAACGTTCTAGACAGTAAAAAGCAGTTTTTTTAACTAATATTTATGAACATTTAATTCCAATCAGATTTTAAAAAAAGCTTATTGAGACACCCAACTTGTTTTACAAGACCAGGTTAACAGAGGCTTAAACAATGATTTTAAATAAAGTTGGATTACATATATTTAAGCCTAATCTTGACTAAAACAACCAGATGTCAAGTACACTTGGCAAGTTGCACATAGCACGCTGCTTACTGCAGGGGTACTAAGGCCACACCCCCTACATGCACTGTGCATTCCTCCATCACATGGGGAGGAGGGGCATTTTACTTAATTTATTGAATGGGTAGGGCCAGACAGATGCGTAATATTTTACTCAACCTTCATCCTTTTGTTGTTCAGTGAAATTATTGATTGTTCATAAAATCAAAACTTGATAAAGTTCTACTTACAAATACATCTGTTCAAATGTTAGGTTTTTAATTGTATGATTGTGCATGGATGTCTGCCTATAACAAAACATAATGTTAATATGTTTAGATTTATGTTTGGATATGAAACGGATCATTTAAATTACCGCCATTTAGTTAATTCCCAATTTTGAATATTCCCCAAATTCCTGAGCGAAAGTTCCCGTGGAAACTTTCCACCCCTTTGCAACCCTACTAAGGGGTGACTACACGATCAAATGCTTTAGCTGTGTTACACAGCAGGTGTTTCTGGTCCGATTAGTCTCAGCTCTACAGTATCATGACTCTGATTTTTCCATCTGCTCAACTCAGACAGAGAACCAGACTGTGGAAGTACAGCTGCAAAGTAGGAAGCAACATTTAAAGGTGAGAGTCATGTCAATGGGGAAAGTATGTGTTACATGGTATGTTATAGTCATTAAAGGTGACCAATAAGTGTATCACTGCAATGTTTCTACCATTACCGACACAGTGCTTCATCTGTTCTACAAAATTAATTTGGGAGCGATTCAACAATTTATGTGTGATTTTGCACTTTTTAAATCCGTCAAACAAGATTACTAACTTTTGACCTAAATTTTATTTACTTGGGATATCTTTGGGACAAATAAAAAAGCAGGATTTTTTAAACACCTCAGTTAAACAAAAAACATAATGAATCTGATAACAGCAATCTGGCAGAGCTTCAGTTGGCTCAATGCTTCAGTAAAGCTGTGCATGAGGCATATCTACCACTGACTCCTACCATTGCACAACCCTATTTTTACTGCTTAGTATACACTTCTGAGAATGTCATGTTATTCTGGTTGTGGGTAAGGGTTAAAGTAATGGTTGTGGGTCGTGATTCAAAAGCCATTGGACTGATTTACTAACTTTGACCTTTCACCAGGTGTCAGCAAAGCAACATGCATTGTATCGGAGGGGAGCTGCAGACCAGGAAGTCTGGGTGAGTGGGTGTGTTGTTGGAGGACATGTACAACTGTGTAGTCACTGATAAAGTTCCCAAAGCATTAAATCAGATTGTGGAATTTTAACACCTCCTAAGAATACTCCTTATATTTCAGTTATACTGTGTACATAATTTTACAGTACAAACACTTCAGAAGTAGTTAATGGAGATAAACTGTTATCAAATATGGAGAGATGTTATGATCCATCTGGCCACTGGAGGGCATTCTTTACCCACCATGCTTCTTTAACAGGGTCTTTATGGCAGTGAAGGAAAAGGATTAACTGTGTTAACTTTTGAGGTATCAGAGCAACCAGGAGGCTGGACATAGTTATGAGACATGCTTCTGCCAAACAGGATTGGGTAAAATGTTAAATAATGAACTCTATGTAGAGAAGAACAGTAGACAAGTACAAGACCCGATTAATGGGCATGGATTCAGGGCCAACCAGTCATCTCTCTTCTGACCCGTTAGCTAGTACTAAGAAACAGATAAAAGCATTACATGTCTTTACAAACAGTATATCGTCAGTGTTGAAAAATGGTGGTTTGCATGCTTCATGTTTCTCCATCAAATATTTTTTAATCATCTTGGGTTTATAATCCCCCTCTGGAGACCTGTGTTTTAGCACCATCTGCTGGAAAGTAAAGTTTAACAATTTCAGATGAAGGGGTACAATTAATTTTTGTATTGCTTAAAGACCTACTTCACCGGTTGGAATATGAAGGTGTATTGAACTCGGAGATCCTATGTAGTATAAATGTGCAAAAAAAATTAAATCGGATCATCCTAGCCTGAGAAAAGGCAGAAAGAGTGTTTTATGGTCTCACTGTCTAACCCTACATTTTCCTTCTTGTGACATCACAGTAAGGATCAGGATTAACAGGACAGCTGGGCAAAGGGAAGACTGAGGGAAGACTGAGGAAAGAAAAACCTCATTCATTATATTATAATAGTGATTTTATATTGATAGAACGCTGGTTCCGTATCAGGTGAAGTATTCTTTTAAGTAGAAAACCTGTTATTTGGCGTAGCTTCATAACATTAAAACAATTAAATAATGTGACAGAAGAATACTTCTTTAAGCCCTCGGTCGAAATTTCGTTTTGAGGCAAGATCTAAAATGGGGACTTATGGGCAGAAATAAACTACATTGAAAAACATTTTTGTGTTGTTACTAAATCTCTGGGGAAGCCAATCTACTAAACTGGTGGGAGCTAGATCTCCTGAGAGGGTTGGCTGGAAATATTTGTCTTGGTCGGTAATAGCCTGCATACAGAATTTTGAACAACTGCAAGTTGACTTAAGGCTTCAGAGGGATCCAGGCACACTGACATAAACTCTTGTATACAAGTTGTCATTCAGTCGAAATTCCCATAAAACACTGCTTTGCCATTTCAGACACAGAGAGCTGCAGGTGTGGCTGTAGACACTTGTTGATGTGTTTCTCAAAGTTTCAGCCATGGTCAGATTTGGCATCAAAATACTTGGGAGAAAGACAATATTAGATAAGATTATTTTACCAACACTGATGTGATAGGTTGCTTTGTCACTGTGTAGCCAAACGGAAACGCCTTCTGGTATCCTTGTGTCTGCTGATAACAGAATAAAATCATGTGGAATGGGGTGAGAGGCCGACATTCCTTATGACAGTAGTTAAATAGGCAACTACTGATAAAGAGCTTATCCACTGCTGTTTCCTACACCCAGTCCCATGATCATCAGGTGCAGTGTGGGAATAAACCTCACAATCCTTAATGCTGCTTGTGTTACATATGAGAGACCTGGTGAAGAAAGATGATGGAAACTAAAGTTAGTTGAATTGAAGAGCAAATGTACTAATAACAGGAGTTGAATTGATGTCAATATTAATTAATTATAATTATAATGAAGGAACAGGTCAACCTAGCATTGTAGCTTATACGTATGTATGTATGTATGTGAGTGTGTGTGTGTGTGTGTGTGTGTGTGTGTGTGTGTGTGTATGTGTGTGTGTGTGTGTGTATAAGTATGGATTTATTTACAGAAAATATGGAATATTGCTTGCCTTGTCATGTAATTAATTAGTAGGGGAGAACGGGGTAATCTGAGCCACTTCTTACATTTGCTCCCCTCTTAAGGGAGCTAAAATTATTTATCACTCAAATTTACACATTTCCCATTAATTCAGGATGTTTCCTAGAAATGGGCATTAGCAGCATTTTTTCAAGACAAAGGGCAGTGAAAATATGATTGTTTTAAAAAAATGTGGCTCACTTTACCTATCTATCCACTTACTTTTTCCACTCTGAAACTACCATAACAACACATATTGTAACAGTAAGAATCCTGAAAGCTAGCCACACATTCCAGAACTAATGTCGGACTAGTAAAAGAATGATGGGGTTTGGTCAATTAAGCAAAGCACATTTTCTAAACACTTGAAAGTAACTCTGAACAAAATCAAATACAACATATTATAATTTAAAAGGTTTTAATAAGATTCAAATGAAAGATAGAACCAGCTAGATAAGAACACAGTCTGGGGGTCAGAACACAGGACCCTTAGAGCCAGCTTGTGTCTGGGGGTCAAAGCATAGGAAAATCAGAACCAGCGAGAACAGCCTGGGACTCAGAACACAGGCGAAGACCCAACTGGATTATAACATCAGCCTGTCATACTCTTCAACTAGGCCTACTCTACATGCCAGCCCTGAAGGTTACAGGGAAAGATGAGAAGGTGCTCTTTCCGTGTGGTTGCCCAGGGTCGTCTTCCTGGTGTATTTCCTTGGCATGATGGCTTTTCTACAATGTGTATGACATTAAAATAAAACATATGTCATGTAATATTACATTAAAATATGTTTAAGACTAAACTTAACTTGTGCCTCATTAATTTCTCATCACAGCATTTGGCTCACTTTCCCACACCACCACAATTTGAGAAAAAACTAACTCTCTTAGCATTTCAGGCTAATCTTCAGTTATCAGCATCACATGGTTTCATATGTTGGTAGTTCATCAACACGTATGATAGAAGTTTTTCTACGTGAATACATTTGCTTTGGCACAACAGTTGATTAAGTTGACAGCAAGAAAATTGACTTTTACATGTAAAATACCTATTTTGGTAAAAAAAACATGCTTACCACGGCACCATGAGGTCCTCTCTTTCAGGGCCATGGGGAAATGAGAGGGGCTTGAAAACATATATCTCACATGACCACAAATGTTTTCCGTTGCCTAGATACAAGGGGTGGCTCACATTACCCGATGCCTCAGATTCCCCCGTTCTCCCCTACATACCATACAAATTGCCTTTTGGGATGAATAAATCAATTCATATGGTGCTCCAAAATAAGAATACTGCAACAACAGATTATACTCAGAACAGACTGAAGTAAAATATTTACTTTGAAATAGCTGCCACATTTGACTATCTCTCTCTGTCTAATCTGAAACAGCAGCAGTTGTCATACATACTACCTTGAATGTGCTTTCCATGTGATTTAGGGTGTTTTCACGATTGGCCTCTTTCAGCCCTCTAATGGAACTCAGTCCTCTTAAGGCCTTTGCACACCAGGCGCCTTTTATTCGTGCGATTAATCCGTTAATTAACGAACGTATACAGAGTCAATACAAGCTTCCACACCAGCGCCGTCATTTCGCATTGCAAATTTGCGTTTTTTTATTTTTTCGAACTGAGTTCGATTTTTCTGGGACGTCGCTTCTAAAGTGAGACGTGACAAAATTCACATTTCAAAACATTCGCTTTTACGTTGCGTTTATTGGCGTCATGCCCGGTGTGCAAAGGCCTTTAGTCTGTACCCTTATGCTCATATGTGAGCACTCCAAAGGGACTCAGACCCCTATGAATTGCATGACTCAAACTCTGTCCTCCTCGGCAGTTGTCGTTGATGTGTTCCTTTGGTTGATGTGTTCCTTTGGAACACATCAACGACAACTGTCTAGAATGCACAGAAACGCTAACGTTTTCCTCCAATTGTCAGTTAAAATGAAACTATGAGCTTCAGTAGGACTGCACTGCATTGCTGCGTAAGACACAATTTTGGTTTTCCCTGTGTTGTGTTATTCACATTTCTGTGGTGTTTTCTGAAATGAGCAAAAGTATAGCAGAAGCTTTTCTTGAGAGAGAGAGAGAGAGAGAGAGAGAGAGAGAGAGAGAGAACTGAGTCCTCTTTAAATTAACTGACAATGTGAAAAAAAAGTTTATTTTCTTTTGGTCCTCTTTTCGGTCCACTTGGATGACACAGTTTGGACAAAGAGAACTATATGTGAAAACACCCAAACACTGCCTTATTCACTGAAGTCCAGCACCTAAAAGGATTTTTGATTAAATAACTTGTTCCACTCCTTTGCAAAACATTGTCCTAGATTCCACTAGATAAGTTATGCAACCACCTCTTTCACAAGCTAATATTTCCTGGAACTTTAAAAGAAGAGATTTCTCATCTTTCAGCCACATACTTAATGAAAACATGTTCCCACAGGGGAAAGCTATGTAACAGGGTGCTGCTGGGATAAACAACTATGTCATGCACACTTGCAAATCCCATTCTGTTTGGATGCAGTGTAATACAACGCAACACAATACAACTTTATTGTTTGCTGTGGTTGATCTTTGTCTCAAATAAAAAATTATTTCAGAATTGGTAATGATAAACATCTGTCATGGCAAAGACAAAAACAGTTTAGTGTAATTTTCCTATATTATCAATAATTGTGTTTGAAATCTTGAATGTATAGGCTCGCTTGTATGACAATTATGTTACCTCTAAACTTGGAACAAAACATTAATGGTTACTGTTGTGAGCTCAACTAACTTTTATGCATCCACCATGTACTGTATGTTTGCTGGTTTGCTATCAATGAGCAAATGTCTGCTTATTCATCTTAATATGTACTATATCTCAGTTTATGTAAAGTTGATTGTTAATGTTTATTTTTTTCGTACAAATGGGTCCCCATACTTAAAGCCATAAGAACCAAAACACTGAACCCCAAGCTCAGGCATGAGAACATAGTGTGCCAAAATGCACCATTACACTGCATTTTGCTTGGAAGAGTGACAAGGGGATGACCCACCAGCAAGAGGCAACATACCAACCTCATAATTACAAAAAGACAGGTTGTGGCTCTGTTTCTGGCCTGCAGCTTAAAATGGATCCAGTTGCTTCAACCTGTTCGGCTATACAGGATCACTTTAAATTCATACTATGCTTGACATCATAACATTATAGATTATAGTTATCTGTTTACCTGAATAGATGACATGGAAAAACATTTTGTATTTCATCTCTCTTGAAGCTTGCACAATCTGGCAAAACACTAACAAATATTCAGGGGAGTTTGCCCAGACTTGATGTATCTTGTTCTACTGCATTTCTCGTTCAACGCAGGTACAGTTGTTTTTGTTGGCATTATTTATTGATGAACGCATGACTCATGCTTGTTGGTATCATACGGAGCTGGAAGCATGTGGCTAAAAGATGCATGAGCACCAAGAAAATCTGAAATTATGTTCAGATTGGAATCGTTGTTAAGCCTCTCCCTCCATTCCCAGCAGACAGGAAATAAGGCAGTGATCACAGCTTGTATTTAGGTTTCATGTAAAAGAGTGGGATCCAAACACATAGGCGAAACAAATATAGTTTATGAAGAGTCACTTCATACTTTGCCTGAGCAGAGGTTAAAGGTGAAGTAAGCAGTTTATTTATATTAATATAAGTGTTAAATCGCTCTTTATTCACACAGTAATCATTAACACGATGTGCACGTTTTATAAAGCCAATCTCTTAGTCAGCTGCTCTGCATGTAATAAGCAATTCAACTTTATGTAGTATCCCGAAATGTTGTCCAATCACAAGAGAGAACGCTACAAACCGACACCCGTCCGCACCCGCCTCACTCATGGTCAGGTAAAAATCCTTCCCAATGTCTGTTTTGATGGTTTTTATCATGTTTTATCACACTTATGGATCTGAGATGATGCTAGATAACTTGCTGCTCGAAGACCACAGTGCATTAATGTGGTGACGTAGGGACGAGCGAGGGGACTGCTAACTGCAGTAACTGACAGGAAGTTAGCTAAAAGAACCATTCCGCTTACAGCTCCTTTAAATTAAAAAATCTGCAAATTAAAAAATTAAACCGTTTGCCCCATATTTTGGCGGCTGGGGTCTGGATTTATTTTTTATAATTATAAGAATTGTATTGTAGGTGCTGTTGGGAGGACAACAGTTAAGGTTAGCAGCCATTGACACTAACGGTTGCCCGCTTTCCCGGGGCAAGTGAAAATAATGTTCGGGCAAGTTGAGATTGCTTTTTGGTTGCCCGGACGGGCAAGTGGATATTAGAGGGGTTGTCAGTAGTCTAGGCTATTTATTCATGTGTTTTAGAGTCTGCAAAACTATTTTTGTCCCGCTAACCCACACAAAATAGATATGCTATATTTGCAATTGAGCAGCTGCGCGCGCCAGCCAGCAGCATCACGCTCTCTCTCTCGCTCTCTATCTCTCTCTCTCTCACACACACAAAACAGCCTGTGTGCGCGCAGTTTCGCTGTCTACGTTCCGAAAACCGGCTCTATTAGGCTATACGAACCTGGTTCCGCTATATTCAAAACCCAGAAATCAATAGGCCTAACGTTTGAGCTTATCGATACTGCTATGGAGTCCAGTAGGTCACATGATGTAATTTCAAATATTGAGTAGAGTCGGGTCATCTTCAACTTAAGTGTTGTACCTTCGACTGTGTTGAAGAAACTCCTTCAACCCGCTTCAACTCTGTCTAAAAAAAAATAAAATAAAAAACCTGTCCGCTGAGCCACTGCAGACGGGCTCGGCACCGTCTCTTCATTCATTCAAAGCAGCGGTGATCAACAAACGAGAGACTGTTTAGCAAGTCCCTAAATCCATATTAAAATCTGCAGGATAATAACTAGTTAGCTTAAAAAAAAATCGCAAACGGTTCAAATGTGATGTGTTCAGGTCAGCTCAGTAAAATGATTATTAGGCACAGGTCAATAAAAGGACATCATGATGTGTTCAAATGTAACATCAAGAAACTTTTTTTTTTAGTTTTTCGCGAGAAGCTTGAATAATACAGTTTGGGTGAAAAACTTGTTTTCCCAGCAATATAAAATAATGAGTAGGCCTAAATATGGAATTATGACCTGTTTAAAGTCCTATCCTTAGCTCTGCTAATCGTATAAGCAAGTAAAGCAATAATACCAGTTCTCTTTTAACAAAATAATACAAAAGTATCAATAAAGATTTGGATTGTGGAGTCTTTATAATGGTATCAATATGAAAATAAATTAATGATCCCCCTCCTTGCTTATAGTATAACCGGGCAATAGCTTTAACATGGTGGACTTTAATCATTTTATGGCAGACGATCACTTTTTGGCACAATGTGACCGTTTTAAATAAGTAAAATAAGTAATTTTTTTCTGAACACATGTGTGTGGAAGCTAACATTCAGCTTGACTCTGAGCTAGACTGAGTTTTCTGAGACCCCCAAAACCAGGCCAGGTGCCTGGTAAAAAGAGGCCCTTGCACGATGCTGCAGCAGGACCAAGCTCTTGGCTGTATGTGTGATGTCATGATATCTCGGCTTATATGAATTGTTGTTGGTTGTATATGGTTAGGATGAGACAAGTAAGCAGTGTTTGCATTTAAGAGATAAGGTTCGCTAAAATGTATATTTTAATAAGCATAAATCACTGTTTAATTTTAAATTTTAATTTTTTTGGGCAAGTCAACACGACATTCGGGCAAGTACAACATTACCTGTACTTGCCCTATGAGCAAGTGCTTTTGAAACCTTAGTGTCAACCCCTGGGTTAGGGTTAGAGTTAGTGCCTTCCAGGCAGCTCCAGTCAACGCTGCCTCCAAGGCTCCGTTGTGAGGACAAAAAACCATCGAGCTCTGGTGCCAAACTCAAAAATGTGTATGCACAAGTCCACTTACTATTTACCATAATAAAACATGGCCTTTCAGCATGCATATATTCACGTTTTCTCACCCATTTATACTCCATTTTTCAAACCCCTTGTCTAATTCTGACTTTACACCATGCAACTTCTCACACTATTTGACTGTCTAAGACACATTTCCAATGTCTTAATGAATTTATGAGAGTTTTTCTAGAGTTGGGGTGTGCTGCTCAGCTCTACAGTATGAATGAAAACGCGGTCCGCATGACCAGATTTGTGTCAGAAAGTGACCGTCTTCAGTCCATAGGCGAAGCCTGTTTAAGCTATCTTGCACACTTCTGTGTACAGCTTCTTTTATCAGGATCATAATATGCAAATATGCATAATATACACTGGAAAAAGCAAAAGATATCGGTTTCTAAAACTTGAATAATCCCAATCTCGTTTGCAGTTTTTATAGCGTTACCGGGCATGACATGCAAGTGATTAAGGCATCTGTATTGACCACCCAGTCCATTTTACTTGCTGAAATATATTTTTATTTGACTGAATATTTATTTATCTATAAATGACGGCAGTGGCGAAGTGGGTAGGGAGATCGCCTCTGGAGTGCAGGGTCGGAGGTTCGATTCCCCGCCTACCCGCCACATGTCGAAGTGTCCCTGAGCAAGACACTGAACCCCAAATTGCTCCTGATGGTTCAGAGAGCGCCTTGCATGGCAGCTACTGCCATTGGTGTATGAGTGTGTGTATGAATGGGTGAATGTGGTAAGATATGTAAAGCGCTTTGGGGCTGAGAAAAATCAGCTAGAAGGCGCTATTTAAGTCAAGTCCATTTACCATTTATGGAATCAAGATGGTAAATAATCATACTCTAGAATCTATATGTAGTCAGATGTTGTAGATATTAGTCTTTTCAAAGTATTTTCAGAGTTGTTACGACCCTGGCCGTATATTGTTAGTATTGTTATGTTCTTTGCTGTTTTCCTTTGCTGTTTTCCTTTTGGTTTTCATGAGTGGTTTGTGGGAGTGAGACCTCTGCATGTGAATGAGCTTTTCTATATAGGTGCAGGTGCGAGTGATTGGCTCCATAAGTGGTGGAAGCTGATTGGCTCACTATCAGCCTCCGGGCATTCAAAGGCTCCGCCGGGGGCATGATTGGCAGCAGCAGCACCCGCTCGCAGATTCCCGAACCACTTCTATTATTTATCATGTGTTAATTGTTTGTATCAGATTATGTTTCCGTAGGGGTGAGTTGTCCTTTCTTTTGCAGAGTCTGTCCCTTGGTTTTGTTAATGTTTAGGTTAGGGTTCTGCTCGTTCTTTTGTTTCAGTATAGGTTGTTTTGGCGTTAACTCACCCTGAAGATGTATGTTGCTTTTGTTCACTATTGCTCAGTTTAAATACATTATTATCTATTTTACGTTAGAAGTCTGTGTGTGGTGGTTTGGGGATCGGGGAGTGGGTATTTGTCGCATTTGTGTTGTGTCTCTGGTTCCCCTAGACCGTGGCATAACATAAATTGGGGGCTCTCGTCCGGTCTTTGCAAAGTGCATTTTTGTTGTGCTTGCAGAGCAGTAATCCGTTGTTTGTTTTGGTTGGCAGTTTCTTACAAGATGTCTTTTGATATGGACATTTGCGCTGGAGCCGACTGTGGATAAATTTGAGCGATGCACAAAAGCTGAGTTAGTTTTGTTTGCCAATTTCTATGACGTAGCTATTCCAAGAAATGCTAAAAAAGATGAGCTAAAACAGCTTTTGGTGGAGCAGCTGGTGGTAGGGGGTGGTGATAAAGAGCTTGAAACAGATGGTGCACCTGATGTGTTAGTCAGGGAGATGGGAGCTGGTGCTGCCATGGCCTCACTAGCGTTCAGCAACGGGGCGGTGTTAGGGGCCAAGGTTTCTGCTGCCACCCCGATGTATGGCACAGATCATATACCGGTGATACAGGCTGGGCTTGAGACGGAGCATATCAAGTTGGCGCTCTGCCTAAGAGAGGTGGAGCTGCAGCTCAAGTCAAAGGAGTGCGAGTTCAAGTCAAAGGAGTGCGAGCTCATGCATTTACGCAGACGGGCTATGGAGGTTGAGAGGTCTCCGGGCACGTCCACCCCCGTGAGTACGCTCCCTTATGCTGCTCCGCCTGAGCGGTTCGATGTTAGCAGGCAAATTCGCATAGCGTCATTTGGATAATTCGGCCCAGGATGATCTCATTCATTTAATTGAAACCAATCTCTCCCTTTTCTCAGACGTCCCATCCCGCACCACCGTCCTCTCGCACGATGTTGATATTGGCGATCACTACCCCGCTAAACGGGCACTGTTCCAGAAGGAGGTTGACTATCTGCTGGAAAATGGGTTAACCGTCCCGAGCTCTAGTCCGTGGAGTTCTCCCTGTCTCCTTGTACCCAAGGCAGACAAAACGCTGCGTTTTTGCACAGATTTCTGCAAAGTTAACGGGGTCACTAAGGCAGATTTGTATCCTCTTCCCCGAATGGAAGATTGTGTTGTTTGTGTTGGTTCTGCTAAATTTGTTACACAACTTGATCTGTTAAAGGGTTATTGGCAAGTTCCTTTAACTCCTCGTGCGTCTGACATCTCCGCCTTCGTCACCCCCGATAATTTTCTGCAGTATACCGTCATGCCCTTTGGTCTCAGAAACGCACCCGCAACCTTCCAGCGCTTAATGCATATCGTGCTGTCTGGTGTAAGCAATTGTGAAATGTACTTACACAGTAAATTTTGAAGTGTTAAAATAACACTAAAAGAGTTAAATTTAACACCATTTCCGAGTGTATTTGGTCCCACTCAGAATTGGAGTTAAATTAACTCTCTTCAAAGTGTTACAATTTTAGAGTTAAATTAACTCAAAATAGAGTTAAAAATACACTGTAAGAAATTTCCCTGTACAAAAACAGTAATCAACTGGCAGCAGGGTTGCCATTTTAATACTGTTAAATTAACATTATTTTACTGTCAATAAAATTGACAGGATTATACTGTTAATGAAAAAAAGGGATGAACCTGGACTAAATGTTTGTTATGTTGCTGTTTGCACCGTGAGTGAAGGGGATGTTATATTTCATTGGGCAGATGTGTTTCATTCCATATGTAAGTTTACTATGTCCCCTATTTGTTAAAATGCTAAACATAGACTGCAGCTTCTGTTTGTTACTTCAAGACACTTGTCACAATATATCAAGTTCATTGGAATGATTAATTTCTATTGTAAATTGTCTCCTGAGTTGAACTAGGGCTCTTGCTTAAGATTTCCACAAACCGTTTGTTATAACCAAAAATAACTAGTTCACACAGAAATGTTTTATTTAAACAAAATGCATAGTGAGGTAATGGAGTGAAACATCCCCTTCACTGAGGGTGCAAATAGCAACATACCAAACGTTTAGTCCAGTGCAAGTCATTGTGGGAAAGGGGGCGTCTCTACAATACACTTTGTTGTGCTTACTTGATTTATCGAAGGCAATCCGTTTCCTTCATTCTACTGAGTAAACATAACTTCAGACTAACTTGGTCTAATTACGTTAACTGCACTTTTCATTTCCAAGTAAATATAACTCAACTTTAAGTAAACTTAACCAGAGGATATAAAGTAAACAACACTTATTAGTTAAGATGTGGATGGATGAGGATTAATGAAGAAAATTGTATAAGCTTCACATGTGCAGGCAGCTCATGTCAAGTTGTCCCTTCTAAGTTTGATGGTAAATTAACAGCAAAGTTCAGTATTTTTGAAAAACATTACCGTTCCGTAACATAACAGCAAAGGACTGTCATTTAACAGACTGCCTTTTATATTAACAGTTAAATGCTGTTTTTATAAATAACAGGTTAATGCTGTTGAAATCCTGCTGTAAATTTACAGCAATTGTTTACAGTGTACACTGTATAGTGTTATTTAAAGCCTTATAGAGTACTTTCTACACCCCGTCTTTTAACTACCGAAATTGACACCAACACTAGGAGGCATTCTACTCCAGCTGTTGTTATATTAACTCAGATAGAGTTAATGGAGTTTGACACTGCATATTTAACACTGGGGAATTTACTGTGTAGATGATATTGTGGCGTATACAAGCACTTGGGCTGAGCACGTTGGGACTCTGAGCGAAATCTTTGCTAGATTAAAAAAAGCATCACTTACACTGAATCTCGCGAAATGTGACTTCGGCCAGGCCACAGTCACATATTTGGGGAAGGAGGTGGGGCAGGGGCAGGTGCGCGCGCTCACCGCAAAAATACAGGCGATTCTCGAGTTCCCCGTGCCCAAAACTACGCCGTTTCCTGGGAATGGCAGGCTATTACAGAGGGTTCTGCAGAAATTTTGCGGATGTCGTAGTTCCCCTCACCAGTCTAACTAGTGTCACCAAGGCATTCATGTGGTCACCAGCATGCCAGAGCGCGTTTGAGTGTGCCAAGGCTCTTCTCTGTAGCGCACCTGTTCTTGCGGCGCCGGATTTTGCGCGACCCTTTAAAATGGAGGTGGATGCCAGTGCCAGTGGTGCTGGGGCAGTGCTGGTACAGGAGGATGGCTGCGGTATCGACCACCCAGTCTGCTATTTTTCCAAAAAGTTCACAAAGCACCAAATTCAGTACAGTACTATTGAAAAAGAGGCCCTGTCACTACTGTTTGCCCTCCAACATTTCGAGGTATATGTAGGGTCCAGCTCGTTACCCGTCGAGTTCCATACAGACCACAACCCGTTAGTTTTCCTGGCACAGATGGGGAATACTAACCAGAGGCTGATGCGGTGGTCCTTGCTTGTGCAGGACTTCAATCTAGCTATACATCATAAGAAGGGTAAGGATAACATTATGGCGGACGCTCTGTCTCGGATTTGGTGAATCGAACATTTTTGGGGGAAAGATTTTTTAGGAAGGGGGGAGTTACGACCCTGGCCGTATATTGTTAGTTTTATTATAACAGAGTCTTCTAGTGAATGGTAGGCATACATCTTGCTTAAGACATTTTCACATCCACTTGAGCTACCCCCACATGCGGCAGGGTGTTAGATGGCCACGTGGCAGAGCACTGCACAGCACGACTCTAGATACATGAAGACATCCCCACCCACGCACACTCTGACACCTGTCCTCCCCACTGACGAGACACAAAGAGTGAAGGCAGCTCCATGAAAGATTTACTAAGTAACTGAGGAGGTTTTCCTTAGAAGCTGAGAAGAGGCCGGTGGTTTGAAGTGAAAAGGAGGGAGGGAATTCCAGAGAGATTCCTGGAGAGTCCCAAGTATAATTTTGTATTCAGAGAAGACATTTAGTATTCTACAGCTCAGCAGTGATCATTCTCACAGAGGCTTTCACCAAGCCTCCGTCACGCCCTGGATCCTGTAGATTGCATCTCAAAAGAGTTTGATGGCTGATGGTAAGAGACAATTGCCAGCCCCTAAACACAGGCCAATTAAAAATTCTGACTTGGCTTTGAGAAAGTTTGAGACAATCATAACACAGAGGTCAACACAATCACGTGGCTGCATAGGGTTTAGCTTTTAAACAAAGCTGTGAAACCAGTGAATGTGAAAGGGTACAAAAACAACCTTACCTTGACGGTGGGTTTTGGTCATAATATCTAAAAACAAGTGCCCTATATTTTTCTGCAAGAGCACCAGCATGTTCTTATATTTGTCGTTATTCTGTTCGACAATTGGCTCTGAGTGACAATTTAGAATGGAGTAGTTTGCACATAAGTACATTTCCTAAAAAAAAATCAAAATCCTCATACAAATTCTGATATGGAAGTGGCTTGTCAGTAAAATTACTGTCATAAGCTACCCCTGTAAAATAAGGATTCTGCCTCAAATAATACTGGACATGCACCTGTGTGGACCTGTTTTGCCCTTTCCCAAACAGCTGTAATGTTGTGACTCCTTTAATTAATACACAGGCATAACACTGCCAAGAAACTAAATGATAGTACACTCCTATGGGCTACTGGGACGAAATCAACCCTCCTGAACGCAAGTTCTTTGTCAAACTCCTGCAACAGCACTAATCCTGTTCCTCGTGCAGGGTCCTTTCGAAACGTGAGTGCATTAGAGTCATAGTGCCCTGACAGCCAGTCCTCCCAGGAAAGGAGACCTCTCATCTGGCTCTGTCACAAATAATATAATTAGCTTAGGCTGCTTTGCAACCGTAGC
Source organism: Ammodytes marinus (assembly GCF_949987685.1). Classification (NCBI taxonomy): domain Eukaryota; kingdom Metazoa; phylum Chordata; class Actinopteri; order Uranoscopiformes; family Ammodytidae; genus Ammodytes; species Ammodytes marinus. The sequence continues at coordinate 20,927,359 of NC_137232.1, read as the reverse complement.
TATTTAGCTGCACTACAGTCACTGGATATACGGAACTTAAACCCGAGGATCGTAGGCGGAGAAGCACGTAGTTTACGGTTCCCTCTCACGGAGCGCCTCTTACATCATCAGCTACAGGAATCTGGAGTGACTTCTAGTCAAGAAAAAAACCTCAGGCGTATTATTTCGTTGAAATATTGAAACAAAGACAAATGCGAGAGCAACGTATTTTATAGGCTATACTATTGGCGTATCATTCTCATGTTGGCAGGCTACAAAGTTTATTCGCGCGTCCTGTGTAGACTGCGTGCGCTTAGGAGGCACCTGAGGAATTTGCTTCTCGAGCCAAGGTGGGATGGTCCTGCCTCGTGAGTGAACCTCTTTATCACTGATGCTTAATATCAATTCACCGGATTTACGGGACGGATATGCTTTGCGGGACGCGCGCGAGCAGCGAAGAAAAGCTCCGAACATGCACGCCGATAACCATCAAATGACACCAAACACGTGCAGTAATATTAAGCTGGTCTGGATCCAAAATTAAGTAGCCTTTTTTCGCACACCGGTGTGACTTGTTCACAAGCGCAGCTCACACCCTTTTTGTGTTTCCTCCCTGCTATTAGTTGCTGAGAACGCACGTTGTAAAATGAGGTCGGGAAGCATCCTTTTATTTGTCGCTCTCTGCTCTTTTACCGCTTATTATATTTATGAGCCCATTCCGGAGGAGATAGACGAGAGATGGAAACTAATGCTGACCAACTCTTTCTTCAGAAGTCTCAGCCACCTGGTAAGGAAAACTGTGTTCTTGCAGGCTGTCTTGATATTATATTATGTTACTGATAGGCTATCTATTAACATAATAGGCTATCTAGCACTGATTAGATAATTTTGCCTTAAATAGCCAAATAGGCCTATTTAAGATTATCTACCTTGGTTCTTTCAGATTAGGTAAAGTAGAATGTTAAACTTTTATTGTATTTTGCTGATGTGGATAAACATGCTATTTACAGATTATGTCAGATGATAAACCATGTGTTATAGTCCTGCTCAAGTGTTCTAATGATAGACTCTATAAAGGAAACTCCACTCTGTTAATGACTGTTTAACGCCATTGGTTTACCCATTGTGATTCTGCTAATACAGCTCTTTATAGGTTTCAAAACACAATCAGCTAATGCATGATTGTAACAGTATAAAAACGAGCATTGGCTTTATTTTGTCACAGCTTTCTCGATATATATATATCATTTCAGAAACTAGGAATGTATAATTCCAGTAGTATGAGCTATATCAAGGAAGCACTGGCTTATGCAACAGGACATTGTTCAGCGTTGTTGCTGCAGGGAGATTAGTTTTCAGTTTGAAAGACTGATTCTTTGTGAAGAAATCAATATATTTTAGCATAGAAATTGTCAATATTCTGTAAAGTAAGAGGCTGTGTTCATTGTGAAACATCTATTACACAAACACACTGAGCCAAGCCTTTATTTTTGCTGATGCTGCCATACTAAGGCCAAATGTATCCCTTGGCCAAGAACACAGTCTTCTAAATGATTATCTGGTCACGTTATAATTCAAATTATTTTCGATTTTAATTATTTGTTACTGCACACATTTCAAACAATCAAATTGTAAATAAAATGAATTTGTACTGCAATGTCCACTTTGGCTTTTCCTATTTTCAATTAAGCAAATGCAACAGAGTGGTCCAATTTCTTTATTTTATTTCTTATTGTTTTCCCCCCAGACTGTTATCAGTGCCAAAGAGCTTGGAGCTCTTTGATGAGTTTGCTGTGGTCACTGTGGAAGAGCATAAGATGATTAGCTTGTGATACCCACTGGCTGCCTACTTCATCAGACATAATGGATTAGGAGTCATGATTTTAAAACGTATCATTTAGTTATTATCTCTCAACAGATATAACTCTAGGGTGCTGATGACATTTTACCCGGCAATATTCACATGACTACAGTCTTCCTCTATTGGTATTATGGCCAAATAGTTGTGCATATTAGCCCTTTGTGTTTTGAACATTGGAGGCTTTTGTCAGTTCGATGTTTACATAGGATAAACTGGCTTACGTTAGCTTAACTGTATAAAACGTAATACTCATGGCTCAGGTTTGATGACCAATGAGAAATTATGTAGTGTGTCTCTACATTTCATGCTTTGTTTCCCTTTCCAGGCAGACCTCAGTGAATTACTGGGGCTGAAAGACTACATGGGGGTTATGTACTTCATTACTCTGGCTGAAAGAGTAGTGCCAGTGTCTGACGAGCATGTCAAGGTGATGGAGGAGAAGTTTGATGGAGTGGAGGTGGTTCTGTACCAGCCAAAGCAGCAGGGCAGTGACACTGACCTCATGAGAGCTGTCATATACCTGCATGGTGGAGGATGGTGTCTGGGAAGTTCCCGTAAGTGCACGGTTGGACTCTCTTCTCTTTTATTGCACATAATTATGACTGACTCCCAAAGATGGTTAGAAACAGTATAACATGTTTGTAATGCGCTCATTACACAGTGATGTACCTAATACTCTGAGAGCATATGCTGAACATTCCCTATTAAATTGATCTGGCAAATAGCTTTGCTTTATATAGATTCTCCATGACAGCTCTTATGACAGGATCCTAAATAATGAACGAAGTATCCAACACAAGCCACAACGAAAAAGCACACCGTCTGCTGGAGCAGTGGGAACCTCAGAGGGTGGTTACCCTTGCTGATCCAAACTGTAAAGACATGACATTCAGTCTGACAGATGTCATGCTGTGTTTGCAATCTGTTGAACGGTTGTAACATTTACAATAACATCAATATTTTAAGGCTGCACTGCTAGACCAGATGGCAGGTTCATCTTTGTTTCTGCAGAGTCACCTTCATGGACAATGGTGAACTGTCAGGAATGGATGGAATTCAATTGATGTTTTGGTTTTTCTGCCCTATGTCTTCCTATGCAGGTATGAGTCCGTATGATCTCCTGGCTAGAAAAATGGTCACTGAGCTAGATGCAGTTGTTCTCTCCGTAGAGTAAGTTAATTTTGTATTTTTTAGAACCAGGCATTTGCTGCCCCTGTAATATACTGCACACAGTTCACTCCTGCTACACCCCCTTTCTTTATCCAACACAGTTTTCTGATGTCTTATGTGGCTGTCCTCCTTCATTAGCTAAATGGACGTGAGGAAGCACTAGAGTGAAGCTAACATGTTTTCATTTGGATCTTGCCCAGCCTTTCCCCTTCAAAGCTACAGACACTGTTGTTTTTTTGGCCATCTGGCTCTAACTCTGCATCTCAGCGCTGTACCTTTCTTTCACAGTATACTCTAATTCACTCTTCAGTTTCTCTGCTTTATCAATCAACCTTGTATGTAAGAAAAGTACTTATTAAGTCATACTTTTTTGTGTGGTTGTGCTTGTTGACTCAGAATTTGACAATGGGCAGAAGAGTTGACCAGAGAGGGATGCGTTGTGGTATTGCCTTATCTGCCACATCCAAATTCCTGTCTGTAACTTGTGAAGGGTTCAATGAGTAATTCCAGAATTTCTCAATCTCATTCAGCCATGTGTGACATTTAGCTTATGGCTAAAGATGATACCGATAGGGCAGGAGACTATGTTAATGTATGTAATGTACCTTTATCTCTAAAGTGTAGTTGCAATTTCCAACACATGTATGCGTCTTCAGAAGACAATTCATATTAAAATGTTTGGGGAAAAAATGCTCTTAAACAAGCGGTTTCATTAATTGTTTTGCTGATTCAATATTACAGAACAAACTGAAACTCATTTTGTTTACCATTAATCAGTACAGTTGATCAATGTAGTAAATTATCACAGGTTTACATTAATAGACAGTTTTAAGAAAACATTGTGTTCTTATTTCACCACACCAATATGTTTTATCTTTCTGAATACAGGTACATTTAGTTGTTATACTGACCACTTTTACATTTACAGCCTGCTTGAGCTGAATTCTGTTTCTTTATTTTACATTTACTTTTACACACTAATTTCTTTATCCAAAACTTGAATAAATGAAATGAGACAGCAGATTTATATAGCTACTGTTTGTATTTGTGTTAAAGAAAACTAAATTAATTAATAAGCAGGTAAAATAAAATAACTATGAATGTGTCCTATATCTGAATTACATTTTTGAAATATGGCATTTCAACTGTGATTTTGTGGTTTGTTTGTTTCTCACCTTGAAAATGTCCTCATATTTATCATCCCTGGCTCTAATAATCTCCCTGCACATGTTATTTAAAACGGATGTTTATTTACATGCTCCTTTTGGGTTTTTCAGGTACCGTCTTGCTCCTGCTCACCACTTCCCCATCCCATATGAGGATGTATATCGTGTGGTCAAACATTTCCTCCAGAAGGGGGTGCTGGCCCAGTACTCTGTCGACCCAGGACGCATTGCTGTGTCTGGGGATAGTGCTGGCGGGAACCTGGCAGCTGCTGTCTCCCAGCAGGTACTTAATCTTTTTGTTCTTTCCCTGGTCAGCTCTATTATTCTTGTTCACATATTAAACTATACTGTATGAAGAAGACACCAGACAAAGTTAAATAGCCAGTTTATGATAAATAGTAATGTGTTACCCTGGACGACAAAAACGTGTTCTGTGCAGGATCTGAGGTGACCAATACTGACCTACTATTTCATATACTGATCTCAACTTTTCACCAGATAACTACACATTCCCTTATAATAGATAGAACAGGCAAGTGAGCAACAGTAACTGTCAAAACAGTAAAGATTGTGCTTTCACAAGAATCTTTTGGAAATGTATGTTCCTTGAGTTAATAATGGAGACCCCCCCCCCCCCAACAATTCAACAGCTCAGAGAAGAGACAAATAACAGACGTACAGAACACTTGGGGTGATCCATTAATTATCCTGAAAAAACCATGACCACCACATTGAGCTGAACGTTTATTTATTTCATCTGATTAAGAAATACAATTTTCTTCAAATGTTTTGACCACATGTTAATCCCTCTGTCTCTCATCACAGTTACGGAAAGAGCCTGGACAGCTGATTCAGTTGAAAGCTCAAGCACTCGTATACCCCGTGCTACAAGCTCTGGATCTTAACACGCCTTCCTATCAGCAGAATAAAGACATGCCAATTCTGCCCCGCACCCTCATGGTACGTTTCTGGAGTGAGTACTTCACCACTGACAAAGCCCTTTTCAGAGCCATGATGGCCAACACCCACAATAACCCCGAGTCTTCCAACCTGCTGAAGTTTGTCAACTGGAGCGCCTTTTTGCCTGAAACATATCGTAGCAAGTACAACTACAGTGCTCCTACTGTACAGCAAGGAGGCGGAGGAGAGGCATTTGGCAAGGATGGACCATCTCGATCATTGGCTGACCCGAGAGCATCACCTCTGCTGGTTCCAGACTCAGCTTTGCACTCTCTGCCCAAGGCTTACATTCTGACATGTGAGTATGATGTTCTCCGCGATGATGGGATCATGTATGTCACCCGACTCCGTGCTGCTGGTGTTGAGGTGACACATGAACACTATGACACAGGATTTCATGGAGGGCTGATGTTCACTGTATGGCCAACCGACTTCCTGATTGCACGTCGCATGACAGACAACTATATCAAATGGCTCAAGGAAAATCTGTAAAAAACTGTTACTTTATATGTATATTCATTCCAGTTCTTCAACACAATGCACAAATGTTTATTTGGGTGCATTTTTCCCATCTGGTGTTTCATTTGTTGCCTATTTTCTTTGGTCATGCTTTTTTTCTGTGAATATATTGAAAGCTATTTTAAGTTCTTTGTGTTTTGTAACTCAGTAGGATGCAGGATTCTTGTGTCCACATTATCTGGTTTGATTACCAAACAGCACATATGACACCATATTTCAAGTACAATAGTACTATTGTTATATTGTCCAACAAACTCATTACTACCAACAGACCTGAGGGGGAACACAGTTGGATAGTGATTGCTGGCACTGTGTGGTGCTGCACAGGACCTGCTACTGGATATTATGTCCATTTCTTTAGTAGTTTACATTAGTAATGCCAACCCAAAAATGACTCAACATTTCCATTTTTTTGTTTTTGTTTGAAATATTCAGTATAGGTCTTAGCAAAGAAGGCAAGGTTTTTCACAATGGCAAAAATGTATCTTGAGTTTGGCCAAAGCTAAGGAGCAAAAGAAGAGGAATTCCTATGATCTCTCTAGGGGAAATTCAATGTATTACTGAGTGCAGGTGATACTGAGATTTGTTCACATAACTCACAGTTTTGGCACATAGTCGAGGCTTGTTGTTATACAGTACCTCTCTAGTGCAGCTAGTTTAATTTCCACATATTTTCAGTAGTATAAAAACGATAATTACTTCAAGGCTCGCTTGCATTTTAATGGCTGCACATTCTGGCTACACACAATTCTAAAATTTGAGCATTCCACTCAGAATATTGGTATTTATAAGCAATCAACCTATTTTAGGCAATTTGCATACCTCCAAACATCCTTAATACCACGCATACACACATTACTGTTATTGCGCTTAGCTAAACGTGATTAAGTAATATTGCAAAGAGAGGGATGAATGTCCAACAAAGCATTTGAGTAACATTTTATTTGGAGCTTCAACATGTTCAGCACAAATACAAGTCTTAGGCTATCAAGAGTCCCATTTAAAAGGATGAAGTTGTGTTTGTGACTGTGAGTGTGTATGATTTTTTTTGTTCAAGTATTTTTCTATTGTAGTGTAAACAGCTTTATGTGTAGGAACCCAAAAAGTGAACTCGTTTGCGAAAAAGAAAATAAATGCACATTAAGTCATACATTTTACGTTCTACATGTTAATATTTAAAAGACTAGTATAGCTCTCGCTACAGATTTGCCTTTGTCTAATGAATATAGGAAAGTATAGATGAAAAAAGTCACAGATAAAGTAGCTCAAAGTCTCAGCATTTTGGCAAGGCATTGCTTGAATGTTTTTTTAACCAGTTTCTCATTTTGTTCAAGAAACAACACTACCACAACCATTTTCTTTGTGAGAGAAACCTGGCTCATTTGTTGAAGCACTGCTACATTCTCTATTGTAAATATGACTACTTCTGTTTTCGTTTCCATATCGGAGAACTTGATTTGCATAATTTCTCTTTTTATTGTTATCTGTCAATAAATGTTTGTGAACATTACCAATGGATCAGTTACTTGTGTGTGTGGGCAAATATATACAGACAAACTAGAATAGGTGTACTTGACTTAAAACATACATAGTGAAAGTGAAAAGGACAATATGCTGGGAAGGATATTCTGTTCAGACCGACACGGACTAAATCCACCTGGCACTGCTAAGGTGAATCATTCCCAGATGCATTTGTAGAGGTTTCACGTGGACAAGAGAACGAGTTAATCTATAAACACGCTTAGAAAAAAAAGCGTATTTTTTTCTATTTGGATAGCAAAGAGGATGATGCATGAAGGCGAACAAACCATTTACACAAAAGGTTGATTCAAATAGGTCAACCACATTCATCAGGACTCATTAAACAAAGCACTCCACGCCTCCTTGCTATAAAATGGACTATTTATACGCTACACTATGCTGTTCATATTCTTTTATACACTAACCTTGTGTGCAGGTGTGTAACTGGATACTTTTTTTGTAAGCACTTATTTTTCCCTTTGTAGATGAAATGGTTGAACTGTTTCCAAATTCCTTCACGGCTATGGAGGGCTAATAACAATAACGTGAAATGGATTATGGCAGATGATTCCTGGAAACTGTTAGTTATGCATAGTGGTTTTGCACGGATTATATCTACATACAGTAGAAAGTGCACAAATACTTACTCTGTTCACATACAGGAATGTAAGTAAGCATGCACACACTGCTCCTGCAAATATGCACTTTGTTTCAAACATGATTGCCTCGGGTTTGCAGCAACACTGCTCATAAGGCTTGGACATAAATAATTAAAAAAAAGTTATATACTGAATGATATGAAGCCAAATCCTGTCAAGGTAGATTTATTTGCTTTTTTAATTTAAATTCGTAGAGTGAAATTGATTACTACTACTTCTACCTTACAAATGCTTTATTCAAGACACCTTAAAGGCATCATAGGAGATTATCTGCAATATGCACTTTTTAATATGTTGTGAAAAGTGCTTTTTACACCCCAACAGCAATAAATGACTTATGGGCAATGAAAAAGAAACGAAAAACCCCCAAATTCTGTACCTTCTATAAACCTGTTAAAATGCTGACCAATCGGAGACGATGGACCCGTATCTAAAGAACCAATCACAATCCTGCGCGTTCTCTCCCCTCTGTGTGCGAGCCTGAGCGCGTTCACGGAGGGCAGAGAAAGCGTTCGTGCCATATCGTAGTAGGCTACCTGGCAGTGGACTAGACCTAGTGGAAGTAGCATAACAAGCTTACACAATGGAACCTACACAGAAGTTACCAGAGGTGTGGACTAGACTCGAGTCATGAATTTGATGACTTGAGACTCACTTGACAAAATGTAAAGAGACTTGCAACTTGACTTGGACTTTAACATCAATGACTCGTGACTTGAGCCTTTTGACTTGACAAGACTTGCTACTTTCCCCAAAACCCAAAGATTAAAAAGTAGGCTATATTTTTAAGTAGGCTACTGCTCTGTATCTTTCATCATGTAGCCTAGTGTAGGGGAGGAAACTGGTGGATGTCGCCTACCGGTACCGCGCTGATCTGCTTATCACTGGTTTCACTTCAGAGGTGTCGGCCAGAACACCACTTAAGGCCAAAAACGTCAGACTATAAGCATGAGAAGAGGAGTATGGTTTTTCCGCTCTTTATTTTCCTTCTTTCACAGGCACAGCAGCATAGATCGCAGGAAAAGAGACACAGGCTTACATTCCGCTCGTGAGGAGACGTTAGAACAGCTGTTGCGACCTGCGAATCGCGGCCGTCAATAACATCCATAAACTGTAACTTATAACAGCGATCGGGACTGCATGTACTTAGGCCTACTCACACACGGGTGATTCACATACACGTTTCAACTGTGTCGACTACTGCGGCAACATGCGCGCTCACACACCTGACCGAGAGAGAAGAGAAAAGGAAACTTACTAGACAGACCCTCCGGCCGACTGACGTCACGGCCACTAACTGACAGCTATACTGTCATCCACACTGAACAAAACTCATCTCAACACTCTATAAGAAATAACAACACTGTAACCTATAAACTTTGGGGCCTTTTCTGCATGTAGCCTATGTGTGAGTGTTTGTGTGTGTGAGTTAAATGTTAACAATCACTGGTAAACAGTGCAATTGGGAAGTGCAGCCAGCAGCGCTCGTGCACGGCTGTGTGTCGAGGGGTGGGGGAGGGAGTCCCGAGGGGAGAGGGAGGAGTTAAACGGAACTCCGAGGACAAGCTAATTTCAAATCATGCTAGCTCTCTCAGATCGTACAGTATAGCTTTAAGTTTAACATACAGCAGCAACCTTCCAAACAATCTTACCATGTGTCCTATGCCTTGTGGCCTCAGTGGCCCCAGTTGAAATGGAATTATATCCCAAAAGTGGTATTTTATTAGGATATCATATTATCTGTAATAAAGAGCTGGTTTTATACTTGTGCTCACACATACTTATGTGCAGCTTTTTTCTCATGGGCTGTCCCAGTACCACTCATCTGACCTTTATTATGAAACTTGAAACGGTCACACAGGGCCAAGCCTGATATTTCCTCTTTGCTTCTTTTGTTTGCTCAATCCAGGAGAGAAGCCAATGTAAATGAAATAATGGTTCAAGTGTGGTGTGACAAGTCATGACTGAAGGAATAGCACCTGATCCATTCTTTTGAAGTTAAGTGTGTTTAAATAAGGAACATTAAAATGATAATAAAACAGTATTTTTCCTCTAATGAAAGCAACAGAGACTATCAGCAAAAACAACCATATTTTTATATAGTTATTATTAATGCATTTGCACAGTTCCGATTTTTTCCCGGGAACGATTTAGGTCGGTCAGACCAGAACATCCTGTGTTTCCAAAACTATACTAAATCAAAGTTGTATCTGCTTTATCATCATCATGTTACCATTATTAATCTTACAAAGTAAAATATAAATACATTATCTCATCACAACGTACCTGTGGTCCCTCTTCATGGACGTATTCACCCGCTTCCTAAACATTTGCATAAGCCGCCGGCTGATGGTATTTACTGTTTATGTTATCAATGTGTAAAGGATAGCTACACAAGTTTCATATTACACAGGAAAAATTATGTAGGAAAAAAGTCAGCCAAAGCATTTGTCGGTTGCGTATAGTTAAGATTTATTTTTTATATTCCCGGTGTAAAAGTTTTGTGAACACAAAAATTATATAAAAAGTAAAATTCTATATGTGATTGACTTACGGTACTTATGAAATGCTCAGAAATCCAAAGATTAAAATGTTGCCTCTGAACAGCTTTGCATTCAATTTAACTTTAAATTAACAGAAAACACTGTGATCCATAATGGACATTATGTAAACAATCAAATCAATGTGAATTGGCCTTGCACTAGTGTTGTGATATGGCTAACTTTAAAAAGAGATCCTCTTCAAAATGAAACAAACATATTGACAGTCACACAGAAGAAGAAATACCTCAGCACAATCTTTTGAAAAACATATATTTCAAAATATATTTATTTTCTCACAAATCCTTAAACTTCCAATATTAATGTAAGTAGCAGTTGAGTTAATTGTAGCACATACAAAGGTAATAAAATACAATGCTGACCAAAAATAGTAAGCATACTGTATATGACACACATGCATCTCCATCATGACACCACACATATATATATATAATGATGCAGACACAAATTTAAACAGCAACCTATTCACACAATACTGTATGTGAGGTATTATTTAAAAACAAAATTTCAACAAAACTTTAAACAAAATACAATATGTAAGCTGATTCACCTGTGGATGTATTTTTTTTTAAGTATGCAGGGATGTTGTGTTGAACTATGTCAGGCCGGTTCTCCTTGCCGCTCTTTCTTTCTAACAAGCTTTCTGAACTTAGCCATTAAGAGCTCTCTGAACTTATCACCCATGAGGAAGTAGAAGACAGGGTTGATGACACTGTGCAAGAAGGCAAACGGGCGGCTCAAGATGTACAGGCCCTCTATACTCTTCCTTGTACACAGCTGAAGCCCTGGCTGGAGCTGTCCAGATGCTATTCTTACATTTCTTAGCACATGGTAGGGAGTATAGAGAACCAGAAACATGGCTGCAGCTGATGCTACAACCCTAAGAGGCCGCTTGAAGGATTTTGTCTTGCACTGCATAGCCTTTTCATGGACACGGAGCATATGTGCAATTTGATAGGAGAAAACACACAGTCCAAGCAGAGGGAGAATGTAACCAGACAAGGTTAGCCCCAGGCTGTAGCCCAAAGGATTATCCCATCCTTTGAGGCTGGCAAAATCCTGGCAGCGACTCCAGTTTCCACTTTTCAAATCATGGACCATCAGTGCTATCATGGGAGAAACTTCCACATTGACAGCTAGCCAGCTCAGCCCTGTCACGAACAGGGCTGTTCGTGGCTTCAGCAGGGGATGGTTCCGGGTTGGATATTTAATGAGCAGGAAGCGGTCCATGCTTAGCCAAACCATGAAGAGGATGGAAGAGTATAGATTCACATGCAAGATATAGCGGTTGAGAACACAAGCAAAGGGACTGCTCAGTGCTTGGTTATTTGCATAGAGATACGAGAGGCGTGGCAAAGTGCAGAGGAAAACAAGGTCGGAGACTGCCAGGCTGAAGAGGTAAATATTGCAACTCTGCCACTTCGGCAAAAAAAAAATGTAACCAAGAACAACCAAAAGGTTGCCAGGGAAACCAATGCAGAACTCTATGCCATAAAATGGTGGCAGGTAGTACCTCTCCAGGATGTCGTCTATTAATGTACAATTGAACTCCTTCAGAGAAGAGAAGAGTAGAGGAGAGAAGACAACAACAGGGTAGAAAATAGAATGAAAGGGTTAGGGAGGGGAATAGGGGAATAGAAGAGGTGGGGAGAAAACTGTGTTAGTGATGATAGAACTTCAATAACAAATTCAGTAAAACTAATCTAGGTTCAAGGCTACAGAAATTAGCACAACATATATTGTATATGTCAGGATAAGACTTACCATGCTGTTGTAGTTGAAGTACAGTAGTTGCAAGTTGTGTGAATAGGGAGTGTGATCATGAGCAGGTGCAGCCACTATCTGTACAGTGGAAACAGTTAACACTGAGTTATGCAGGTACTGGTGCCTTCTTACACTCAACAAAAATATAAACGCAACACTTTTGTTTTTGCTCCCATTTTTCATGAGATGGACTTAAAGATCTAAAATTCATTCCAGATTCACAATATTACCATTTCTCTCAAACATTGTTCACAAATCTGTCTAAATGTGTGATAGTGAGCACTTCTGCTTTGCTGAGATAATCCATCCCACCTCACAGGTGTGCCACATCAAGATGCTGATCTGACATCATGATTAGTGCACAGGTGTGCCTTAGACTGTCCACAATAAAAGGCCACCCTGAAATGTGCAGTTTTGTCTCACAGCAAAATGCCACAGATGCCACAAGCATTGAGGGAGCGTGCAATTGGCATGCTGACAGCAGGAATGTCAACCAGATCTGTTGCTCGTGCATTGAATGTTCATTTCTCCACCATAAGCCGTCTACAAAGGCGTTTCAGAGAATATGGCAGTACATCCAACCGGCCTCACAACCACAGACCACGTGTAACCACACCAGCCCAGGACCTCCACATCCAGCAGGTTCACCTCCAAGATCGTCTGAGACCAGCCACTGAGACAGCTGCTGAAACAATTGGTTTGCATAACCAAACAATTTCTGCACAAACTGTCAGAAACCGTCTCAGGGAAGCTCAACTGCATGCTCGTCGTCCTCATCGGGGTCTTGACCTGACTCCAGCTCGTCGCCGTAACAGCAAATGCTCACATTCGATGGCGTCTGGCACGTTGGAGAGGTGTTCTCTTCACGGATGAATCTCGTTTTACATTGTTCAGGACAGATGGCAGACAGCGTGTGTGGCGTCGTGTGGGTGAGCGCTTTGCTGATGTCTATGTTGTGGATCGAGTGGCCCATGGTGGTGGTGGGGTTATGGTATGGGCAGGCATCTGTTATGGACGAAGAACACAGGTGCATTTTATTGATGGCTTTTTTAATGCACAGAGATACCGTGATGAGATCCTGAGGCCCATTGTTGTGCCATACATCCATGAACATCACCTCACGTTTCAGCAAGATAATGCACGGCCCCATGTTGCAAGGATCTGTACACAATTCGTGGAAGCTGAAAATGTCCCAGTTCTTGCATGGCCAGCATACTCACCGGACATGTCACCCATTGAGCATGTTTTGGATGTGCTTGACCGGCATATACGACAGCGTGCACCACTTCCCACTAATATCCAGCAACTTCGCACAGCTATTGAAGAGGAGTGGACCAACACTCCACAGGCCACAATTGACAATCTGATAAACTCTATGCGAAGAAGATGTGTTGCACTGCATGAGGCAAATGGTGGTCACACCAGATACTGACTGGTTCTGAGTCCCCAGACCCCCAATAAAGCAAAAAAATGCACATTCCAGAGTGGCTTTTTATTGTGGACAGTCTAAGGCACACCTGTGCACTAATCATGATGTCAGATCAGCATCTTGATGTGGCACACCTGTGAGTTGGGATGGATTATCTCAGCAAAGCAGAAGTGCTCACTATCACACATTTAGACAGATTTGTGAACAATGTTTGAGAGAAATGGTAATATTGTGTATCTGGAATGAATTTTAGATCTTTAAGTCCATCTCATGAAAAATGGGAGCAAAAACAAAAGTGTTGCGTTTATATTTTTGTTGAGTGTATATGACATGGCTGGAAAATCCAATGACAATAACAATTCCATTTACAGTTGGCACACAGGCACTACACAGAGTTCAATTTTAATATTCAAAATGGAATGATCATACAAAACAAACAAAACCTCCTAGCAGACATGAAACCGTTGTTTGTACACCCATGACATGTGTCATACCTGACAGGTTGTGAGTTCACACCAGCATGCATGTTATGACAAGCTTGCATTTGTGATCATCTAAATGCATTTGAAACAAGGGTCATAAATAAGCTTCATGTCTGAAAAAATTTAACCTGTTAATGACTGCTCCAACTGCTGTTTACCGCTTCATTTAATCTCTCCCTGGTATCCTTCAGCCAGAAAAGACAGTGCTCCACTTAAACAATTTCATGTTTCATATTTTTACTAAATATATATTCACCTATTTATAATGTAAGACGACATGCATCATTGCAGGTTTGCATGGTTAATCTGCAGATGCTAGCAAATTAAGTCTAAAAACTAAGGGTTATTACAGCAGTGGCACAGCCAAATGTAAAAACATGAGTTTTAAAATGACTCTATCTCTATCATGTTTAGTGTCGACATCCTCATTCGGATACTACCTTTATCTGTCAGTTGCTGATCAATCAAATAATTCACTGTCAGTGAAATAATGTTACATTTAATTGTGTCACTAAAGCCATTATGGCATTGCAAGAAAATGCAACTCCTGAAATCAACCAAATGATAAGTCAGTTGTAATTGTACAGAGTTTTAAAGACAATAGGCTGTTGCAAAATGAAGTCATCCGGCTGTGCACTTAATCTTAATACAGCGTTCTTAACTTCCATCGTGCCAGTATCTGCACTGGCCTTTTAAACAACACTTTCCTAAATGTTGTTGTTCAATAAAAGTAATCAAAGTGCCAAATCTTGATTTCTAGACTCATAAAGCAACCAAAGGACCCTTCAGCTATGCACTTGACTTTGAAACATACTGTTCTTGTTTCCAGCATTCCTTTAAAATTGCTATAAAGAATACTATTAGGCCTATTAGGGCATCCCTCACAAGAGTTTACAGTACCGTATGTACTTTTTATGGACAAGCAGCAATAAGCAGTTTAAACGTTTAATGAAATAGTATAATTATCAATCCTAACCTTTTCTTAAATTGTATTACAATCTTGAGAATATCATCTTCTTCAAAATACAAGGAAGTGTAGAACATTCTTACTCTTCTTGAGAGATGCAGAGAGATTTGCCTCCTGTAGCGATCAATTGTGTGTCTGACTAATCTATCTATCTATAAAGCAAGAAACGTATGTCTGTCTGTGTGTGTGTGTTCCTGTGGCTCGCATATCTCTCGGACTGTTAGTCAGATCGGCCTGAGCTTCCGGATTTTTGTTGATGAGTAAGTATTCGATGTTATCACCATATGCTTCCTCATTACAGTTTTTCACAATTGTTTAAACACATTTTTTGGAACATCAGACACAATGTGCACAATCTGAAACTAATTTACCAACTGCTTAACCAATTCTGCTGAACTCTAAACACATTTCCTGCCTAAGACTCATATTCTCATTCTAAAACACACATTTTTCACAACACTACACACAATTCTCTATATATTGCACACTCTTCCTGAATTCTCTCTCTTGGTATTCACACAGAACACACTGCCAATCACATTTCTAAACTCAAAAGGCTTTTGTGCAGTTAGCTATAGAAGGGTCAGGGATGAGCTCCTGTTTGCTGTGATTTACAGTAGACTGCACATTTTGGTACAAATACAGTTTTTGCCGAATACTGTAAACACTAACAACCTCTAACTTTTGTCACCATGCCCTCAACCAAAGCACCAACCCTACAAACACGATATATGCTTTGCACTGTGTTTGAAATGCTCCAACACACTTCTTGAAAACAAATTTAACTAATTGAATACCAATCAGTCTAAACCCTAGCACTACAAATAGACCCCAGGTGAGCTCAGCTCCTTTCTGAGACGGTAAGAGTCAAGGAAAGAGGAGGAGAGAGAGCGACAGGAGTACGAGGACAAAGACGGCAACAGACGGAGACACATACAACCGGAACACTATAGTGGACCATTTTATAGATCATGGCCTATCAAAGAGGGAGCCTGGACAGAGAGTGCAGCTAAACCTGAGTCTCTCCATAATTAGGAGATTTAGACTGGATATCAGGTGATCATTTCCCTGTTGCTTCTCAAAGGGTGACATTAGCCTCGTTTGAGATGTCGCCGTCTTGCTAAGACCTGCGCAATTATGACGCTCGTCTTGCTGAGCGCACAGCATTTATGCAGCATTTTTGTTGTGCGTTCAGCAAGATGCGCGTCATAGTTGCGCAGGTCTGAGCAAGACGGCTCCAAGTCGAACGAGGCTAGTGAGTGTGATGTTGATGAGGCGATGTGGCCATATGCAAATAGGAGGCGGTATCCATAAAAGGATTCATAATCCAACCACCCAATTCCTTGCAACGCTGTTTTTTTTACCATTGTTCCCTAATTTTACTGTAATTCTTTCTTAGTTTATACTGAGACACTGAATTGCTTGAACTGCAGTCGTACCTATTCATTGTGTTAGTTTGAAATGGCAAAATAAACTATTCTGCAACATGTGTGTTAGGATTTGGCAAAAACCGTAAAGTATTTGTTGTTACTGTAGGTGAAAGTGTATGAACATGCAAAGGCATAATTCTACTTATAAAGCATTCATATAGTGTTTTGCATTTATACTATAGTGTTTTCCATTCTGCACACCAGTGTTCAATGAGTGCAAGAAATGTCTAGTCATATGATGTATGTGTTTGTCATTTGAAAAGAAAACACCATTTAGTGAAGAGTTAACACTGTTTTGAGGGTAAAGTGTGCTTTTGCAATGGAAGTGAAGGATTTTGCATTTTGTGTTTGAGTTTTGAAATTTGTGTTAAGGATTTTGAAAAAGTGAGGTAGTCTATCGGGAAATGTGTTTAAGCAATTGTGAAAAACTGTAACAGGAAACTAATATTGCGTGTAGCATCTTCTATCGCCTACAGCTACTTGGTAATTTCCACAAGCACTTTCAGTTCCCTTTTTTATGGCAATCAACTAATGCTTGTAATCACATCTAATTCTTCCCTTGTTCTCACACATCTTCTATCTATAAAGCAAGAAACGTCTGTGTGTCTGAGTGTGTGTCTGTGTGTGTTCCTGTGGCTAGCATATCTCTCGGACTGTTAGTCAGATCGGCCTGAGCTTCCGAATATTGCTTTTGCACGGCACAAAGGTGTGCACCCTTGATTGATTGTGAGGTTTTTTGGACCAAATATGAACATGTAGAAGTTATCATATTTATATCATATACTAGCGGCGAATACATGCGCGCACTGAAGGCCACAGTATCCGACGGGCATGAAGTAGTCTCCGGCTAAACGCCACCTCCCTCTGACTTGACTGGCCGCTGCGACCAAAGCATGAATTTACTTGAATTTTATATACTATCTATGGAATTTACGAACGGGGGACACACAGCAGATCGACACAGCCTGGTGTTACTTCCTTATTCAATGCACCCAACTTTCCAAACAAAACGTTCTTAAACCTTTCCACAGACATCACCAACTCCTCAAACCTGTCCGCTTTAGTGGACAAAGGAATTTGCACTAAGTATATGCCGACGCTAACATGCCCACAAAGTTTGGCAGCTAGGCGCAGTTTTCCCTCGTTTTGCTATGAACAAAAGATCATGCGGCAGGCAGGAACGGGTCTCTCCCCACGGGGGAAAAGTATCCGACTGAAACGGCCGATTCGGCTCAGTGCGCTTTTATGTACGGTGCAGCAGATGCTTCAGTAAGTCAATTGGCCAGGTTTTCATGGTGGTGATGAATGTTCTATGATCTGCTTCACATCAACACAGGTCGGCTGTTACACAAATCTCAGGTTTATACGGTGACATAGTTTTTAATAAAGCAGCACTTATTCATAAACCTAAGCTCCATCAAGTAGCCTACACTTCCCCCCAGCCTGGGGATTTTCCCCCATAATATGAATCATTATCAATTCAATATCATTTAACGTCCTGATGCAATTGGCGCTGGCCTATGATGATAAGATGCCATTTGCAACAAGGCTTATTTGCTTATCGGAATAAATTTTGCGCTGGATTTGGAATATTCCCTCATTTAAATACATGCAAATGGGACTGGAAACGTCTACTCGGCAGGGGAGTTTGAGTCTACTGTAGTTTGCTCACATGTCAGCCTTTGCACGTACTCTCTGGATAGAGCTCTATTTATTTTTTTCATTTTCACCAGTTTAGCGGTTAGATTAGTTTCAAATCAGTACATTTTCGCCGATGTTTTCTCCATTGACTTGGCAGGAAAATATTGTTAACAATTTGACCTTTGAAAACTAAGGTCAACTTTTTATATAATGTGCTGAATGCATCATGTTTGTGTCATGACCGACCAATTTCATAAGACAAAAATACAAAGTAATGTCCAACAGGGATGGAGCATTGCATTGTGAGATTCATGCACTGAGCAGTGAATTAGTTTCTATATAGTGTTTCAGAGCTACTAGTACACTCAACAAAAATATAAACGCAACACTTTTGTTTTTGCTCCCATTTTTCATGAGATGGACTTAAAGATCTAAAATTCATTCCAGATACACAATATTACCATTTCTCTCAAACATTGTTCACAAATCTGTCTAAATGTGTGATAGTGAGCACTTCTGCTTTGCTGAGATAATCCATCCCACCTCACAGGTGTGCCACATCAAGATGCTGATCTGACATCATGATTAGTGCACAGGTGTGCCTTAGACTGTCCACAATAAAAGGCCACCCTGAAATGTGCAGTTTTGTCTCACAGCAAAATGCCACAGATGCCACAAGCATTGAGGGAGCGTGCAATTGGCATGCTGACAGCAGGAATGTCAACCAGATCTGTTGCTCGTGCATTGAATGTTCATTTCTCCACCATAAGCCGTCTACAAAGGCGTTTCAGAGAATATGACAGTACATCCAACCGGCCTCACAACCACAGACCACGTGTAACCACACCAGCCCAGGACCTCCACATCCAGCAGGTTCACCTCCAAGATCGTCTGAGACCAGCCAGTGAGACAGCTGCTGAAACAATTGGTTTGCATAACCAAACAATTTCTGCACAAACTGTCAGAAACCGTCTCAGGGAAGCTCAACTGCATGCTCGTCGTCCTCATCGGGGTCTTGACCTGACTCCAGCTCGTCGCCGTAACAGACTTGAGTGGGCAAATGCTCACATTCGATGGCGTCTGGCACGTTGGAGAGGTGTTCTCTTCACGGATGAATCTCGGTTTACATTGTTCAGGACAGATGGCAGACAGTGTGGGTGAGCGCTTTGCTGATGTCAATGTTGTGGATCGAGTGGCCCATGGTGGTGGGGTTATGGTATGGGCAGGCATCTGTTATGGACGAAGAACACAGGTGCATTTTATTGATGGCATTTTTAATGCACAGAGATACCGTGATGAGATCCTGAGGCACATTGTTGTGCCATACATCCATGAACATCACCTCACGTTTCAGCAAGATAATGCACGGCCCCATGTTGCAAGGATCTGTACACAATTCTTGGAAGCTGAAAATGTCCCAGTTCTTGCATGGCCAGCATACTCACCGGACATGTCACCCATTGAGCATGTTTGGGATGTGCTTGACCGGCGTATACGACAGCGTGCACCACTTCCCACTAATATCCAGCAACTTCGCACAGCCATTGAAGAGGAGTGGACCAACATTCCACAGGCCACAATTGACAATCTGATAAACTCTATGCGAAGAAGATGTGTTGCACTGCATGAGGCAAATGGTGGTCACACCAGATACTGACTGGTTCTGAGTCCCCAGACCCCCAATAAAGCAAAAAAATGCACATTTCAGAGTGGCCTTTTATTATGGACAGTCTAAGGCACACCTGTGCACTAATCATGATGTCAGATCAGCATCTTGATGTGGCACACCTGTGAGGTGGGATGGATTATCTCAGCAAAGCAGAAGTGCTCACTATCACACATTTAGACAGATTTGTGAACAATGTTTGAGAGAAATGGTAATATTGTGTATCTGGAATGAATTTTAGATCTTTAAGTCCATCTCATGAAAAATGGGAGCAAAAACAAAAGTGCTGCGTTTATATTTTTGTTGAGTGTACATGCTTACTTTGGATTTTGGCACTGTCTCATCTGCTTAAAATTATATTTAGACCTTATAGACCAGATAAAAAATAAAAACATTAATCTAAATGTCATTTTGACTATCAGCACATCTTGAGGTCAATGAGAGCGGTTCCATCTGGATATTTTAATTCCACGTGACTGCAGTGTGCATGTATGCAAGCATTGTCTGATCTACTGTGTCAACTATTTTAATCAGGGGTGGATTACTGCACGGGCACACGGGCTGTCCACCCTTTACTTAAGTCAAAAAATTGAGCAGCATATTATTCTTTATTAAATGAATGATCAGTGATGTCATTCTGGTGTACAGGGTGACATTCAAATGTGCAGCTAAAATGGAACCAGGCTAGGCCCAAAAATATTTAAAAATAAAATGCTCCCTATTCACACAAACAAGATGCTACATTTTAACTTTTTAAGACATCTTGATTGATGATGACTTTTAAGACTGTACATTTACCAATCAGTACAATTTTTTTAATATAGTAATGATCAAATTAAGGAAATAATGCATTACAAATGCCCTGTTTGTAATTCGATAATCTTCAAGGAAAATAATATGATCTACAACTATAATGTACTAACTTTTATTTGGAACATATGCAGATAACAAAACACCACAGTGTTGTCGTCTCATATTTCATTCCATTGTGTCAAGCTCCTTTCTTGTGGTTGCACAACACTCCCTGATCTTTGATAGTGTTGATTCTGATAGGCAGCCTGCAGTATATTTTGGCAACACAGCTTACAATGTTGGTCAGCCTCTAGAGAGCACATGATCTACTGCTGAGAGACATGTGAGGCAATATCAGTGTAGATTTTTTTTTTTTACCTTACCCTGCAGAGAAAATAAGCCACGTATAATAGAATAGGCATGTACTTGAAACATGAAACCCAGCCTTGGTCTGATAGAGGTTTGTTTGGTTATATTACTATGGGATCAAGAGAATTTCTGTGCTTTAGTAGTGGAAGGATTTTTGCTAGTGAAGGCGATCAGTGGAGCATTGGCTTTAGTCTTTTTTTTTTTAAACTTTGCTTGTGTAGGCCCTATAGAATAATTTAACTTATAGGCCTATATAATTAAGAAACACATGCCAAATACAAATTCTTCTATCTGTTATTCCTTCATATGTTTGATATAGGCTAGTTCAACACATGTTTTTTCTTGCCATTAGGCTATATGTAGTCTCGCAAAGCCAGACCAAACTACAGCAAGTAGTAGGGTCTGGAAGCACTCTGTTTAGAGCCGTCTATTCGGGTGGGGAAACCGGGGAAACTGGGCTAGCCTGTTTGTATTTGTTTAAACCAATCACAATCATCTAGGGCGGGGCTAACCCCGGGAAGCAGCAGCGGTGTCCTGCAAAATAGTGCCGGGGGGGGACTTATTTTGATGGAACGTCTTTACGTCCAGAGACTGTCAGAGAAATGGCTAAACCCGCAAACGCCACACAAAAACTATTAAAGACAAAAGGAATATACATAGTGTGTTGCTTTCTAACCAGCATGTCAAGACACCATACACTTTAGCCCCCGAGGAGCTCACGGGATAACTTAACCGGAGTTAACTAGCCACCCACGTAGTGTTATCTCTGGTAACATTATCATCGGCGGTTGAGAGGACGGCTACGGCGGTCGAGTAGAATTTTTAGCATTCGAGAACTTATGTCACCACCTCCTATCGCTGTAGTCAGAGCCGTAGTCCGTCTGTTTACAGGCAGAACAGGGTTTTGACGTTGTGAGCGCTACACCAACTGCAGCAAGTAGCCGTAAGAGTTGCTAGGTGATAGTGGAAGCCGTTGGAATCTTTCCCCGTCGCTAAAACACCGCTGCATAGTCCCTAATTCACCAAAGAAAGGGAACGGCGGATCTTTATCTAGCTGGTTATAAGGTCCGGTGCTCAATTCAAACCCCCACGCTTCATTTTCCAGAGTTTATGAGGGTATTTCTGCCCGGGGGTAGTTGTACAATGAAGTTGGACAGCTAGGCTAAGCTAGGATGCATCCCGGACCGCCGCCGCCAATATTATTATCCCGAAGTATCGCCACACTTTATATCTGTCTACAGTAATGTGACTTCTCACACCCTGTGTGTGTGTGTGTGTGTGTGTGTGTGTGTGTGTGTGTGTGTGTGTGTGTGTGTGTGTGTGTGTGTGTGTGTGTGTGAGAGAGAGAGCGCTGCACATAAGCACACGGGTTGACTGAGCGAATTGTTTCCGAATTTGAGGGGGATCACAATAGGGGAAAGCCAGCAACCGGGGGCTGCGTAGCTTTTCGACGCAAGCGAATAGACGCTGGCGGAAGTGGTCATGCCAGACTAGGCTATATGTAATTAGAATGCCCTCTGGTGGCAGACCATGGCAAATACATTATCATATTTGACCGCGAAGGCCGAACCGAAGGCCGAGGAGCGTTAAATTAACCCTGCATTCCAATTCACATACTTTTTCTTTTTACTACACTACATAGCCTACTAAAGTACAGAAGAGTTTAAGGGCCAAAGGAGAGAAAAAAATCAGATAAGGAAGATTGTTTTCTCATCATGTCGAGAAATGTCAAAAATAAAGACAAATACTCCAAAATGCAATTGGAGTTAGTAGGGCATTTATGTATGTTCAGCATACTACAATTGATGTGCATGTATTGGGACATCCTAAATCTTTTTCTGGCATACTAAATAGTAGGGAAGTATGGGGATTGGAACGCAGGGCCAATGAGATGGTCTCCGTAGAGCATTTCTGGTTTGCGTAACGAGCCGTTACCTTGCGTGGTAATCCCAACCCTGACTGCTAGGAACCTGGATGTGACACTTGATGACCAACTCTCCCTCACTGCAAACATTGCTGCACCAACCCTTTGTGTAGATACATCCTGCACAACACCAGAACGCTATAGTCCCCTTGTAAACCCAGAAGGCTGCACTGGTTCTATTCCAGGCATTGTCTATTGTCATCTCAAATCTAGACTACTGCAACTCCCTCCTGGCTGGTCTTACTACAAGTGCTTCCTGTCCTCTTCAGCTCATCCAGAGTGCAGAAGCTCAACTGGTCTTCAACCCAAGTTATATCACACTACACCACTCCTCATTGGTTTCCATCATCCACTTTCATCATCCACTTCAAGATAGTAGAAATTGCATACCATGCTTTGAACGGATCAGGCCCAGTTTACATACAGGACATGGTTAAACATTACACCCCAGCCCCTCCACTCTGCTCTGCCTCTGCCAGTCTGCTTCTGCTCCTTCACTGTGAGGGACACCTACTCGCTCAACAAAATCCCAACATTAAGGTTCAGCCAAATTGAGTGTAATGTTATACATGTGTTGGATACCCTTTTTTATTTCTTCTTATTCTTTTTCTGCATTTATATAACCCCCAACGGTGATACAAATTGAACCCAGCAGAGGGCAGCATTGGCCTAAAGCTCAAAGAGTGATCTTAAACTCCACAAGTGTCCTAACTTACTGTATGTTTGTGGAAATTACATTGATGGAACAATTAAAAAAAAACATTATCTAAAAAGTGAAATAAAATTATATGAAATAATTTTTTAAAGTTATACATCAAGATGGATTAATGGAGGTCAACACGGAGAGAATATCCTGATGGTCCGAAAATAAGACAGAATGAGAAACAGCGAGACAGGAGAGAAAAAGATAAAACAGAGCTTGTGATGGACGAGTAATTAGAGGGGGGCAGTGCCAGTGTTTCACAGTGTCCTTATAGCTTGTGATTGTGTATGTGTGTGCACATGTTGGTGTGTCTGTGTGGAAAATGAAGAAATCAAAAGGTGATGGACCTTATTTGTTTCACTTCTTTTCATTCCTGCATTTCCTCCTTAGATGGGCAATGTGTCCTGAATGTAACCTCACACACACACACACACACACACACACACACACACACACACACACACACACACACACACACACACACACACACACAAAAGGTAGACGACTTAAAAACACCAAATATAAATTCTGCTGATAGAATATAAATAAAGTATATGACCTGACAGGATAGGTGTTATTTTAAGAGGATTGTCATGTGACTGAATGCGTATCTCGATTTGGGGCCATTGTTAGCGAGTGTTCCTATTAGCCCCTGTAGCTTCAACTGTCCCAGTTCTGGAAGGTGACACACTTAGAGCTTTATCACTACAACTCTGTGCTAATTATCAACATGTCTCACTTTTGACAGTGAGTTAATAGGATCGTTGTGTGTCACATGAGATGGAGACCGAGCAGTGAGAGATTTAATGGAGACATAGCATCTGTCCATTGCATAATGCTGAGTCTGTTACATCAGGAGGTTTAAAGTGCAGCATCAAGTCCTCTAGCTGCCTGCTCTCTCAGTGCCCTTAACATGAGCTATCCTCTGGGCTCTCGACTTCTTGGCTTGTCTTGTAAGACCCTCAACCCTTTTGGCCAATTTGCAGTTTGACTTCAGTGAGAAAACCAGTTAGACTGCAGAAAAACATTATACTGTGTATACTGTATATATACTGTCTACATTAAACAGTATTGAATATTTCTTTATTCAAAATTGCCCCAATAATTAAAAGAATAACAATTAT
Organism: Ammodytes marinus; assembly: GCF_949987685.1. Lineage (NCBI taxonomy): Eukaryota > Metazoa > Chordata > Actinopteri > Uranoscopiformes > Ammodytidae > Ammodytes > Ammodytes marinus. The sequence continues at coordinate 20,902,672 of NC_137232.1, read as the reverse complement.
TTCCTGTGTTTCCGTACAGTCGATCCATGCGCACACAGTTCACAACTGCAGGTCTGTGCCCTTTGGCCTGTTTAAAGCCTTTTTGAGAAAACATTTTAATTTAAACTGCCTCAATGAAAACTGCCAAGGTGACAAGTCAACTGACAAGGTGGTGAAACCAAGTCAAGTCTTTTTATTTTGAGAGAAAATCAAATTAAATAGCTAGGCCCCCCTTATACTATTTTAGAGGTCTCCCACACCCCCAGTTTGAACCTTGTGACTCCTTCATGTCTTTTTTGTATTATTTGCCCTACTGTGGATCTATTTAATTTTCAGTCACGGCATCTCAAGAGGCTTGTTTTACACACGCTGGCGGTGTTTGCTGCGTCAGGCTTTCTCAGCGTTACTGATATGATTGCCTCTGCTGTCTACTGGAACGTATAAATTCAAAACCCCTGTCAGGTCAGCTAACCGTCAGCTAATCGCTACGCTAGTCACTGGACATGTTGCAGAGCTAAGACGTCCTGTCCTCAGTAGGGGCCAATTTCTAACCCTGCCATGTTTTCACTAAAGCCGCTGATAGCCAGCTCTCAGGGTCAGTCAAGCTCAACTAATGTCAAGCTGTGGCTATGCTTTACATCAGTTTGTGAAACTCCTACAAAATCTCTGCCTCAATGCTTCCCAGCTGGAAAAAAGGCAAATGCAGAATTTATGCGTGGTTAATGTATGCATTTTTTTCATATAATCAAATGTCAGCAGTATATAGTCACCTGCTTTTCATTTTCTTAAATGGTATCTTGAGTCTTTGAGGATTTTTTCACAAGCTATGAAAATTGTTTCTCACATTAAACTGGTAGCTGTGTGACAAACAAGAGTGTGCTCAGAACAGGAACATCTGTGTGTGATTCGCCTGTAACATCCGCCGGGTTCATACGACTCTTTTTGGCAGATGACAGTTGTACAGTTTCTTTACATGAGCTGTTTTCCTATCAAATGCATACACACACACACACACACATACACACACACACACACACACACACACACACACACACACACACACACACACACACACACACACACACACACACAAGGCCTTTCAAAGTCTTCTCTAGTTTCATTACTGGCATCACCAGGTTTTACAGATGTGATCATTACCGCATGGCACGTAAAATAATGGCCCTCCTGTTCTGTGTATTGACTTGATGACATCATGCCACTGCTGTAGGAAAACCTGGGGGCCGTGCAACAGGTTATATTATGTAAAACACATTGCAATGGTTATGCGTGTTAGTAGAGACAGTAACTGCTTGTAAGCCTCTTAGACGATTGGAAAGTATTGTACATGGCTCTGAACAGGACTCTTGTCACTAAGGCTGGGTATTGTTCAACATTTTTTGATATCGATAAAGATGCCAATACTTTTACTTCATTCCTGTTCTAAATCGATTCTTTTTTGATAGCAATTTTATAGGACATTATGGTTAAAAACACATATTTTTCTTGTTTTTCAGCTTCTAGGCATTTACAAAAATATCAAAAATGGTTTACTGATGTTAACTGCGTAACCCATGTTGTAACCTATTGCATTTTTCCTTGATGCCTCCACACAGTAAGTCACCAGCACTTTTAGATCTTGGCACATCAAGAATTCTGTTTGCTTGTTGGCTCACTGACTTTGAACGACAAGACATTTGCCGATACTCGACAATTTGAGGCATTTCAGTCGGTGCCAAAAAAGTATTGCACTTTGTTACCCAGCCCTACTTGTCACTCCTTTTCTGCGAGACCAGTCATCTCTCAGTCAAGTGTGAGCTAATGACGGACAACTTCCTTTTGCCACTCTGACATCAGCTGTTCTTTACTCCTCTATGTTTTTCCCTCTTTCCTCCCTGTTAAGGTTCTTCCCCCCTCTTTTTTATCATCAGTGTAATTTTTTTGACTGGTCCCCCCTTCTTTGTATGATAGCAGACACAAACAAACACAGCCAGAGGGTTATATTCTCAGTTTCAACATTTGGACCAATGGCTTGTCACATCTGCGGCTTTTTCCGTGAGATTTCCGTGTCAGGGGACTGGGAATTCTCATTTCTCTATGGAGGACGTCACTGAAGTCTGTCTCCACACTCAAGAAGAGAGTTTGCAATAGGCGCTTGGAGGAAAACAATGCATAATTTGGCGATATAAAATGTAAGCTGGTGAGCTAACATTTGACATAAAAGCATAGTTGTCAGGTGGAGAAGCATTTTCTCTGTGGGGTCTTTCACTTCCTGGCTTGTATGTGTTGGCACCACAGGACTCACCCACAGTTCTCCTAAATTACACACCCACAGGAATTTGTCTTGGTCTGCTCGATTTTAGTAAAGATCATATTTGGTGCTTCGTAGAATCGGGATTCATAGAAATGTAAGAGTTTTTTTCGGCTGTGGAGAAAGTTTATGTTTGTTTCTCCATTAAGAGAGATCTGTAATGAAAACACATGATATTGATTGATAAGTCAAATGTTGTGCTTGCTTGTGTGTGTACATTTGTCTGTGTTTGTGAATGTGGTGGTGGCCTCTGCTTTTATGCCTTCTTCGTCACCGTTCAGTCGCTTTGCCTCCCTCCGTTCACTCCTCCCCAGGTGGCGATTATGAGTGGCATGATATGTCTCAACTTCGTGCTCTGCTGCTCAAAGACAAAGAAAAAAAGGATAAGAAGGGAATAGAAGCAGTCTCTCCCTTCTCCAATTTCCAGTTCCCACTCCTGCTCTCAGCAGGAAGACTGGATGGAGGTCTCGCCTGCATGACATCCCAGCTCTCTGCTTGTGTCATGGCTCCAGTTTCAGCACCACGGATTAGATTAGGCTCATATTGACCCGCTGACTCACTGTCCTTGAGTTATGTTGCGTCATGAAGGGGAGTCTTCATGGGTATGTGGTCAAGGAGGGGTTGATCTAAATTGGATTTTTGCTCAGATGGAGATAAATCTAAAATGAGCCTGCATATACTCTCTGCTGCATTTCCTCTTTATCTTTGTAAGCACGACCTTGTCTTTAATAAAAGTATCACTGACCTAATGCCTGTGCTTGTCTAGACTGAAATATTTCCAACAACATGAGGGATTGCCATGCAATTTCATACAAACATTCATGGTATATTCACAAAATGAATCCTATTGATGTTGTTATAACCCTCCACTTTTCCTCTATGTTGAATGGTCTTTACTACTATTCGATGTATTGCCATTCAATTTGGTACAAGTATTCATGGACCCTAGCCTGGTCCTATCAGACCATCATACTTCATTTCATTTACACAGAAGGTGCTGGAATCACTTAATTGACAAAGGTTAACTCACTTGAAGGCGGGTCTCTGTTCAAGTTTTAAAAAATTGGATCTGCCCAGTGCCATTCTAGATCTGCCGACCAATCGCATAATGTTTGGTCATGACATATGTCATGCGCCGGCTTCTGACTACAACTGAAACTGGTGCACAACCTCAACATCATTGTTCTCAGCCACTCCCTCTGTTCGCTGAACTTTTGTTATGAACCCTCACCTTCTATCATCATCATCAGCCTAAAATATGAATGAATCCAACACAGGTTTATTTAAAAAATATGTCTGTAAAGCTAGTTTCTATCAGCATCAGCTGTAGGCTACTTTGTTTTTAGTGCTAATTGGCTATGTGCGCCAGAGCCGGCCCGAGGCATAAGCGAACTAAGCGGCCGCTTAGGGCCCCCGACTGCCTGGGGGGCCCCCTAAAAAAAAAAAAAAAAATTTTTATTTTTTTTTTTTTTTTTATTTTTTTTTTTAGTTTGTGTGTTTGATATTAACATCATATTATGCAAATGTGAGTTATCATACAAAAAAAAGGAATAAAATGTTTTGGTCTAGATAATTAATAGCCTAAAAATGTAATCAGTTCATCTGGGAGGAAATCCGAAATTATGTGATTATGTCACGTTCACATCCATGCACAGTGTGTATTGAGTTTATTGAAAAACAATTGGAAATGGGGCTGCCCTCAGTTGCCCATGCACTGTGTATAGTCTATAGCCTATTTCAGCCTTGTCTGTGGAAAAAAAGATACAGTAGCTGGACAACAGAGTTCTTCTGCTTCGTTCCTCACACTGCATTTAAATGCATTCATTATATTACAGAGAAATATGTCCCGTAAAAGAAAAAGAGCTCCAAGCCCAACCCAGAGGACCCTCCATAATATTTTATTTTATATTAATATTTTTATGGAAAATCCATGTGTCCTTCTTCAATAGCTTCTAATTCATCTGACCCAGTGTCTCCAAATTATTTGTTCACACAAAATTTCTCAGATTTAGCCTCTTAATTTTCCTCTCAAAGTGCACCAGATTCATGCATTTCACTTTAAAAAGGTTAAAAAAATCTCACGGGGGGGCATACCCCCGGACCCCCCTAGGAGGGTCTGAATCTCGGCTGTCTAATATTTTCGCACAGCCGCACAGTGGAGGCACTAGCGGAAAACACTGGATGTGTGAATGATATTTAACACAGATCTATAGTTTCAGCAGCGCTAACATTGGAGAGGGGCCCCCTAATCATATTTCGCTTAGGGCCCCCTGAAGGCTTGGGCCGGCTCTGATGTGCGCTATCATGCTTAACTAAAACAGAGAACATGGTAAACAGCATACCTGCTCAACATCAGCATGCTATCATTGTCATTTTGGCAACATTAGCGTTTAGCTCAAAGCTGTGCCTCAATGCAGCCTTGCAGCTGCTAACATTGATGTTGACTTTTATTGTTGTTAGGGCACACTACTGTGGACTCTACTACACTGCAATAGTTCTTGGACCACTAAGTCCCCCTGAACTTAAAGCCTCACATGCACAGTACCTACTTCTTTCACATCTGCTGTCCAATTAGCTTTTTTCTATCAACAACCCCACTCCACCACCATAATTACCTTACACCGCCTTCTGACTCCTGAATTAACCTCTGTAACCTCCATCACATATATACAGTATCTCCACACAGAACAGCCCACATAGCCCAAGACATGTTTCTCTAAAACCTAAAACCATTTTGGTGTGTTTGTGTAGGATGTTGTATTTTATTGGACTGTGTTTGAATACTGTCTTATTATCTCTGTGTTATTTATTTCACCACCTTTGATGTAGTGGCCTCTTTCATTGTATCACTCTGTATAGAATGACACAGACACACATTCACAAACCACATGTAGAAGGGTATATAAATTGTGATCGGGAGCCACAGGTATGTGTCAAACAGATGTGCTGCTGATAGGAAGCATGGAACAAGGAGGATGAATGCATTCTACTGTGGAGAATGACATGGTGCAGTAGGGCAGAAAGGGCTTTGATTCAATTCTAAAGAGAGCTTCCCAGATTTCATTAACCTGAGACTGCATTCTTATGGAGAGTGTAAAACTCTCTTCAGTAGACAACACGCGTGGGAATCCATTTTATGGATCCCATTCTTTTCTTGTATTCCCATTCCCCCGTTTTCTTCCCTTTCTTCATTGTTCTCATCACTGCTTTGGCAGAGCTCCAACAACAAAGCTATTCCATTGGCCTGCTGACTCTACAAACAGCTTTACAACATTCCTGAGCAAGAATCATGCCTTCTCTTCACCTCTGTGTACACACTACACCTTGTCCCACAGAACTCTCTGATACCCTTTTCAAAGACCTCCCAGCAACATGCTCATCCTTGTGCTGCTTGAACTCTGTCCGGTATTTTACCACAACCCCACAGATTGCAGCCTTACCTCTTGCTATGGTTATATTTCTTTTTTCTGTTCTGTGTAAACACTGCACACGCATACAAGCGTGCACATGGTCAGCTATATTCTGTGTTTATACGAGCGGGGATAGAGGCGGTTTAAGCACTGTAAACACGTCTTAAACGGATGTCTGCTACACAGTGTGGGTGATGTCAGCCCGTGTGCGACCTGAGCCAAGTTCAACAGTCTACACATGCGAGAGGGCTGTCGCGTCCAGGAAAACATATACCCAAAAAAAGCCAATCTAGCATTGGCTGTGGCATCAGTAGTCTGGAGCAAACATCATTACGCTAAGAACTGTGACTGCAGAGCAAAGAATTGAGTTAGCTCAGACAGTCAGCTTTCATCTACACTCATTAGTTTACAGCTCATTCTTAGGCCTGACACACAACTGCTTCAGTTTTTTCTTCCTTCCTTTCCCCTTCATTCCTTTGTAGCTTCCTCCTCGCTTCCCTGTGTCTACACAATTTTCTCTGACTCTCTCTCTCACACACACACACACGAAAGAGGGGGAAAACAATATCGACTCTGCATAGTAGAATGATTACTTTTAAGCTGATGCCGTGGCAGACTGCAGCCTGTTTTCATGTCAATGACTCATTGTGAGCAATGGTTAACGGATGAGCGATGTAGTCAAAAAAGGTTGTGGTTCGCAGCGACTAACGGGCTGGGAGAAAGAAAGGCCTCTGCTGGTTGGCTTGCTGTTGCTCTGCCTTAGAAGGCTGTGTTTGAGGACAAGAGTTGTTTGCATTGTGGAGTCAATGGACAATTTATAGTTTATCTATCTATCTATCCATCTATCTATCTATCTATCTATCTATCTATCTATCTATCTATCTATCTATCTATCTATCTGTCTGTCTGTCTGTCTGTCTGTCTGTCTGTCTGTCTGTCTGTCTGTCTGTCTGTCTGTCTGTCTGTCTGTCTGTCTGTCTATCTATCTATCTATCTATCTATCATCTGTCTATCTATCTATCTAGCCTGTCTGTCTGTCTGTCTGTCTGTCTGTCTGTCTGTCTGTCTGTCTGTCTGTCTGTCTGTCTGTCTGTCTGTCTGTCTGTCTGTCTGTCTGTCTGTCTGTCTTTCTGTCTGTCTGTCTGTCTGTCTGTCTGTCTGTCTGTATCTATCCATCCATCTATATATCTCAATCTCTCATTCCTCCAACCATCCATCCATTTCTTGTTTGAACCAACATACAACTTGTGTGTAGCCAAACACATTCATGTCTGCTCTGTGTTTAAATGAATAATTCAGGAACAATGCAGCGAATTCCGATCACACCAGGATGCTGTTATGAATTCAAATCTTGAAACATTATGTTAACATTGTTTTGCATTGTTTTCTCATCCAATACACATGAACAGGCTTTGGATGTTCGTGAGCATGTTTTTAATATTTTTTCGGTCACGCATGTGTACCCAGAAATGATCACACATTGGCAGAAATGCATCATGGTTCTTATATTTACTATACCGTCTTTTAGCAGTTGCTTTGGTTCATTTCTCGAAACAGCCCCCAAACTGCCCCCAAACTATGGATTACCTGCACAAACCAGTCACATGCTCAAGATCCATAGTTCTCAAAAGTAAATATTTATTTCAGTGAACATGCAGAATGACAAGTTATTGTGTCATTGTTAACAAACAAGACAGTCAAAGGCAATGCTATGTATTTTCTGATGTAAACTTTGGCTGTGGTTTTGATGAAACTGATTGAAAATGCAAAAGGCGGCACTTTTTCTGTGTGGCAGATATCAATTTCAATACATTACTGTGGAGTGTAATCATGCCTTTACTGTTTTTCCTGAAATTTGTAGACAACAATGGTTGACCATCAAAAGGCTTGACACATTCTACATCATTAGTAAGAGTCAAGATTCACCTGAGAGCAGTGCACTGAAACAATGCTTAAATGCCTAAATATTCAACCGAGTACTAAATGATTGTTTTGATCATCATGTCATTATCAATTGATAATATAGGAAATTGACACCTGAAATAATCTTTGCATTAATGTGTGAACACATTGACAATTTGTTCAAAAGTATGATTTTAAAGTAGTAGAACAAGAAGTTTTGAGAATTTAAATTATGATCTAAGTAATGTAAGCTACTGAGAAAGAAATGTAAGTTCCATGTAAATTAGTAAATAATAAACCTGATGAATGCCCTGTGCCAAAACGCATTGGTTGGATAACAAGGATTATTCTAGTTGTTAAAAAAATATATCATATGTAGCTTCACATTTCATTACATCTATAAACTAACAGTACTACAATTCTCACTATAATGCAAGGATTTTTACCTGTTCCACCATTGTAGGCGCATAAACATTCACCCATCTGTCGCTCTGCGCGTGCACCGGCAGTGAGACGTGCCGGTTTGTAGCGTTCTCTCTTCTGATTGGATATTAGTTGTGGGATACCAGAAAAGTTTATTTACCGATTGCATGCAGAGCGGGCCACTGAGATATCGGAGTTATAAAACGTGCACTCTATATAAGTGATCACTGTATGAATATAGAGCGATTTAACACGTAAAACTTAAATATTTCGCTTACTCCACAATGATCTGCCAAGTTATGCTCATGGATTTCCTAAGGCAGTATGGGCAGTGTAGTCCCCCAGAGCGTCTGTCTCAGTGTAGGTCTGAGCTCTGCGCTCCCTGTTGAGGCACTAAGGGGATTGGATATGCTCCGCTAATGCTATTAGTGCTACAGCAAGGGATTACTGTCTCCAAAAGGGAAGGGGAAAGGGTGTGAAAAGTGAAAAATCCTTGCATCGGGAGTGTGTGTAACAGAAATTTGCATGTGTGTAGCTACATGTATTTGAGGATAGGGATAGGATAGAGATAGGGATACCCATGCAGACTATTGTACACAAACACTAAGGAATTGGCTCTAATGCAAAGGGAGCTGTTTTCTAATTAATTAATTTGGCTGTTACAGAACTCCAGGGATTTGAGTTAATTAGTCATTAAAGCTGGCCAGCACCTCTTAGTAGAGATATTTTTTTGAGAAAAGAGAGAAAGTTCAAATGTGATACAATAGCAGTCTGTTTTGGCATTTCTTGTTTCAGAAAACCCTGTTAGACAATGGCATGACAGAACAAAATTCACATAAGCAAAATTGTGAAATTTCACAGTAAAGCTTAAATTACTCAACACTAGCTATCTATGACATTCTTTATATTTTGGTATTTCCACCTATTCGACAACTTAGTCCTCTTTCGATCAGTTTGAGTGATAAAAATGAGCTAAGAGGAGATCTTTGTATTGGTTAAAAGGCATACTGTTATTATGTACATTGCTTTAGATCAATACATTAGGAAAATGTTATTCATCCTCACCTAAATAAAATGAGGCAAACTATTTAACATTCAGAATATCCAACCCTGTCAGCAGGTCAGCATCATGTTTAGAGAAACGACAAAGTATTTCTCAGAAGACCGAGCTGAAGGTAGCGTTAAGCCTCTTTCACTCATAGTTTTTTGTAAATTCCAGGAATACATTACCGGCACAGACCACTAGCGATTTTCACTATTTACACTGTACATGCAGCTCCCTTTCGGAAGATTCTTTTCTGGTTCCTGTTCACACATGTCATGGCAATGTTGGTGGCGTTAGATGTCCAGCGGGGGGCACCAATAGGCTAAGTAGATTCTACAATGCTAAAGGAAGAAGAAGAAGAAGCTCAAGCTAGGTCCATATACTTTTATTGTACGCCACAGCTGACGGTCAATCTCTTCCTCTGCACAGACAGAGAGGCTCTCTTTCTCGTTTCGGCTTTTGTCCAATTTGGTGCCATTTTTAAAAGAATGTGGATTAACAAACAAAAATTTTGGTTTTTAAAACGTGGATTTAATAACATAATATGCGCCTTCGTAAATCACACGGACATAAGGACCTAATATGTGCCCTTCCTGGAGATGGTCTGGCTTCCCGGCATATTCCTGGCAACATTACGCTTGACTCGAGATGGGAAATTCCCGGTGCAGATTGGCCGTAAAATCAATTCTGTCTCTCATTCCCACATGAGCCCTTCCTGGGAAATTCCAGAACATTATTGGGAAAGTGTGCATGTGTGAAGGAGGCTTTATATCGCTGCTGTTAATGAACATGGACTCTGTTGCAAGGAGTAAACATGATCTGCTCATCGTGCCTCCCGGGTCATTCTACTCTGTGAATGGTACATCTATAACCAGCAGCTGAGGAAGAAGAGTGTGTGCCTTCAGGGACTTTTGAGTTATGAAATAAGAAATACAGAATTGGCTTAAATGATTATTTTTTCATTTCATATAACTTTTATTTATCCTCGAGAGACCAATTGAGGGGTGAAATAATAATAATAATAATATTAAATACCATGCACCTCATCTGCTGAAAAAGGAGCCTTGTGACTGTGTACAGTTTTTGTTTAAGCCTCATACCCACCACAGGCAGTATTAGTTCACAAGGTTGTGTTTGTCCAATCAAACAGAGCATCTCAAACTCATATTACCTAGGTGCTGCTGCAGGTGATTTTATGACGTCCTTATGAAAGTAAAAGTACGCTATTCCCTGTCAGAATTCTCAAGATGTACCATCCGCAAAAAAAGGATAATGCACACTTGGTATATGTTTCAACATGTTTATATCACCTCGGCTCCCAATGCAACCAGAAAGTCAGTGATCCAGTACTGTTGCATAATGTTCTCTAATATCTGCTGAGATAGATTCACTCCAAATCTCTTTCATTGCATTTACTGTGTATACAGTATATACATGTGGTGTGTGTGTGTCCCAAACCCAAAAATGGCCTATATCTGCACCCAAGGAAGGCACCGTTACAAACACAGGTTGCAGCTACATTGCACCATTCTGTCTGAGGGGCATTACTAACAAGGAATTTAGTTTTATCGAACACTTTTCAACAATTCAAATGATTGGCCCAACAAATCAGCGGCATTCATCTGTGAAGTTAGGGGCGGTGGTGCTGAACTGGTTGTCAAGCCGATAACAAGAGGACAGTTAGCATATTTGATTTGGATAGCTTTTAGATTAAACAAATGGGGGTTGTATGAGGTATATTGAGTGCATAGCTTTCTGACTGCATATAGTTAACCTGTTATTATACTTGTTTTTTTTTATATTATTTTGTGTTTACCTATAATGGTCAAAGCTCTTTTCTGGACCCATAATTATGGAGCTTACTGAAGGACGGACAACACAACCTCTGACACATTTCAAACCTCAGATTTAAAAGCCAGACTATACCTCAAACACTACTTACTTATTATTTTTTATTTATTTGAGAACAAGCAGCTCTGAGTTAGCTTGGTTCTACCAGACCATTGCACTTAATTTCATTTGTACAGAAGGTCTGGAATTGCTCAATTGACAAACATATACCCACTTGAAGGCGGGTGTCTGTTGAAGTTTAAAACTATTGGATCTGCCCAGTGCCACTCTGGATCTGCCAACCAATCGCATAACATTTGGTCGTGACGTATGTCATGTGCCGGCTTCTGCAACTGAAACTGGCGCACGTCATTGTTCTCAGCCACTCCCTCTGTTCGCTGATTGGACCAGTAGAAAATCTACAGGAGAAAACCCACTAATATACTATAGCAATTGCTATTACACTCATTGCATCATCTGCTAGCTGACAAAAGATCAAAATTACTAAAGATTCTCACAAAGTAGTCCAAAGACATGTTCACGCAATCCGGTAAAACAAGCGTGCTGTAGGCCTCCTCCAAACTCTTCCATAGGGGTTTTTTTTTCTCTCAGAAAAGTCGAATACATACTGTGACCAAAGTTCACATGAGTTGAACATTGACCCCAAGCTGCTCCAACCATTGCAATTGCAGCCAATTGCTGAAGGATATTGGTTGTGCTGAGAATAAAGATGGAGGGTAGAATAATAAAGAGTGTTCGAGGAGCCCTACAATTCAAAACACATCTTCATATTTTAATTTAATACTAAACCAAAAAAATTTCAATTTGCAAAATAACAGAATTCATGTCTAGATGAGTAGAGTGAACTACTGTAACTACTGTAAACAATCAGAACAAGATGGGATATGTTATACAATTTGCATATATTCAAATTAATATTTACCCATAGGTTTATTCTCACAGACTCCCCACTCCCCATCCAAGAATTCAGCTCTGCACCACACATCTAATGCTGTAGGACTACTTTTATATATTGTTAGAAAGAGCCATGATGCCTAAAGTACGGTTGCGCTATTAAAAATCCAGAACCCAGGTGAACAAAAAATCGAATGGTAGTAATAATTACACCAGCAATTCAACCACCATCATTATGCATAGGCCTAATCAATGGTCATTGTGCTTAAGGGTGACTGCAATGTTGTTAATGAGTAGTTCCAATGAGCAGTGAACTGTATGTGTGTGTGTGTATGTGTGCTAGTGGTTAGTGTTAATGTCTCTAATGAATAGATGTGGCACACGGAGCCTGTGGACACCTGCTGTTGCAATTATTCCCAAAGGGCAGACTAATCACCCTAGCTTTCAAATCTGAGCCGTTTATTCAGCGTCCCTGAAACTCAAGGACCTTTCATTACAAGGAGCACACAGCGGTTTTTATGATAATTCCAGCTTATTCAGATATATATACACAGTAGCGTACCGTGGTGTTTCAGTCAGGGCCTTCAGTAGCGAACTCCAACCCCCCCCCCCCCCCCCCAAACACTGAGAAACGCACACGTCAGGTGCCGATATAGCCAACACAGCCACATACAAAATATAGGCTAAAATCACAGTATAGCCTACACACTAATGCATAACATGAAGCGCTTGACTGTTGATCTTCAATAACCACAGAGCAGCGCACTGCACACACCACTGTTGTTTATCCCACACCAGATAGACTACTTCACCATCACCATCAGATATTTCATGTCACTCGACAACTGTTTGCAAACGCATAACATGTTACAAAACAAGCATCCAGTTATTGTAATAGGGTTCACCGGATGCTTGCGCAACTTCAACGGATTCAATTTAGTATAGCGACTGTTAAAGCAGCTAAGCTGATGCTTCAAGCTACTGAGATGGTTCGACCCAGATCACCTGGCTGACGCGCTTGTTTTCTCTTCACTATTTGCTTTCTTGAGTTGTAAATAATATCATCCGAATTCTTCTTGTGTAGCATACAATAAGTTTATTCCACCGTGCAATATTTCCATTCAAAGTGCAGCTTCATAGCGATGCAAAACAATAGCGGTCAAAAACCGTTTGCCCTTCCGGGTCAAACACCTGTCAATCATCAGTACTTGTCATGCCTTTATAGGGCAAAAATAGACTGCCACCTAATGGTCACACAGTGCATAACAGACGGACACTTGTAGATAACATTTGGCTTCTACAGTGACAATATTACCAGTGCGCCGCATTCGCTTCAATAACAAAAATGAAACATGCAAGAAGGGTCTTTTATGCCAAATATTTTACAACAGCCAATCCAACCAGCATATTAAGAAGAAGTGTAGTTGAGAGTTGGTTCCCATATTATGCTTAGAAAGCGGCATCGACAATGAAAAACCGCATCACCTACTGCCCAAGTCCCAGCAATATAGGCTACAACGACCATAACAAACAAACAAAATGGTTTTAAAACCCCACAAAAAACGTTATCTCTTCACAGATAGACACAGCCAAAAGTAACACTCCATTAAGGCTGTTAAAATCCGTGATGTGCCATGTTCCTTCACAGGTTTAAAAAGCAGACACGGCCAGCAACATACCGGTAACTTGTTCCGCTCGGTGCTAACTGTTAGCCAGTCATAGCATCGTAGTTACAGTCAGTGAAGTGCCGCAAAAAAACGTTGTCAGCCCATCCAGCTTATGTGTAGTATTCCTGTCGAAACTATATCTAAACTATGTTAAACGATCACCTTTAAATAGCCACACTAGATCGGCAGCGGGGGCAGTAGGTTGTGTGAAAGCGATGGCCATAGTAGTTCACTCGCATCACAATGCTAATAGCCCGCCGAAGTTTCAAACTTCGCTGATGACATCACGGGGGACTAGCGGCTGAGATATCGCTGGGCCCTGGGGGCGGGCTGTCACTACACATCAGAATCTGATTGGCTGATGAGACATGCCAGTCAAATTTATTATCCAATAGGAGACGGCAGCTTCAATGAAAGGCTAGCAATACTTCTAGTGCAGGTCCCGCTGCTCCACATAGCTGTGATGCGTTTAGATGAGATATGCCTGGGAAATCCAGCTCAGCCTCACAAAAAATAACTATATTCCAAAAAAATTGTAATTATTATTGTAACGTACTGACATTTTTTTATTAAATTCATACACATTTAAACACAAATTAATATAATTTTAAACAACAAAAAAAAAATATTATTTGGATTTTGACAGGGCCAGCAGAGAAGGCCCTGCTGGCCCTGCTGGCCCACCACTGTATATACAGTATATATTCCTCCACCCAAGGCAATGGCACATTCTTCTCAGCCCTAAAGAATAAAGTATAGGGCAGCAAGCGTGAACTGGTCTGGCAAACCCGCATGGACAAACAAGCCACCATGTTCATACTCACAGCCATCTGTTGCCTTCTACCTTGTCTATACCTTACTCTGCTCCCTTCCCCTTCCTTTGCCAAGATCACTGATGAAATCATCCTAGCAAGAATTTCAACAATCAATGCTCAGTGAATCCCAGTTCCTACCTGTTCCCATGGCTACTAGAAAGACAGAAAAGAGATCTGTCGGAGATGTATTTATATTTTATTTTTTACCTTAACGACATGGGTTCTTTTCTAGCTCCTGTGAGTGGCATTGGACCATCGCTCAACTTGATCTAAATGTGAACATGGAATATACACATTTTGGTGACAGAGAGGAGGATTGTAGCAAGGCTGGATCAGGGTGGGGAGCACGACTGAGAGACAGAGGGGAAAATAGAGTGGTGACAGCTGCCAGAGAAGAATATGGGAGGACTGGATGTGGAAAGATTGCGCGTTAGGGGTTACGAGTGCAACGGTCGCGCTGCAGGACTCAGCTGTGAACTGCAGATTTACAGGGCCTGAAGGACAAGAGCCACGGCCTTCCACCCACTCTGTCTCCATGGGAGACGGTGAGGAGGATGGCTCATCTCCTTTTCTCTTGCTCCCTCTCGTTCTCTCTATTCCACGGTGCTTATCTCTCCATCTCTCTCTCCCGTCTCTCTGTCTCTCTCTATTCTGTCTGTTGACCCATCAAGCTCCGATTATCGTTTTGGATCAGCCACCTTAGAAACGTATAGGCAATCTGCAGGACGGTGAACAATGACGAACATTTAAGTTATCACACCAGTGGCCACAATCAGTATTTCTGTGTGTGTCCGTGCGTGGGTGGACACGTTACCGTTCAATCCATTGGTCAGTCCAGTTTTGTTTCCCTTGGTTGGTAATGTTGGTAATGTGACTGAAATGTGTGTGTGTGTGAGTGTATGACTATGTGGGTTGATGTGTGTTGGTACCTGGAAGCAGGCTTGTTCCTGTTTGTGGTTTCTTTCTTCCGCTCCATCGCTACTGCCAGTGGCCTGCAACCCTTTGATAACACACACACACACACACACACACACACACACACACACACACACACACACATACACACACACACACACACACACACACACACACACACACACACACACACACACACACACACACACACACACACACACACACACACACACACACACACACACACACACACACTCACACACACACACACACACACACAGTATCTGTTTCTGTCTCTATTCTCTCTTACTACACACTACAGCCTCTTTATCTCAGGAGGCAGAAGCAACAGTTAGTGATCACATGAGCACAAAGAGTCTGTGTTGTGGTTTTTTTTCTCAGGCTCCAAGTAAATGTTAAATATATGAAGAAGAGGCAAGTAGAATGAGTGCAGTTTGTGGAAAAATGTTCCCCACTATTTTCTATTTTCTAAACACAATGCACTCAGAGAAAGAGAGAGAGAGAGAGGGAGAGGGAGAGGGAGAGAGAGCCTGAAGAGCCTCATAAGTGAGGAAGAGAGAGACATAGGGGAGGGAGGGTGGTGGTGGTGGGATGCTGTTGCCACAGCAACCAAAGCCGCTGTTGTTGTCATCATGAGGCTTCTTCTGCATTGTGTGTGGACACAGCGTCTGTAAGTTCACCCTCCTCTTTTCAGACAGGAGGCGAGGACATCCCCCTTTAACACTGTGAGAGAGAGAAAGAAGGAGAGAGAGAGAGAGAGAGAGACTGCAACCCCATAATGCACTGCACGCTGCAGGGCTGAAGTCGTGCAGATTCATCAGTTCCTTTTCGGAGGGACCGTGTGTGAGCGCACACACCGTCGTACACCCAGACCAAGAGCAGGAGAAACACAGACCAGCAGGCAGGTAAGGCAGCCTTTTCTCTGACCGCACTGACGTCTACTTGGTTTACAAGATGACCTGCTTATCAGTCTGCCTCTGGCTCTTGAGAGGGGGGAGTTACTCCGTAGAGATAACAGGGTGTCATCAATATTTGACATTTAATGATTCCGAGAACTTCCCCGTTGCCTGTTGCTAGTGATTGCTGTCAGAGCCGGCCCAAGCCTTCAGGGGGCCCTAAGCGAAATATGATTAGGGGGCCCCTCTCCAATGTTAGCGCTGCTGAAACTATAGATCTGTGTTAAATATCATTCACACATCCAGTGTTTTCCGCTAGTGCCTCCACTGTGCGGCTGTGCGAAAATATTAGACAGCCGAGATTCAGACCCTCCTAGGGGGGTCCGGGGGTATGCCCCCCCGTGAGATTTTTTTAACCTTTTTAAAGTGAAATGCATGAATCTGGTGCACTTTGAGAGGAAAATTAAGAGGCTAAATCTGAGAAATTTTGTGTGAACAAATAATTTGGAGACACTGGGTCAGATGAATTAGAAGCTATTGAAGAAGGACACATGGATTTTCCATAAAAATATTAATATAAAATAAAATATTATGGAGGGTCCTCTGGGTTGGGCTTGGAGCTCTTTTTCTTTTACGGGACATATTTCTCTGTAATATAATGAATGCATTTAAATGCAGTGTGAGGAACGAAGCAGAAGAACTCTGTTGTCCAGCTACTGTATCTTTTTTTCCACAGACAAGGCTGAAATAGGCTATAGACTATACACAGTGCATGGGCAACTGAGGGCAGCCCCATTTCCAATTGTTTTTCAATAAACTCAATACACACTGTGCATGGATGTGAACGTGACATAATCACATAATTTCGGATTTCCTCCCAGATGAACTGATTACATTTTTAGGCTATTAATTATCTAGACCAAAACATTTTATTCCTTTTTTTTGTATGATAACTCACATTTGCATAATATGATGTTAATATCAAACACACAAACTAAAAAAAAAAAAAAAAAAAAAAAAAAAAAAAAAATTTTTTTTTTTTTTTTTTAGGGGGCCCCCCAGGCAGTCGGGGGCCCTAAGCGGCCGCTTAGTTCGCTTATGCCTCGGGCCGGCTCTGATTGCTGTTGTATTTTATTTTTTTTTTTTCAATTCTTTGGAGTATTTGGGATTTTTCAAAAGCAAGACTTTTAGAGAAATAGCTTATATGCATGTGCAATATCTGTGTTTTTGTCTGTCGTTGGCTTTTATCTTTTTTTATCCAGCTTGCAGATACTGTTTAACTGTAGCTGATTTGAATATGCTGCAAAGGTTTTGCATGTGTGGACTCAGTGTAACTTCTAGGAAAGGACAACATCCCTACGTCATTATGAACACTATTTACCTTTCAGTGTACACTGCGTACAGTCCAGTATATTTAGGTAATAGAATAGTTAAAAATGTATTAGAAAATTAAAAAACATATTCCAAAAAAAAAAGGAATTCAACAAGCAATGCAGAAGGTTTGATCTCAAGAGCCTGATTTAAAAACATCCTGTTTTTCCATGCGTGTGTCTGATATGCCTCATGTAACACTTAAATAAGACAATATAATGCGCCCAGTCAAAAACATCTTGACCCAATGATAATTAAATGGATTTTTAATCAAAATGAATATGCAGTGCTTGGCCCCGTAATACTTTAAACACAAATAAACAGGTACATACATGTTCTGCCTAGTAACCAGTAAACAGGTGAAATCATGGTCTCTCCATTACGGCTCATTTTGTGGTTTAACGGCCACTGAGGCTTGTGACCATATCTGTTGCGCCAGAGACACAGACAGGGAAGCATGATTGCAGCAGTTTAGGGCAGGGACTCATAAACTTTAATACTCCACGACCCAAATGGGAAATTTCCGTCCTCCACCCTGGGACCCCATCATGAAATTCTGTTTCAACACTGTCATAGGGAGAAGGGAAAAAAGTTAAAGGGGCTTGGAGTGTTTAATAGTTTTAAAATGAACTTGCTGATTCCTAAATTAGACCTTATTTCCAAAAGGAAATTGATTAAATGTCTGTTGTCCCAGAAGAAAACGAAAAAAACAAGTTGTAGGCCTATTATCTCAAAATCCAGCTTTTATATAAAACACAGCTCGGGATAATTTTGTTTCTATTACCCTTCATCAGCAAAGTCTCAAAGGAGCTAGAAGGCGGATTTATTTGTGTATCTTGCACCTTTTTTCACAGTGTGTATCATGTGGAAGCTGTTTATGCTGATCACAGAGTAACAGACAAAGAGCTTTTGCGGTTAGGGGAGAAATGAAATGCAAAAAAGCCATAATACATATCAGACAAAACAATCTTCTGAGTATTCAGTTTGTCTCCATTTAGCTCTGACATAGAACGGCTTCTATCTGCTCTGGTCCTGCACAAATCCACCTGTCAAAACTCAAAATGGCGAGGCTCCTCTTTCTTCATTATGGTTCCTTTCATTAAGAGCCCCCTTCTCTGTCTGAGTTGTCACCTAATAGAATTATCCCGCCGACACATAATGTGACAGTGGCATCTATATCTCTGATTCCCCTCTGTAATAATTCAGCGTTGGTGCCCGGGAGACTCAAATCTTCCGGATTAGTGTATATACATTTACGTTTCTACATGTTGCAGTCACCTGGGTAAACAATGTGCTCTTGAAAGTGTTGGCTTTAGTTATTTCAAAGAGGAAACCGGTAGTTACAGTTAACATGAAAAAAGAAAAGCAGAAGGATGTCTGTCTTTGGTTATACGTTGAAGAACAGTTGTCATACAACACACCACTACCATCTTCAGTGGAGGGGTTCAGAGGTTTTTAGAACAATGCTTGTTACCATATTTCACTGTTTATTGTTTATTGTTTATTTTTATTCCACATACAAAATAGATTTAAAAAAACATGTAGTAAAAAACTGTTGCTGAGTTCCAGAGCTCAGTGTTGACAGATCCCCACATTTTCCCACTGAGGTCACATCTTGGGGGACGGAGAATATGTTGGTACAAGAACACAAATCTCTTCAAACCAGAAGAGGAAAGATGCAGAAGCTCTGTGAGGTCGTGCAGGTTTCTTTTAGCAGCTCTAAAAGTAGAGCAGAGTACGGTTATGAATTTTGAGAACCTCTCAAACTCACACCAGCAGGATTTTCCATTCGGTAAGATCCTTGAGGTTCTCCAGTAGTAGATGTTATTCTGCTCACGGTCCAGCTCTGGCTTTGCTTAGCAGCGTGGATTAAAGATGAGTTATGGATCCAAATCTCCATGCCCGACTTTAACTCCGCCTGCCTTTGTTCTTTTTTTTCTTCTTCCTCTCTCCTCATTCCTGTTTTTGATGATCTGGAACACAAGGGACACATGTTCATGGATCCGTGGCCTCGTTTAGATGATCCCAATGAGCGAGGACGTGTGGGACACTGTCTGTTAGAGGGCAGTTCCTTTTAAAAGTCCTTCTCGTTCTGTCCACGGTACATAAACATCAGCAGAGCAGTGAACAGGAACCTAAGTGTGCGTTAAATTATCTGAGATTGCGGCAATTATCTGCCAAGTCCAAAACCTTGTCTGTTCATCACTGCATCTTTCCCTTGAGACTAGAACCCTTGTAGTGGCAAGTTTATATGCTCAAGCACTTTACTCAGGTACCAGTCTGAAGTAATTGTTATTTACTGGAGTTTTGCATTTCTAATTCACTATGTCTCTGGGGGAACAAGAGCATAGCAGATTCATATACAGTATGTTGAAAGCAGTAGGGCCTGATGCCACCTGTTTTTCTAGATAATCATAAAAGCATCTACACTTGGTGACCACTGCATCCCATTCCTAATTCAGTGATATAACGTGCGACAACTGCAGGGCCTTTTTTGGGCACAAGTCAGTGACTTGCACGCTCGGAAATTGAAATTCCACATTACCGGCGTCTGTAGTGCGTTGTTGCTTTGACTCTATGAACAAATTGATAAATATTTATAAAAGCTGGAGCTAAACATTAACACTTAGAGTAGCACAGATCCATCATTGGCGCTATTGAGGGCAGGCTGCAGGCTGCTGTTCAATCAAGACTTTTCCCTTTACATACACACACACACACACACACACACACACACACACACACACACACACACACACACACAAACACACAAACACATGCGCACACAAGCCAATGCAGTGATAAATTCCAAACATCCTGATATATTGCCGCTACATGTCAGTGATGTGGCTCTGAGTCACTTGGTAACACCCACCTGACACATGCACACACACACCTCCACAAACACACACACCACACACACACACTCTCAAAAATACACACACACACACACACACACTCACACCTGACATAGTGTTTGATGGAGTTAGACGCCATGGCAACAGAGCTTTGACTTTTGCTGTCCTGTGAGTGGACCCGAAGCTGTGGAGGAGGGAGCTACCAGCTAGCACGGCTAATCAAGTGCAGCTATTATTATTCCCAATCCGTCTGTCTCTCTACTCTCTGCTTTTACTTGTCTCTGTCTTCACAAAAAGTGCTATCCAAAATGCCACATGTCTTTCTTTTTTCTACCTCAAGTCTAATACAAAGGCTGTAAGTTGGTAAAAAAAAAACTCAGCCAGTGGAAGTACAGGAGGCAGAAGAGCAGAGGTCAGCAATCGTGTATTCTTAAAGCCCTCGATTGTGCAAAACGAGTCATTAGAAGGAATCGCGCTGCTTCTCGCAGCTGCTTCTAGACAGCACTTGGCGCTGTGGTGTGTATAATTTGTTGACATTTTATTTTTATCTCACTCGGCTTGCACTCTCACTCGTCGCATCACCCTGTTTCAATCACAAAACAAACTGACTAAACTCCTCCTCTCTTTTCATTCTGCTTCTGTTTAACCCTATTCTGTTTAAAAAGGAAAATGTCTTTCAGTTTGTTCCCTGCCTCTCTCCCTCTGTTCCTGTCAGTCGTGAAGTGCAGATAAGAAGGGCGGTTGAGGAGGAGGAGGAGGAGAGGGGGGGCTTGCAGGTGGACAGGTCTCGCAAACAGCATCTGTATGAAATTTACTGCCTGCAGATACAGATGGTGGAGAGAGACTGCCAGGAGGAAACAAAGGGGAAAAAAAGAACAGTGCAGGTGAATTGCATTTTGGTCTCCGGTAGCATTTGCACGGTCTGGTTGTAAGCATTTGGTTAACATACACAGATGCATAGCAGACGCACACACACTCTCACACAGTGTGAAATTGTGGGATCGTGGCTGTTGACAATAGAAGTTTGTCTGAGTTAAGTTCCCCTGCGTGCATTGCCCTCCTCTCCTCTCCTCTCCTCTCCTCCCTTTCATGCAAACGATCCAAGCACTAGCTGTGAAAGGTGAACTTGCAGCCCGCTGTGGATAAATTATGTGTGACATGTTTAGCTGTGCTGCCTTATATGGAGCCGGGTGTGTCTGAATACAGTAGGACTCTGCCAAGAGGGAAGGAGGGAGAGAGAAGGACAGGCAGGGAGGAAGAGGAGGAGGAGGAGGAGGAGGAGGAGGAAGGAAAAGAAGCAGGGGAGGGAGAAAGCGAAGGAAAAAGGGAGGGAGGGAGGAGGGGGCATTTGACGGAGAGGGAGTGAAAGAGAGGAGTGCCGTGAAGCAAGCATGAGGTTTTCACTTTCCATTCTCCCCTCAGCAGCAGTCAGATGAGTCCATGCAGAGATACAGTAAGTCTTTGCTGTTAACTCTGTCTGTGTGTGTGTGTGAGGGGGGGGGGGGGGGGGGGGCCTGTGTGTGTGTGTGTCGTGTGTTCATTTGTGTTTGTTTGATAACAAGCCTGAGTTGCTTACATTTTCTGCCATATCACTTTTTGGATATCACTTTTTTCTTCTTTTAAAAAAAATAAATTCGCTATATGGATGTTGATGTGTTAGCATGTGTCTGAGTGACTTATTTGTCCATTTGCAAGTGTGTGTATACATATGCAGATGGCCACTGTGCTCCACTGCTAATGTGTGGTAGATTGAGGCGGGACAGTTTTAATGTGGAAAAGAGCTGAGCATGCAGAAGAATGGGTAGTGTTAGTGTTTAATGTTCCGCAGAGTAGTTAGCACACGCACACACACACACACACACACACACACACACACACACACACACACACGCGCGCGCACACATACACACACACACACACACACACACACACTCGCTGAGACACATTGGCAGACTACATTCTGTGTCTCTTTCTTACTCTATACTAAAATCCCTGTTGTGTTACTCCTACTGTGAGCACTAAAGCTAAATACGTTCTCACGTCTATGGATGAATGAAAACACACATACATACAAACACACACACACACACACACACACACACACACACACACACACACACACACACACACACACACATACACACACACACACACACACACACACACTCAGCGAGAGACACACTTACCCATATGAACAGTCCTACACTCCTGCTGCTTGATAATAACTGGACTACTGGTGTTTACACTACAGCTGCCCTCAGGAAATTATTAAACACTTGTGTTGCCCTGGCCGTCTCTAGCAGTATGACGCACACATATATGACCATGCATAGATGTGCCTGCACAGCAATAGGGTTAGGGTTAACCTAACACATTGGTCCGTTTACAGTTTTTTTCGATTGCTAACCCACAGTGGGCACAACTGTAGCTCAATGTGCAAAACTCTAACTACAGTCTGCACTACCAAAAGTCACTGGAGCTGAACAGTTCACTTCACCTGCAAAACAGGTTCAGTGCAGCAAACACTATGAACCAGCTTCTTTGAGATAACACACACTGTCACTCAGAACACACTCAGAGTAAACACTAGCATAAAACCCCAATACACAAATTACAAACATTTAATTTGTACAGTTTTGAATAATTTAAGTTACTTCACACAAATAAAATAATATTTTCTTTGAGGAAAGAGTGAAATGAGTTCACATGAAATTGTGTATTTTATAACATACCAGTTTTTTAGGAAAACCAAAAGAAATTACAGTAAAATCAGAAGTTTGCTTCAATAGATACACATTTTGTATATTTTATTGAAAACATTTCCAAATGTAGTATTTATCTGTGTAAATATTCTATAATTGTAATACAGAAATCAATTCCTGTAATGTTGTTATTTACTGTAAGGATGCAACTCTAAGCTGTTTGTTTGCTGGAAAATTCGTATTACAGATGTGCAACTTTAGATTTTTGCAGATTCAATGCGAGACCATGATTCACAACAGGGTCTATCAGTGTTGCCCTTACTGTATTTCATCAGACATTACAGCTCTATGTCTTGTAGGTCTTCCTCCACACATCCACACTCTCACTGCCACTCTTCTACCTCCAACAACCTGTCTTTTTGAGCTTTCCCTTTATACTGTATATATGTTCACTTACAAGTCTAAAACAAGACATCTTAGTGTTTCAGTTGAAATTGCAATCCGCAGTGTTTGAAAGGCATTCATTCTGTTTTGAATGTTTGGTTTACAGTTTTGGCAGCAGTGTGTTAGCATTTGAAAAAAGTGCTGGAAATCCACATTGTTGTGCAGGCTGTGGTTAAGCCATGAGATAGGTGTGTAGAGTTTTGAAAATTGTGTTTAAGCAATGAAAAACGAGCTACAGTTTCGTCCGAATGAACCGCTGCTCTGCATACTGTTGTTAGAGTTTTGCACTTGTCGTTCCAGTTGTGCCCACTGTGGTTTAGCAATCGTAAAAAACTGTAATTTATTTTTATTTTTGAGCCTTCCCTATGCTGTATATACAGTATGTTCACTAAAAAGTCCAAAACAAGACACCTTCTTGGTGTTTCAGTTGAAATTGTAATCCGCAGTGTTTGAAATGCACTAGTCTGAAATCCATTCTGTTTTGAATGTGTGGTTTACAGTTGTGCCACTAGTGTTTTAGCATTTGAACAAAGTGCTAGAAATCCACAGTGTTGTGCAGACTGTGGTTAAGCCATGAGATAAGTGTGTAGAGTTTTGAAAATTGTGTTTAAGCAATGAAAAACGAGCTACAGTTTGGTCCACATGAACCGCTGCGGTGCATAGTGTTGTTAGAGTTTTGCACGTCGCTCCAGTTGTGCCCACTGTGGTTTAGCAATCGAAAAAAACTGTAATGGGTTGAAAAATCTTCTATTCAGATCAGAGCAGGCAGATCTACAAGGTCATTAGACTAGAATATAGAGCGGCGAGGGCGCTGAGGCATTCGGAAACATACTGAATTTCACAGCACACGCGCCTCTGACTAAACAACTGCGTGTGAGAGAAGAAAAGCACTCTTGCGGAGAGAGAGAGATATTGAGAGAGAAAAAGGATGCAAGGTTACCTGCATTTGAGTGTTTTGCTTTTTACAAAAAATGCGGAATGAGTGTTTTTTTCTATGATTTTGTCCTCTTTTCATTTCTTCCCTCTCCTTCTCCTTTCATCCTTCAACTAATCTGTCCTTTAGAAGTGATGTCATCTCCCTGCTGTCCTCAGCAGGCATAGGGCAGTCTGTTGCATGCAGATGAGCCGTGTGTGTGTGTGTGTGTGTGTGTGTGTGTCTGCGATACAAAGTGCTTCTGTATATACATAATGAAACGAGCAGCCTGATTTACATTATTCAATTATCAGGGGGGAGAAGAAAACAGGGCGGATGCTCTGATCAAGGTGACAGCAGCAGGGGAATGTGAGTGGAGAGATAACTTTGAGCTTCGGAAATTCAACACGGAGCATCAACTGACAGACGGGCAGTCGGTCAGTCAGTCAAATGGTCGGGGTGGGAGAGTCCTTCGAGGCCATTTGGCAAGTGGCAAAAATCACAGTGAGTCAGTCAGTCTGTGGTGTATGATTGCTGTTTTCCCTGCAGTCTGCAAAGCTGTCACTGGACTAATGCACACTATTGGAAGATGCAATCTATAGTAAATACAGTTGCCCCTCTGTGATTTCCACAGATTAAGGTGTCAAACTGAATCACTGGTCATAGACAGCTGAAGGGTTACAGATTATCCCCCGCATGGCCAAAATGCTGCTCGGATGACAGGTCAGGGATTCTGATAGAAGGCATTTGCTACTTTTTTTTTTGGGGGGGGGAGCATCCTCTCCTTTGGTATTTCCTGATTCAATTGGAAGTACCAGACATGGGGAATGTGAAAAATTCACAGAAGGCCAAAGCATTAGTGTTAATCATCTTCATCTATTTAGCTTCATAATCTTTACAACAATTCTCCGTCACCTGTCAAGGTTTGCCCACGGTCATAAATCATTCTTACTAAACTTAATGTATCCCTCCCTGTCTGAATCCAGTATTTCTCTCTCTCTCTCACTCTGCTCCTATCTTTTTTAATGTTGAATACATCCACCATGTCTTTTTTCGTCCAGGCCTTTGCCACTTGCACCCCCCCCTCTGTCCACCTGTCTGCATCCTCCTTTCACTGTTTTTGTTTTGTTTTTATCCCTCTCGTATTCAGCTGTCTGACTCAATATCTCGCTGTCTGCCTAGGTTGGCATGTGTCTAAAATGTGAAAAGCAAAAGAGACACACAGGGAAGTCAAAAATAAAAGGAAAAACTGTGTGTATGTGTGTGTGTGTGTGTGTGTGTGTGTGTGTGTGTGTGTGTGTGTGTGTGTGTGTGTGTGTGTGTGGTTGCCTTTTTTCATGTCTGATAGAGGCCCCCTGTGCTTGATATGCCACATGCAGAGGTGGTAAATATACACAAGAGCTTTTTTTTTTTTTTAAATGGGCAGACTTTTTCGCCGGCATCTGTCTGCGTCCCTTCAACCCATTACATCTATTTCCCCCGGACGTCTCCTTTCTATCACTCACTGTCTGTCTTGTCTCTGTGAATTTTCCTCTCATTTTTCTACCCCTTCTCCAATCTGTTCTTCATCTATACCCTCCCACCCACCTACATATAAAACTCTCTCTCACACACACACACACACACACACACACACACACACACACACACACACACACACACACACACACACACACACACATACACATACACCGCCCCCATTGCTATTCCTGAGAGGAGCAGACTGGTCTGGCAGTGGCTTGGTTTATGTCCATGAACTCAGTGACACCCTCGCTACCACTGCATTACGCCACAAACTGGCACTACTACCACAGCAAGGTAGCCGCCCCTGCAGTGAAGATGAACAAAACGTATGCATATAGGCACATGTTAACTGCCCCTCTCCCACACACTAACGGGCACGTAACCGCCATGTATCTAATCTGATTTTATCTCACATCCCTATTCATGTGGGTGTCTACTATAACTGCCTCAGCCCCTGTCTCTGTACGCACACCAGGCTGTTTAAACACTTGCGCTGATACCACAGTGCAGACGACAGCTTGCACACGTGCCACTTGAATGCCCCCGTCGTCTCCCCACTCCCCTCTGTTTGTCTTACAGCTGAAAGAGGGAGTCATAGATTGTGCGTGAGAGTGTGCCCAAGAGAGAGATGGTTGATGTTGTGCATATGCATTGGTATTATTCAGATGGCGGTGTGTACTGCATCTCAATGCACCGACTGACCTTCCATTCATCTCTATTGTTGTGTATTCTCCGTTCGATGACGCAGATCTGCTGTCTCATGGTTTGTGGTCAATACTGGTGTGTGTGTGTGTGTGTGTGTGTGTGTGTGTGCGTGCGTGCGTGCGTGCGTGCTTGCGTGCATGCGTGCGTGCGTGTGTGTGTGTGTGTGTGAGTGTTGTTGATTGTAGCAAGCTAGGAAATGGAATATAGTGTATGATTACCCTGATGTGGAAGCATCTTAATGGGGTCTCAACATCTCAAAATGCCCAGAACTTCCCCAAAGACCACAGACTGTGAAGAAGATCAGATCTCAAGCCTGCATGGATGGGACTACTGAGCTTTAGTTTGACATTGTCCCAAGTGAGGGTAGATAAGCAAGAAGTGGGTAAAACGTTTTTTTTTTTTTTTTGTGATTGAGATTTACTGTAGATTTATGGAGACCAAATGTAATGTCTTTGAATAAAGTAAAAGGGAACACTTATGCGGTATTCATTATTCTCTGTCATGTGACTAATGTATTCTTAATGGGCCATGCCTCCAACATTGATGAGGATATTTTGTTTTACTTAAATACTTCTTGTATTTAAAGAAAAATGACAGAGATCTCACCCAGCTATAATGCCAGCTAGCTATGTTACTAACACAATAACCATGATATTATTTTGATTAGTTAAATCAACATTTAAAGTGTAGTTATGTCCGACAACACACAGTATTTCTGTTTTCTTAAAATGAATAAACGTAGGATTGGATTTTGACTACTTTTAAAATACACCTGAAACTTAAGGCTCTGTCGAGTGAAAAGGTAAGATCCACAGAATACTGTGGGATTTGATCTGTCTGTTTTTGCCAGAGAAGTTATTGCCTACAGTATATGACATTTGTTTGCCCGACATGATTCTGGCATTTCCATTTTATTTTTGGTCATCTCCAAATGAATCCTGTGCTCACTCTATAAACACTCAATATCGCAGACCGAAAGAAATGGTAAAGTTTCAGTTCATAATCACAGCCCAGCCAGTAACATTTTATATTATCATGCTGACCCTCCTTTATCTGTGGTTTGGCGCTGTTTGCGGGAAGTTATTTTTTTTTGCTGTCTTGTGTAATTTTCTGTGGGATCGCAGAATCCATATATATCTGTTTTCTTTTTTTTTCCTTCCAAGAAGTAACTTCAACTCAAATGATTTGGCACAGTTTTTGTTGACAAAATGACCACTTTTATGCTGTTATCAGGCTGTGACACAACTGATTTGTGAAAATATGGCTCAAGTCTGAAGCTTGAAATTGTGGGTCGTATAGAATATCTAATGGCAAGGGTCAAGCTCTGTTGACAGGACAGTTAGACGTCAAGAAGGTTAACTTGTTCTGATTGGAGACAGAACTCAAAAGATTTTGTGACAACACATTTTTTTTCCTCAAAACGTAACTGATAAAAGTTGTTACTTTGATTTCACTTAGGAATTAATTATCACCAATTTTGAAGTATGTGATGAGACACATTGTGAAATATAAAATACAACCATGTCTTTCATATGGTTTCCATCGTACTGCTATGATATCAGGCTGGACCTGACGACACCATTAACCACTTTGTGCTTTCTGTAGTTGCTGTGCCGATGATGACCTTGCAGCACATTAGCGTGCGTGGTACTGCAGCAGAAGGTGTTGTGTGAACAAGGAGCGAAGAAGGAGAGACAGAGAGGGGGGGCTGAGACAGTGGGCGAGAAAAAAGAAGAGAAAATTAGGACAGCCATTACTATTAAAAGAATAGCCACGTTGAAGGCGAAATTGTTTACGTCATGTGACACACACTCAGACTGTTAGCGGAGGGAAGGTTTCTAAGGAGAAGAAGAAAAAAAAGCCAAAAAAAACGTGTGAAAGGAATTACAAAAAAGGAGAACAGGTGTTGGATCATGGAACGATAAATGAAGAGGGATGAGAAATGTCAAGACGGTATTACGACGGAGTGCCAGCAGTGCTTTGAAATGGAACATAATTCTCTTTCTCCCCACCCCTACTTTTCCCTGTGATTCCTTTCTCACCTTGATTTTCCCCTCTCACTGCCAGACATAGAGTTCTATCGTTCAACTAAACCTGTAGACCTACTAATTTGCTCCTGTTTGCCTCCCGTCACTCTTTCTCTTCTGGCTCTGATCTGTTTTACTCTATTTGTCCTCCCCCCCTCCCCTTCCTTCTCCCTGATGTAACCTATCAGTATAAAGGGCAGCCCAGGTCGTATACAGATGATATCCTGGTCAGCTGGTGATGCGGTGTAATACGAAGCGTTCAGCATCTGCTTTTTGCTGCTGCAGTCCGCGCCCTTTGACCTCTCGCATTACTACATTTCCCCTCCCTCCCTTCTTTTTTCCTTCTCCTTCCTTTTCTCTGTTTTGCTTGTCAGAAGGTGCCATAGTTACACCACAATCCTACCTTATTTCTCAACATGCTAAAGGCATAAGCACTCTCAAGTTAGATTCTGAGCACTTCACTGGAACACTTTAGGAATGTCTGAATCGTCCCTTTGTTGCCTAAACAAACAGGATCTTTTGATTTCTATGCACCAAGGGCACTTCAGAACACACCAGGGCTTACTGTGACTCTCTTGGGGAACTTGTATTGAGGCAAATTGTTTCCTCTTACTTTCCAGTGAGTTTTGATCACTGGTCTTCGGTGTTTTCCTTGTTCCAAAGGTCAGCCAAAGGAAATCAATCAGAGCCTTTCTAGCTTTCTTCTCTTCACCTTGCCTCATTTGTTTCTGCTCTGGAAGTCATTCAAGGTGAATAAATGTCTGGCCCCTGTTCACTCTATTTTTTCATCCGTGTGTCCTCTGTCTCCCTCTGTTTTGCTCTCAGACGCAGGGCTGAAAGTGGCTCTGGTTAACAGTGCAAAAGGCCTTGCCATGACAGAAAGTGCAATTTCATGTGCCTTGCTTTAAGAACAGCACATTAATATCAGAAATTGAAACAAAACATATTTGAGAGCATACTTTATGATGAAGACACTATCTGTCAGAACTATGTGACACGTATCACATATTTTGCTAGGGAAAAATGTTTAAGTGAAAGGTCTTATTCAACAACCACCCAAAAGTCTGCCTTCTTTATAAGTTGATTTAATCACTTTACTTTGAATGACAATCAGTAAGGTTTAGCTATTGTTGACTGAAATGATTATAGACTTTTTTCAAAACATTATAAGACAAACTACATCAAAATCAGCGGCCTAAAGTATTGTAGTTCTGGCTTTGCATTGTATGTTTGCTAAACATGTTGTTAGCGTTCCCATACATGTAGCCAAATTATAAAACACATTATTTACATGCAACTGGGTCTTAACGCTCAGTCATTAAGAGGCAAAGGTGTCGCTGGAAGCTAAATTTAGTGGAGGGTTGTCATAGCCATGAAACGATCCGGACTTCGGCCACACGGATTATCACGAGATCAAGCGGCATTCTTTAAATGAGGAGATACATGAACCCCCTGACACTCACAAAGCCATCACACTCACGCTTCGTGGAGACTACACAATGTCAACAGCTGTAGTTAGTCATTAGTGAGACACAAATGTTAAGCTAGGATTTTACTCTACGTTTAATGAAGTGTGTGTGTGTGTGTGTGTGTGTGTTTGTGTGTGTGTGTGTGTGTGTGTGTGTGTGTGTGTGTGTGTGTGTGTGTGTGAATTATGGGGGTTTTGGAGGGTTCGTAATATCCCCAGCCTTTTCTACATCCCTCTCCTCTCCAATATACTGTATTACCTTGGCTAGTTGATCTGATGGTGTAATAATATCTCCTGCCTCTGGCTACGGGAAATGGTCACATGCATTATTCACACATGCTAAGATGCTTATTGATGACTCCTTTATTTATATATTTCCTCAACGCTATAGAGCCATTTCTCATTTCATTTTTAACCCTTTCTTTTGTAATCCTCTATTTTGACGTGTGTGCCTCTCTGTTATAATGAGACTCTCTCACTCGCAGCTTTCAAATGGGTTGACCTTGTTTGATGGGAATTTAGTCCAAGCCTTTTGGCACGAGATTACATGATGCGATGTGTTGAAATGGGGCTAATAATACATTTAGGTGGAGCCCCATTTATAAAATTGACCCTATTTGATGCTGAGGCTCGTGGCTGATCATTTTGTCACAGCTGTTTTCACTTGGGTATCACACGAGTGCCACCTGAAAATCCACAGAAAACCTCACTCTTTTTGAGAAAACTAGTGTGGCATTGCCTTGGGACTCTTGTCTAATCTAATATGTTTCTAATACATTCTCCAGCCATTTTGCCTCCTTTAAATTCGTGCCGTCATTGTAAATGGGGCATATTCTCTTTTATGTTGGTGCCTGCCAGAGTTCAGTGCTACTGGGTATTCAGTCAGTTTTCTCTCTGAACTCACTTCCCCTCTCTGCTTAGACCTGTGGCCGCTGAAATAGCAGTGACTGGCGTGAGCTACATTGCTGGCCAAAAACCAAGGTTTAAATTTTTTTTTATTTTATTATTGACTTTTCAAACCTCGCTGTCTGGCTATTTATATGGTGAAGGTCTTCTTTTTTTGATTCCCTTTCCATCTCCTTTCCTTCTCCCTATTACTGCTGAATGTTTAGTGGGGGCTTTTGTGTTGAGTTGTTCTGCATGCAACATAAGATAGAGTTTAGGTCCCATTTTTTAAATTCATTCGTGATTTGTCTGCATTACACGTATGGAGATAGAGTACAAGCACGCACGCACACACACACACAAACACACACACACACACACACACACACACACACACACACACAAACACACACACACACACACACACACACACAAACACACACACATAGAGCATTACTGAATGTCCACGCTGCTGACTTAATGAATGTAACTTGTCGTGGATATGGTGTATTTCATAATGTCACTGAAAAATAAACCATATTTTATTGTAGATTTTTTTCAGACCGGTCCAAATCCCAGTCTACTCCATTTTAAATGACGGCACTGTTGGCCCAGATCCAGATCCCTCAAATTTGATCGGTAGACTCCTAATTAAAAATAAATTAAATCTGTTCTCACAGGCGCAAATGAGACAGAAAAAACGCAAATAGAACACATCCCACAAAAAGCTTTTAGCATGACCCACAATCACAAATTTAATAAAATAATTATTGGGATTTTAAGCTGTGCAATAGAGAGGAAGAGAGGCGTGGGAGAGGTCAGGAAGTGAATAAGAATAGGTTGGAGCAGAGGCCTAATTTTGCCACTACATATTTAATGCATTGGAAATGGTAGCCCTTTATGAATTCTATGTCCTTCCTTACCACTGTCCTCCAGCAAAGATACAGTGGGCTGCCTTTGCCCTTGCTCTCGGCCGCACACACTTGCGAAGCCCAAAATATTAGCTTTGGGATGAAAAAGGAGTTCACCCCAGATGAGAGCATTACATATAAGTAATTGATGTTTGACCAAGGGAGTATTGTTTACTTGATTTGTTTTCCTCACTCACTTTACTCCTTTTTTGTGCTCTCTTTTGGTCTAACCACCATTCTTTGTTATTGGTAAATAACATTAATCTAGTGCAAGTTTGTTAAGGGTTATTTTCTGATTGATGGAAATGGGAGATATAGAACTTTTTCACATCATTACTGCTGTTTGTCTCCCAGGCTTCTTTTGTCCAATCAAATAGCTTATGAAAGTGTTTGGCAGCTGACTGTAGACTTTGAATGTCGGTGTTTCCCCGGCAACGCATGAATACAACAGAACTTTAACAGGCAGTGTTGGCCCAGCAGACACCATGACTACTGGTGGGCTTCTGAACACAAATCTGACCCTGTAACTATTACAGAAAATCAGTGGGCTCCAAAGTAAAGAAGTTTAAAGGGGCATGTCTACATACAACATGGGCTGCTAGAGTAACAGAGGTTACTCTAAATCAGTGCTTTTCAAACTGTGGGGCGGGGTTATGGCAGGGGGGGCGTGGATGAATATATGAAAAAAATAATAATAATTGAGTTTGTGTTTTTTATATTAAGATCACGGCATAGCTGGACAAGAGTTCTTCTGCTTCGTTCCTCTCACTGCATTTAAATGCATTCATTATATTACAGAGAAATAGGTCTTGTTAAAGAAAAAGAGCACCAAGCCCAACCCAGAGGACCCTGCATAATATGTTTATGGAAAATCCACGTGTCTTTCTTCAATAGCTTCTAATTCATCAGACCCAGTGTCTCCAAATTATTTGTTCACACAAAATTCCTCATATTTAGCCTCTTAATTTTCCTCTCAAAGTGCAACAGATTCATAGCCTGGAAATCCTGACCCTGATATCTTGAACGATAGAGGGTCTGGCGACGATCAATAGTAATTTCCAACTCTAGGGGCGGCTCCTACTCGTGCATTTCAAATGCCACTGCACGCAGTTGGATAGCACTACAACCAATCAGAGCGATGCACAAGTGACGTAAGCCCCGTTCGTTTAGCGAACAGCTGTTAAACTGTTCAATTAAACGTTTGCCGTTGTCGGTCGGCAAAACAGAACATTCCACTTACTTGCTAGTGAAAGCTATGAGTCCCGTCTTCCAATTCGTTAAGGGTCGAGGCCAAAGCAGTCTCAAACTCACACAACATATCCGCAGCCATTTTTGATGTTTACTATCACAGCTTCGACGTCGCATGCACGTCACTGTCGTCATCCGGTTACGTCCTCCCCAGAGCACCATATAAAGGGCTCTGGCGCGCCCATATTAGATAGAACCAATTGAAACGTTATACCAGATTTCTGGTAGTCTTGATAAACTTCAACGGAGCGTCTCCAGACCAACACGCGCAGCAAATTTAATTTGCCAGCGCCTAGTGGCAGGTCTGGGAATGCCAGGCTAACAGATTCATGCATTTCACTTTAAAAAGGTGAAAAAAATCTCCCGGGGGAGCATACCCCCGGATCCCCCTAGGAGGGTCTGGTTCTCCACTGGCTACTTGTTAGAGCCATATTTTATGTTAGTTTAAAATCTATTATTATATTAAATTAATTCCTATTTGATTTAAGGGATGTTTATGTTTTATTCTTATCTATTTAAATATTAGATTTAAGTTGGATTGACCGGAGGTATAGCCTAATTAGAGGCAGCCGGCAGAGAGTGGGTGGGGCCGCCAGGCCAGGTTAAGAGCAAGGAAATGAGCTATT
Organism: Ammodytes marinus; assembly: GCF_949987685.1. NCBI lineage: Eukaryota > Metazoa > Chordata > Actinopteri > Uranoscopiformes > Ammodytidae > Ammodytes > Ammodytes marinus. The sequence continues at coordinate 20,868,864 of NC_137232.1, read as the reverse complement.
GAGAGGGGGAACAGGGGGAATCGAGACTGCTTTAGACCTCACGCTCACACTCACTGATACCATGCTCAACAAGCTGAATTAAATGTTCTGTGATACGAAAGAAAATAAATCATCTGAAACGAAGAAACAAGACTCTGAGTGTAATTGAACAGAGTGTGCGAGTCCAGCGAGCGATCCCCTGTACGGTGAAAAGTTAAAACTAATGTTAATAACTGGCCACAACATAGTCTAAAGCATCGAAATCGCTTTTAATGGGAAAAAGCTGGTGAAGGAAACACACAACTTGGATCGGAGTGACTGTGTTTGGAGCATGGTTTGGAGCTGCAAAGCAACCGCAGCTGGCCGCTGAATGACAATCAGCTGTTCGCAGGCACGCGCTGATACGGTGAATGGAACAAAGGAATGGATCAAGCCGTGAGTAAATAAAGTAACTAAACGGATGAAGATGATCTGTGGACTTTGTGATGATAAACTATAAAACTGAAGGCATATGGATAAGTTTGGATGTCTGTGTAAAATAAGGAAACTGGAAACACAGCGGAAAGAAATGTTTGTTGATGCCGAAGGAAATGTTTGTTGATGCAACTCATGCAAGACGCGATGAATGGAAAAAAGTGATAAACACATGCTTATGAACTGATTGATGAATTAATTGTCTGGAACGCAATAAAAGTGAATGATGGCTGATGAAATGGCAAAAGCTGAAAATGACTTTAAAACTCTCAGCGCAAGTCGCCGAGGGAAGCTGGGCGCATGCACGCGCAAATTGAATGAAGTCAAAACACTGCTCGTTACTGACGGCGGTGATAGTGAAAAGGTGTTGAATGCTGTGGAACAATTCAAAGTGACGTTAAATGACTTTAAAGAGGCCCATGTTGCCGTACAAATGTTCTTATCTCCTGAAATAAAAGAGAATGAAACAAAAGACTGGTATGAACCCAAAATGGAAATATTTGAGGAATTCCTAGTAGAAGTGGATTTATGGAAAAAGTCAAGGAAAGATCCTCAGACACTCATTGGACCTCAGGACAGTGTCTCAAATGTGTCTAAACAAAGTAACAAATCCAAAAGTTCACACCAGACGGCAGCATCTTCATCTTTATCTTCATCATCCTCAACACGTCTAAAGATAGCCACAGAAAGAGCAGCTATGCAAGCACGTATGTCAGCATTAAAGGAGAAGCAGGAGGTGGAAATGGAACAAATTAAATTTTCCTGCGGCAGGACATTGGAGGCACTAGCGAAAAAACACTGGGTGTGTGAATGACATTTAACTAGTCAATAATTTGGGCAAGTCTGTCTGCCTATCTTTCTCACTCCGCTGCACACTCAGTCACTACTATCCATGCGTACAGTAAAGGAAGCAGGATTAAAACACTGGATTAAGATGTTGAAATGCATTAAAAATGTGTTTAAAAATGCACATTTTTTTTAGAAATGTTTCAAAAACAATTAAAAGATATTTAAAGGAACACACAGGGATTTAGAAAAAAAAATTGGGGGGGGGGGGCTCCACTGAAATTTGTTCTCTGAGGGGGGGCTCACTCTCTCACACTTTAAAAACCCCTGCTCTAAATGAAGTCCCTTTAAGGTAGCCCACAAACTTCTGTCTGGATGGTTGCTTTAAAAATAAATTGTATCAGTGTATCATGTCTGCATATTCCTAAAAATAATATGTCTGAGTGTAGGGGGAACCCAGACGTGACGTAACCACATGTGGGATGCAGGTTTGAGGGCAAGCAAAGCAGCTGTAGGATTTTTTTTTTTTTTTGGGGGTTGGGGGGCAGTCTGTTCCTTCAACATTCGGAAGTGAGCAGAGAGTTCAGACAGTGCTTGGATGAGTGGATTCAAGGAACATGTAGGAATGTGTGTAAGAAAAGGAAAACTGGATAAAATGTAATTTCTCTCTTGCTCGCTCTCCCTCTCTTCCTCTCTCCTTCTCTCTCTCTCTCTCTCTCTCTCTCTCTCTCTCTCTCTCTCTCTCTCTCTCTCTCTCTCTCTCTCATAGTGACGGTGACCTAATAGTCCTTATTTCTCTTGCTAGCAGGCATTTTTGAGATGTTTCCGATCTCACCAGAGATTGGCTAGATTGATAATTCATAAGTCTTTTCTACTGTTTTCTATTGGTGTCAACAAAAAAGTTGCGGAGTTCTCCTTCACAACACAAAGTCGTTTTTAAAGAATAAGAGACAGGTTCAATTTCAGTTGTTCTGTGGAATAATAGCTTGTGTAGTAGTTTTTTTAATGTTTTTTGTTCAAATTATATGTCACACATCTTGTTCTCAAATAAAACAGAATAAGAATCAAAATAATTAATATTGGTGCGTAAAATACTACCTGAACATTTGGCGTATCACCAATCTCTATTGGTCTCCTCTTTTGGACATAAACAAACGCAGATGCATTCACAGAATTCTTCTCACTTCTCTTTCCCCCCTCACTCTCTCTCTCTCTCCATCTCTCTCTGTCCATTGATCTCACTCTCTCCTTCACCGTCTTTCCTTGAAATAAATAGCGTGCGCCTGAACGCGTATGCTTTTTACTGTAAGTGATATGAGAGCCTGGCAGCATCTCTGCGCGAGCGACAGTGTGGTAGAGGGTGCGCAAGAAGAGAATGACTGGGAAACATGTCTTTCGATGAAGCTGTGTGTGTGTGTGTGTGTGTGTGTGGACGCAAATGTGTGCCTAAAGTGTATTGACCTTGCTGTGTGTGTGTTAAGCTCCTGCTCCACTGACACGCTTCCCTCCTTCTCCACAGAGAGAAGTGCCTTCTTTGGTTGACCCCTATGGCTGTTTGGCTCTGCTGCTGCTGAAGCCGCCTCTGCCTCTGTGCCTGTCTGTGCCTGCAGGAGTTGCCAGCCACACCGGGAGCACCCCAGGACTGCCAACCCCTATCCACTGAGCCAGTGGCACCTTCTTCTCTCTCCCTCCCTCCGTCTATCCATCCATCTCCTACTCTGTCTAGCAGCCAGACCTCCCTCCATCCATGCCACTCAGCCCTGCTCTGTGGAAGTCAACCGCTCCCGCCCTCCTCCTCCCCACACACAGCCTGATACTGTGGACGGACAACTTTATTCGGCTCCAGTGATCGGCGGAAGATTGTCCCCTTGCCTTGCTGTCCCTGTCTTTCTTCTCCTCCTCCCTCCTCCCTTCTCTCCAACTCCAACCCCACATCTCTTCATCATGTGCCTGACGCGATCGATAATGTGTTTCGCCATCCGTCTCATCTGACAGCTCAGCCGAAGGGCCGACGCGATAGAGAGAACCGGTGTGGCGTGTGTTTGAGGAGAGTGAACGAGAGAGAGAGAGAGAAAGAGAGAGAGAGAAGGAGAGAGATTAAAAAGCAAACCTCCGTGGCCTGTCGACCAACCCCGGGCCCTGGGTGACAGGCGCTGGCTGACCTGACTGATTCCTACTACTACAACCAGAAAAAAGAGGGACTGTTTGGATGGGCCACAGATGGTAGGCGAGTCCCAGGCCTCACAGGGCTTCACCTCCGATTCAGACCTTGGGGACAAACAAAAACAACAACTCTTAAAACTGGCTTTTCACCCATGTCCTTTACCCTTTCCTTCTCAACGTACAAGTGCACACGTTATTGCGTTTGCTGCCGGATATCTTTTCCTCCTTATCGACCCCTCCTTCCCATTTCCCAATGGCGGTGAACGTGACACCGATGCGGGACACAAAATGGCTGACGCTGGAGGTCTGTCGGGAGTTCCAGAGAGGCACGTGTTCGCGGCCGGACAGCGAGTGCAAGTTCGCCCACCCTGCCAAGAGCTGCCAGGTGGAAAACGGCAGAGTCATCGCCTGCTTCGACTCGCTGAAGGTGAGAATGACACAAGACCTGTGATATTCATTCTATAACGTACAGTAATTGTCGAGCATTCATTGTCTTCAGGATGTTCTAAGTTTAAATAGGTTTTTGGATATCATAAACTGTAAGACCTTAAAGATGGGGTGTACTTTTTTATTCCGGCCTTGTTGCAGAGGAGATAAGGTTTATTTTAAGGGAACAGTAGGTAATTAAGTTGTGATGAAACAGCTGGGTTTTTTTCTGAAAAGTCAAGTATTGTTTCTTTAACCACCAGGTAAAGCCATGGCATGGGGATTGGGGATAAACACATATCTGTATAAATACTTTTTAGAGTGTGTCTTGGTAAGCCGAGATGAGGCCATAATCGTGTTAACATCTGGGAATCAGACTCAGAGTTTCCTTCACTGGCACGCGACTTAAGTGCTGGACTGTCGGTTGGCACACTGCAAAGGTTTCTGTGTGATCGTCACATCTGCAGGCTGAATGGTAAAAACACAGAAGTAGGGCAGACACACTATGTATCTCATGTTTGTATGCGAGTCCGCGAGTGTATGTCTGTGTGTTATTTTGAGGTCATGCAGCACAGTGGGGTGTTCTCAAAAGGCTCTGTAATTTAATGTCTATTTTTGCCCTGGCAATGGCACAACCCACTCCCACCATGCAGGTCTTCTCTCTCTCTCTCTCTCTCTTTTTCTCTCTCTCTCTCTCTCTCTCTCTCTCTCTCTCTCTATCTATCTATCTCTCTCCCTCTCTCTCTCTCTCTCTCTCTCTATCTCTCAGAGACGAGGGGAAGAACAAATCAAACAGGAGGCAAGATGGATTGAGAATGGATTGGATTGAAAAGTTGCAAAAGAAAAGAAGAGAAACATATGTATATCAAGGGATTCATTACAGAGCGTTAAATATTCACTGTGGCAAACATACATTTCAGCTAATACTGAAAAACACTGCTGAATAGAATGGATGAAGAGGGAATAGGCTGTAACAAAAGGGCTTGAGTTTAGTTCTGGTAAAAAAAAACTTCAATAATCATTCACATGAGTCAACTAGCCCTGTTTCCTACATATTCAGTCCATGTGCTACCGTACAGGAATAAAGGCACTTCATGGAATGCACACAGACAGTGATCTCAATCTTGGCCAGTAATTGTGTTTTTCCTCAGAATGCATCATGAAAAAACATAATTCATAGGAAGGGAGTTGTTTTGGATGATTGGCGCCAAAAGAGCATGACTTTAACCACAGAGTCCTGACTCACACGTGTGGTTAGTTTTAGGCAGCAAAAATACTAGAGAGGGTTTATGGAGTTAGCATGAAAACATTGAGACTCAAACCAAAATATTTAGATTAAACTGATGGAAATGTCAGTAGTGTACAAGGTATTTGGTCATGGTCAATTTCCTTGCAGTCAATCCAACAGTTGTAGAGACTGCACTCAAAACCATGAGTCAACCTTGCGGTGATGCTAAAGGAAATATTTTGGGGATCACCGAAATGATTAGGATTTAACCTAAAAAAAAACACAGTGAGAAATGGCAATCAATTGAATAGCTCTGATATTTCAATCTGTACTGACCGACTAACACGCACACCCACAGTGCCAACCCTAGAACCCTGCTTATTTCATGGCTAAAATGTATTAGCCGTAAAAATAGCTATAAACTCGTATATGTTTAGTTGCCATAGGCTGATATTATAAGTAAAACAAATTTCAATATGTTGTCAGTGAATGATTTGAGATGTTTTAAGTTAAAAATATTTCTTTCCATTTCTTTCTAAATGTATTTTCTACTCTACTTCCTGTGTATAAACTTATTTTCTAGGATCAAGGACAGGTGTCATCTATGTCCGTCTAATATCAAAAAAGAAGGTATATTGAGGAAATGTCATTCATTGGGATATACTCAACACATTAACCATATCCCTTCAGTCATAAACATATGGTTCACAGTTGTAAATCCCTATTGACTATGAATAAACCTCTCATCACGCTTTAAATGTACCAACAGTGAGAGTGTGTAATGGGTCAGCTGTGGCAGCATGTGTCATGGCTGAGAGCCAAGCATACACTCACTGGTCTCCTTTAATGTACTATAGGGTATGTATACAAGTACATATGCATGAAATTATGCAGGATACAAGTAACATACACAACATCTTCACACATGTCACACAAACACACAAAGATTGTGGCAATTTGAAGCTGCTGCTGCTGTGTCATTACTCTACATGCTGGACAATGTGTTGGATAAAGCCATATCACTCGAGTCAATCTGGGGTATTTTGGCTGAAGTATGAGCATAGTCATTCTGGATGCTGGGGGTGTTCTGTCTACCGTGTTTGGCACATGTACTGTAATTTGTCTCCTATCTGATTGGCAAGCAGGGTGTTATTCAGTGTAACTGGAGACCGGGAGCTGGAGGTCAGTCAAGGCAGTGCTGGCCACAGCAGCTTATACCTTGGCTGGGTTTGGTTGGTACAGGTAAGACAGGAATGGATAAGGGAGGGCTGCTGGGGGATGCATGGATCGTGAAAACAGAGCCGGAGAGGGCGAGAGCAGGGGGGAATAAATGCGAGGAAGAAGCGTAGCACTGTGCTGCTGTATGTGCCAGGGCATTCCACAGTCTACCTCCCTTCCCTGCCTCTGTGACAGCATGATAAATCTGCTTTATCTGCAGATGAATTCATAACACATAGCCAGGCATGGAGAGAGAAGGGGCAAGGGGATAGGGAAAGGACGGGCAAGGAGAGAAAGGGACGGATGGTTGTGTACACGTGGCTTCACAAACCTGGACAATTCGTCACACCACTACCCCGCCTTTCATTCCTTTTGAAACAGGCCAGCAAAAGAAAGAGTGGGCTTGTATGTAGTTGGAGAAATAGAAACACACATGGACTGCCCTATTTTTTTTTCTTTCTCTGTCTCTTTAGAGAGACTCATAACCTGTTTCCAAGCTTATCAGTTGGTCTGTGTGTTTATTTCTCCCTTTCTCTCATAAACTTCAGTCAGTCAGTGTTATCTCAAAAATGGTGTTTGTCAGCTGTGAATGAAGTTCCATTTGATTTGTGGCATGACAGAGGATGGAGTGATGGAGGCCAACATGGAATGAGTCATAGAGGAAGAGGCTGACGGATTGGTTGATATTACAGAGAAACTGACCCCATGTGTCTGGAATCACAACAAGAACTTGGAACTAGCTCTTTATGATTTTTAGCCGTCTAAAGAGGTGTGTTCAGACAAAACTCCAGGCAGATTTGTTTTTACTCATTTAAGCCAAAACCTTCAGTCAGAGAGGTGCTGGATCAGGAAACACTCATATGACTACACAGTTGTTGAATTTTTTTAAAGCACAGATAAAACAACCACTTTTGGTCTAGTTGGAAAACTTTCTGTGATTAGAGAGGAAAAAAATCACCGGCTATTTGTTTGTCCTATTGACTCCTGCTACAGGGATTCAGCACTTCTCAAATAGTTTGTTTTAGACTTCCACCCTTTTCTATTTTTTTCTAAATGTTTACTTTAGGAAATATATTATAACAGGACTACATATACGAAAGCTGAACCTACAACAACTAAAACTAAAATTGAAAATCTGTTTCTATATGCAATTTTTTTTTAAAGTATTTTGCTGATTACATTTTAGCCCTAAATAAGGATAATTACTCACTGTTAACATGCAGTATTTACAAGGCCACCCAGGATGTACCAATGTACTTGTTTCACAGCAAACAACATTACATAGAAAATCTCAATATGGTGTGGGATATAATTTACCACTGATTACTTTATATTCTTAAAGAGGACCTATGATACTTTTCGACTTTTATGACCTATAAACGTTGTTATAATGATTTATAGTCATGTTTAACCATACTAGAGTATCAAATAGTTACGTACATGCATTTCGACGTATTCCCTGCTGACCGTCTGGGGTGGCTATGCAGAGCACTAAACACTATGGCAGCCGGTCGAGAAATAACTTGTTCAAATTTCCGGGTAGTTTCTGTCACGCTCCCGGATGTTTCCATGTATGGTAATGCTGCTCAGGCAAGCTCCGGCTGCATGCCCCCACCTTCCTGAAAATCTCCTGCTGCCGGAAGGAAGGTAACCAATTACAAGGGAGTGGGGTTTGCAGCAGGGAGGGGAGGGGCGGAGAAGCTCAAAGCAGTGTGTAGAGAGAGACTGCTGTGCTCGCTAGGGTAAGAGGAAGAGTGTCCCGAAAATCTACATAGTTTTTTGTGATGTGATTCGTGTCAGGTTGCTCTATAGCAGTTTTTAACAAGAACTTAAGACCAGAAAAGTAGTATAATAGGATCTCTTTAAGGGAAATCATCTGTGAAGAGCGAGACGTTAAAGTGTACAGTATGTATTTCGCTTTCCTCTCTCACTCCCCCAACTTGTTTTGTCTGTTACAGCTAGGGAATTTGAAATGAAAATGTGTCGCGGCAAATCTGTTTTGGCTACTTTCTTTCAATGTATCACATGAAAGGTCAGACATTGCAATTTGTAAATGTTAACCGCATTCAACCGCAGTGTCCTTCGGCACATAATCAAGACCATGTTCTGCCAAAAAATTGGATTGAATTAGCACAATGTTCTAAAATGCAAATGATTAAAAATGTGTATAAATTAGTATGAGGAAACACTGCCATAATAGAGGTTTGACATTCAAAATGTTTAAGAAAGGATTTGTAATGATGGCGTTGTGCCTTTTCTTACTAGTATTTTGAAAAGCCTTGCTATTATTTATTTTTAATATGAGTACATTATACCGTCCTTCAATTCATTGTGTTGCTCACAGTGGAGGAATTAACTTTCCCAGCCATCCCCATTTCTGCAGTTAATTATGCATTTTTCATTGGATTTATGAGGTTGTTACAGACTCCACCTGATTATCCAATGCATGACAATACTGATTCTTGTGTTACAGTTTGGTTTCGAATACACGCCTACAGAAAATATTTTCACACAGTATTTTATTATTGAAGTGAAAGCATTGAAAGAGAGATGAGAAACTGAACATAGAGTACATGTTTAATTCCTCCAGTTTATAACTAATAGTGAAATGTTTTCCCTTGAATTACTTTACGATTGAGTGTTTGGATTATATTAAATTGGTCACATTCTTATCTGTAATTGAACTAAATGTTGCCTTATATTTCTGAAAACTAAACATGTATTGCCAAATAGCTATCAGATTATACCTCTTAGTATAGGGCCAGTGAGAGTACTGTTTCAGTCTAAATAATGTTTTTGATAGAGGGCCATTAGTTTAATTGTATATGGTTGGCTCATAGACGGATCATTTGTATGGTTGTCAAGGGGAAAAAATGAAAACCAAAACCAACAAAGACAATGAAAATGTTCAACACACAAAGACAAAAGACTCCTCATAGTGGAAGTATACTGTAATTGTATGGTCTCAAGAGTTGCCTGGCCCATGTGGTGCCTGACTGTTATTACAGTAACTGGAGCAACCTTACACTTGGTCCACCTGCCACCGCTTAAAGGTGCGCAGGAGTCAGCCAGTTGGACAGTGTACAGTTAACCAGCCATATGCTGTTTTAGGCTTCTTGGCCATTTAATAAACCACTTGGTCACTTTAGTCGTCAAAGATGGGGGTCAGCGCCAGTTGGGCACTGTACAAGAGAACACATATCCTTAACTGAAAGGTTGGCCTTTAAAATATTCCATTATTGCCTGAGCCTAAAGAAAACTTTTTGCAATGTATGCATATTAAAGTTACCATACTGCTATGGGTTTCATTGTGCATTACATTACATCCTGAAGGTGAGGATTGTACTAGTAATGCCACGTGCCCTTGAAAATTGTTGAACTTATTATTGCGATAACACAGGACGTGCCTAACTGTCATTACGGTGACGCTGCTCTGTATTATGTCCCCCATAAACAGTTTAAACAGCCTGTTCAAGTGTATAGGGGCTATAAAGTGGGGGCCCGTGCCAGCATTTTTGTGAAATATCTTCTTTAAGCTACATAGGTGAGAAGCGCAATCTCCCCAGATGCCAAATAAGTGTTAATGGATCCAATTTTATTATTCCCTTTTGATTATTCAAAGGGTAGTTATCTTTGCTTTGGTCTGCAACAATGTCTGGTATCCACTGAGTCCCTTCTGTGTAATTACTCATCAAACACTTATACAATACAATAAATACACACACACACACACACACACACACACACACACACACACACACACACACACACACACACACACACAAGGCATGTGTCAAACCATTTCCCCGTTTTGGGACATCATTAGAGAAGCACATACACACAGTAATAGGAGAGCAAAGATAACAGATAACAGGAGCATATGTAAAATATTATGTATTGAGATTAGAGGTGTGTGTGTGTGTGTGTGTGTGTGTGTGTGTGTGTGTGTGTGTGTGTGTGTGTTGTGTGTGTGTGTGTGTGGGGTTGAGTGTGCCAGTGTGCAGTTCACAGAGGGATGCTGTGTATTGGATAAGAACTCTTTGAAAGGGAAACCTATACTCCAACAGTGTTAATCTGCTCTGTATCAGTATTGCACTGTCATGCTCTTCGCTCTCATCCTCTCCTCTCATTACCTCTGTTAATCTGTCTCTACTCAACCCATCCTACACCCCCTGCCCCTCCTCCTCCTCTCCCCTGTTCTTTTTTATCTCCCAGGCATCCCAGACACTTTAATTTCCATTTCACACAAAGCGATTTTTATAATTTTTTTTTTCATTTATCGCTTTTCATTATATTTTGGGGAGACGTTTGTCTATCGCTGGCTTTGTTAGTGCCCCGTGGCCAACCATCAGGAAGAGCAGAACGGTGCCATTGCCTCCACAAAGGGACTGATTACATGTCTCCATTGTGCGTCACCAGACTATGATTGGGCCGGGTCACTAAGGTCTGTGTTAAGACTATTTCTGCACTTGTAAATGTGAAAACACTGTTCACACGTGAAAACAATGTGCGTCTTCTCTGAGGTTTTTCGGTTTTTGTGACTGAGCAGGATTAAAATCATTGTTTTTCAAACAAACAGTGTGTGAGGCCAGTGTGTATGAACATACCCACTTTGGATCCATCATTTACTGCTGTAAAAGCACGGTTTTATACCGTGAACAATGCTGGCTCAGAGTTGATAGAAAAGGCCCATACAGAAAAAAATGCATTTTCAAATTATATATATTTTATATATTATATTATACATTATAATACGTCAACCTTGTGCAAATGTGATCGTAAACAGGCCTGTACCAATCCAAAATCCAAAATTTCCCTTCCAATACTGATTCCAAAACCTCCACTCATTATTATTTTTAATAAGAAACATATGGTGAATTCAAAATATACGTGTAAGGTCTTTAGCTCACTATGGTAATGCCATATTGTCTTAACAATCACACATGTATCAGTTATTTAACCATCTACATTAAAGGTAATAACACATATAATCAAAACATTTCAGATATAAACGGACAATCATGTAATAAGTAATGATATGACTTCTTGTTTGTTTCCAAACATTACTGATGTAAACACACCTTTAACAACATCTGATAATTACATTTGTTCTGTAACTCCTTGCTGTTAAAACTTGTATAAAAAGATTGTAATTTGCCTTTTCCTCCCTTAAAAAAAAGGTAGAAACCATAATGAGGCTGCAGCAATTGTGAATATTTTTTAACAAGCGTGTGGCCATTTTTCTATAATCGCACTGGGTGGCTGAAAACCAAGATTCAGTGTTGTTTGATATTGCATGACTGGAATAAATCATTCTGTGTAGCCCGTGAACATAATATAACTAAACATTATATATATTTCCCCCCACCGTTTCTACAATCCAAGATATTGTGGCCATCAGCTGTCTGCCCCTCACAGCATGCAACATTTAGGAGCTGCCGTCATGCTGCTAAATCTGTATTCCACTCAGGAAGTGTTAGTCTACCTTGCTCCCTTGATCATCGATTTCACTTGGAGAACACGTATGTACTATTATCTAATGTCACTGCTGAAAAACTAGATAAAAAACTAAATATGACTTACAATTTAGGCAAAAATTAGTGGACAATTAAAACGAAACACCAAAGATATATTATCCTATGAAAAAATTATTGAAATATCAGTTCATTTGCATGTAATTGTGCCTTTTAATGCGAGTACGTGTTTAAGAGCATGCTCTGAGCTGCTTTCGTGAAGTGGTATTATTGGTGTAAGAGAGATGCTCCAAAACATTAGTGTTAGCAAGTGGGCGTACTTTTAACTGTTATGATCTAGCTCTCCGCGGGTCCATTTATAGAAAATATTTTTGGGCCTAACTAAACAAGATCATATCTGATTCCCCACATGGCTCAGGCCTACACAGGTCATAATGAATGGAGGTTTTTATTAGCACTTTGCCGTGAAGTATAGCATTAACTTTGTCAGGCTCGATTCATGAGCGAGAGCGTGAGTCCTCCCTTGATACGTCTCCTCTAAATGTCTCTCTGTCCTTAGAGAGAGGCCCCCATTTCTACATCCATCTGTGGATACGCCACCTCAGCACGGACGCACACACACAAACACACACACGTACACATCCATCTTTAAACAAGCTGCATCAGCATAGAGACATGACACAACAACATCAGAGCCAAAATACATGCAAAGGGCATTCAGGAATAGCCTCTCTCTCTCTCTCTCACCACATCCATGCAAACAGTCATCTCTCTTTCACCTTTTTGGCACCCTTCATTCTTTTCACTTTTTAACCCCTTCACTTCACAAAATCATTGATGTGGCCTCAAGCTAACAACTTTCTGCATGCAAATTCCCCCGCCAAAATATGACTCTCTTTTTTCTAGCATTAGGTCTGTGTGTGAGTTTGCATTATGCTGATTCTGGAAGGCCCTGGACGTTTAGGCATTCTGAAAGTAATATCAGCATCTCTGTGTGCTGCTGCGTCGTGATGTCCCATTGCTTTTTCTGCGCCTGCTGCTCCCGCTGTTGTGAATGGAATATCTAATCAGTTATGGCCTGATCCGTCCCTGTTAGTATGTCTCGCTTCCCTCCCCTCCATCACCAGTCTCTCTCCAACTAAAACTATCACCTCCCCCTCTTCCATCCTACTTTTTATTTTTTTTATTTTTTTACTTTGCCATCTTCCGACACTGCTTGTAATTCCACGAGGGTGATGCAGTAAAAACAAATATTTAAATCAGACTGCAGGTGTATACAGGGGTAGGAGGGAGAAGTAGACGGGTGAGTGGGAGGGAACGCTACATTAATTCACTTGAGGACAGTAAAATTGTCTGCCAACTTGTTCTCCCGCTTTGGTCGTTTTGGCAGTACCGCAAGTGTTTGTCTACCCCGCCTGTCTAGCGTGTTTCCACCATCCCCTCCATACCTTCATATCTGACACTTAACTTCTGCTCGTCATCTGATCTCAGGAGTTCACGCGCTATGCAGTCTCCCTTCTCAAGAATGATTCTTCACTTTCTACCCTGAGCACTCAAACAAACACACACACACACACACACACACACACACACACACACACACACACACACACACACACACACACACACAAGCACTGATGTGAGCAGAGAGAGACTTGTGAAATCATGAGCATTCACCTCAGGTAGGTAATCACATTAGAGTGGCTTTGGTGCCCGCTTTAGTAGTATTGCCGGCTGCAACAGGCAGGAAGTTGGGAGGCTGGGGACAACTGGGCAAGTCTTTTGCTGCTTTGGTCTTTTTGACTTCATCGTGTATGTGAGTGCCGTTGTCTAAACCATCGCACGGCAGCTCTCAAGTCACGAGTTTGTCATGTTATCACTGTACCTGCGTGGGTTTGAAGCTTAATTTGCTTCTCCAAATTGCCCGTAGGTGTTTATGGTGATATGTTTCATGTATATGTGTTAATCTTGTGAGAGACTGGTGAACAGCTGCCTCTCACTTTCTCTCTCTTGTGGGAACAGGGCACGGTGTTCTTTCCTTAAAGGAAAACGATATCTATTTAACTGTAAGGGGTTGATTATTTGTTTAGTATTATTGGAAATGTGCAGCCTTAACGTGAAAACATCACTGGATCAAAAGATCTTAAATCAATTTCTGAATGGCAAAGTCAGGGTTTCTATGAGAGGTATGTTAATTTGTTGTTGGAATGTCTGACTTCTGCACCCAACGCTCTACCAAGCACAACGTAAAAATGTGCTCTCAAATATGCAATTATAGTCAGCGGGCGACGAGTCCAGCTTGCCTAATGCAACTGAAAACATTTTAATATTTCTGCACACATAGTCTACATCACAAACAGAATATGATTTTAGATGTGTAATTCGTTTAAGTGTAGCAAACATTCCATTGTGCCAAACGACCCTGCGTTCCCCTGGGAGTGCGATAAACAAGGCTAGGCCGGGTGTACAATTTCTCCTTCCACGTCTGTCATTAGCACACTTGTTGTTTGTATTCCCCCCCCCCGCCCCCCCTCCTGCAGTCATAAACATGCATTCATGAATTCTCTCATTGCCCCCATCCGTCACTCCTTTAATTAGAAAATAATCAGAGTTGGATGAGAGGTTCATTAAATCTCATCCTTGAGAGCCATCAGCCACACACGCAGAAGTGGGATATTTATCACACTCCTGAAAAGAACTCGGCTACTGTACCTCCTCTCGCTTTGTGTTGTCTGCTGAGGGACAGAATATTGGTTGGGAGGGGACTGGAGCGTCAACAGTCTTTAGACAGTAGGAATGAACAAGTGATGAAGCCAAAGACGGAGAGGGCCTTTAATGGAAAAAGGCAATAAAGTGTGCGAGTGGGAGGGGAAGTACAGAAAGCGAGAGAGTGGAAAAAAGGAGGAGGAGAAAAGCGAGAGAAAGATCATTACAGAAGTGCTAATTAACAGAAACCGCACTGTTAAGCAGCACTTTGTCTCTGTGCAGTATTGATCCACCGTGACCATTACGGAGCGGTTTATTTGTTATTGCTGCTTTCTGCGTGGGTTTCTTCGTTCCACAAAAAGTGAATACATCAACTCTGAATCGCCATCTTAACAGCTACCTCTAAAATCAACTTGTTTTCCCCCCACTTACCTGAATTTGTGAAAGTCATACAAGTGTGCAAGCAAGAACAAATATAGCTGTGAAATGACCCAAGAAGCCTGTTGCGGCTGCGGGAATGTCTGCATCTGTAGGCGAAATAATGCCATCCCCGCGGAGAACGGGGAAGACAGGAGGGTGGTGCCAACGAGCAGATGGAAGTCAAGAGAGAGTGAAAGAGACTGCAGCGGTGCAATGGAGTGAAAGAGAGTGATGGATTGCTGCATAGACATCAAATGGTGTAACATGGACAGTGATGGACAGATGGAGAAGGAAACAACAGCAGAGAGATGGTGTATGGATGGAGAGAGAAAGTAATAACAGAGGAGGAGAACAGTGGAAGTGGAACAGCAGGCGTGTCAGTCAGTCATCGGTGTTCGGCGTGCGTAAGATTGAAGAATGTCTGTAATATCCCTTTATTGTTATAGTGCATGTTGCAAGGGCTTGCTGTCGGACACAGTGATTCCTCAAAAGGCTTTAAGTGGATTACAGCGGTATCAGGCGCAGCCATCACAGACTGATACGGCAGCTGTGTTGTTGTTGTGTTGCGACTGCCGACAGCACGCAGCAGTCTGTCACCGTGTCGCCGTCTCTCACTTCAGCCTTCCTGTTGATATGTGGAGTTCACACACTGTACCACCTACCACAGAATATGTGTGTCACAGTGCCATCCTCAGTGCTCATGTAAAATAAACTGTTTAAGCTTCAGTGTAACCGCTGTCTGTTCACGTTTGTATCCAACCTTTATGTCTTTTTAATGCGATTCACAACACTACTTTTGGCACTAACCGCAGCATGTGGCAGTGGCATCTAGGTTAAGTCCATTGTCAAGGAGGCTCTGGAAAGGGTGATCTCCACCCTGCCCCTGTTACCCCCGCTTTTTACTGTAGTGGTACGGGCCAACTTTGATAAATGTGGATCGATGCGGATGAGTTTGCAGCCGGAAGACGATACGTGGGGAAGAAGGGGTGATGGCCCTCTGCACCGTCGCGCCTTGTGTGTGTGTGTGTGTGGGAGGGAATTAAGACGCACTGTGTCATGCTTTTCTACATGATGAATCGTGCTAACAGTATATCCTTAACCTGCGAATGACTCTGTCTCTGTCTGTATTTCTGTTCCTTCTGTCTGTCACCTTTGTATGGATCTCTTGTGTGTCTTTATTTGTGTCTTGCTGTATGGTCCTTTCTTTGCGGTGTTGAAGCCAAGGTCCTGAGGGAATTTACTGTATATAACTGTGCCGCGTTAATGATGTATTCTTTGTAACTACAAAATGAAAACATCAATACATTAAAAGATCCTACTAAATACAAATGTTGTTTTATTAATCATGTACATTTAATTATGTTTTCTTGTCTATTGTTGTCCTTGTTTTCCTTCTTTTTTTACCCTTGACTTTGTCAGAACTCATCACCCACAGTTTTAGTTTGGACGTTTCAGTTTGTTGGTGGTACAAAGGATTACATGATGTTGCTCTGTATTGCTGCTATTTTACTCTTTAAAGCTTTGACAGTTAGTCTTAAAAACGAGAAATTGTCGCTATGTAGACCCATTCTGAACTTTCGACTTTTGCATGTACGGGTGTATTTGTGTGTGTGTAAATGCCTTGAAGGATGTCTGATTGATTGTGCATGTGTGTGCGGGGGGGTATTATCACTTTATGGAGTAATGAATGCTAATCCTCTCTTATCTGCTTTGACCTCAAGGCAAGCTGCTGATGCCAGTACAGAGAGACACCCTTCGTTGGAAGAGAATAGAAAAAATGTGTGTGCGTGTGTGTGTGTGTGTGTGTGTGTGTGTGTGTGTGTGTGCGTGTGTGTGTGCGCGTGTGCAGACCTGAAACACATTTGCATGTTTGAAAAAAAAGATGTCTCCATTCGTCTGACAACCTTCCCTCAGTTTTTTTTTTCTCACTCACACTACATGAGGCCTTCAGGGTGTGGCCTTGTGATCGTCTGCCACGTCTCTCCCATGACTCATCACAAGTAAAATAGAATAGAACATTCCATCCCTCTGACTCCACTGCATCCTCATTCTTCTCATTAGGGGTGCGGACAAAATAAAAAACAAGTTAAATTTGATACTCGATCCTACATCAGATCATTGTAGAAAAAGGGGTACTTTAACAATGTCTGTGCCCTGTCTATGGTCGGCTGCCCACCTGTTGCCAACAGCGTCTTTTGTTTTTCACATTGGTGCCACTTAGCGTAGCGGCTAATGATCACAGCACAAACCAAAGGCAGCTGCCGGTCTTTGCAGACGAGCATCGTTTGTTCATTCCCAAGGGCAACTTCATCCTCTCCTCTCTGTTTTTCACTCTCTATCTTCCGTCTCTGTCTTTCAAATAGAGATACCGGCAAACAATAAAACAAGATAATCTTTCTCACCCAACTTTGATGAACTCTCAATCCGGGGGAGGTTTAGATGTAAAAAAAATAAAAAATAAAAAAAAATAAAGAAAGAGGTCTATTCTCAGCAGCCAGAGAGGGCCCCATACATCAGCAGAGTGAGCGCTACAAAGATGGGCACAATATAATTAGGCCTAAAAGCTGTTGAATCCTGTGTGCCTGTTCAACAGTCTTCCATTAAAAGGCTGTTTTAATGGCTCTGCTCTCTCGCCTGCCTCCTTGGCACAGTGAATGGGGAGATAAAAACTGAATTAGACTAAACTTTTGGAGATTGCGAAAAGAGAACGCTTACAGGCTGAGGGTGAGGAAGAGATGAAGGCAGGACAAAAAAAATAAAATACAGAGGATGGAGGAAGATGGTTAATTGAAAGAGAAACAGGGGAGAGGGGCCAGATCTCAGGGGCTGTGGGGTGGCCTCTCTCTCTCTCTCTCTTTACATTGTGTATGCTGATGAATGTGTGTGTGTGTGTGTGTGTGTGTGTGTGTGTGTGTGTGTGTGTGTGTGTGTGTTTGTCTGTCTGAGGGGAGCTAGCATTTGTCGACCTAATGAGAACAAATCTAATTAGTGACTTTGCTTTTTTATTCTAGTTCCAGTTTCTTGTTGTCGTGTCACATCAGTCTATCACTGTCTGTGATTCTTCCGTCCACATGTCTATCTTTGTAGTTGTCTCCGAAGGCTTATCCCTCTGCCCAGTTAAATGAGGTTTTAAGGCCATTAACTGATCCAGGCTATTATACTAATGCACCAGGGGTGTTCCAGATTTAATGAATGATTACAATGAGATAATGAGACTCGTATAGACATCTAGCATCAGCAGTGAGACACCGAGATGGAGAAAGAGAAGACAAAAGAACACAGTATTATTTTTCTGAGTTGACTTAAAATAAAAACACATGTTTATCATCAGGTTTACTTTCTAACACTTTGCATAATGGAACAGGGAGTAATACGTGTGTGTGTGTGTGTGTGTGTGTGTGTGTGTGTGTGTGTGTGTGTTTGTGTGTGTGCGTGTGTGCGCGTGCATGCTATTTGGGCCGTCTGGCAGCACTCTCAGTCCTCAGACAGGCCGTTCTTTGTGCTGTGTCTGTGATGTCATAATTGGTCGGACGCATGCTAGCCAGCAGAAACCTTTTGGTCAAAAAAAGCGCTTGCCCGTGCAGTGTGTATAGTCTCACTGCGGCCCTGATCCAGATGCTGCATGCTTCCTTGACCGATGGTTCTCTTCAGAAGGAAAAGGCAGTGCCATTGGGAGGGAATTAATAATGCACACAGGAGTTCAGGAACGGTGGCTGTCCAGGCTTGAGCTCTACAGTTGTCACACTGGCTCACGCTCACTGTTCACTGTTCTGTAGCAGACACAGTCTAAGGGAACTCAGAAACAGCAAGAGAGTGCATCGAAGATCAGAGGCTGTCGCATTATGTGTGGTTAAGTTGGAATGAGTCATTCTGGATGGGTAGATTAAAAGATCATTTTCGACACAGTGGGTTTTTATTACGGGAGCAAATGTGCAGAAGGGTCTGGTCTGGAAAGCAATGCAACATTCTTAACCCTTGGAGGATGTCGATATCCGCCAACAAAGACACTGCTGCAATCACTCAGACAGGTTGCTTTGATTTATATCAATAGGAAAATATTAACTTGTTTTACTCTTGTGTCTTTCTGTCTGAATTTCTAGCTTCCTATTCTTCCTCTGTTCTTGTTTTTTTTTCTCAGCTTGTTGTTTGTGAGTGGAATTTTTTCTGACACAGAGGTATTGATCATATTGTCCCACAGCACGCACAGACAAACAGACAGACAGACAGACAGACAGACACACACACACACACACACACACACACACACACACACACACACACACACACACACACACACTATTAAGTCAATGACTTCCTAAGCATGTGGTCCTAAGTGCTTAGCAAATATGGTTATAAGCTGTACACTGTTTCTAAACATTGATTTCCCCATCCTTCAATTGCAACCCCTTATTTCAATGATTCAGATCAAACAGGTAATACAATATGCCAAGGGAGAGAAGAGGGACACAGTCCATAATTCATATGAAAGGGGGGATGCAAATAACTGTGGTCACAAAAAGAAACTGAGTGTAATGAGAGCAGTAGCAACCAAATATACACAGTAAATTGTGGTAACTGCAGGATCATGTGCACGACAAAAATAAAAATGTGGTACAGTTTGGAAATTATTTTATCTAGCTTTCGGATAAAGTTGGTGCCCAGGTACAAGGAAGAAGAAAAGGGAGAAACAAATAAAATAGATGGATAACTGGCGAAGAAATAACAATGATGCCTTTTTTCAGCACCCTAGAAAAAAATTAGAGTTAAGAATTGCCTTGAATATGTTTTCTGCAAAAAGATAAAAGCTCTTTTGTATGGTATCTGCAAATCTTTATCTAGGATAACCCAGAAAAAAGAAATCACTCTTTTACCAAAACTTAGACTGAACCAAAAATGTAATGTTGCAGTCTCTAAGACCAACATTTTTTTGCGAAAAGACACTAAAATAATCATATGAGCTGAAGAAAACTAGCATTTGATCGGCTGAAGATATAATTTTTTTTAATAGAGCAGTCTAACAATGGTGTACGTCCAGAGGGAGGGAACTAAGGGGTTAAAAAAAACATGTTCAAAGCCTCTATTATTTACAGTTGTGTTTTGGATAACCTTGTTGTGTCATGAAGGGCTATGTGATGCTGATTAAAACCATGTTCTCGCAGAGGTCAGAACCAGTCACACATGTGACGCCTTGAAATGCAGTGAAAATGCGGCAGTGATAATTTAAGTCTAACTCAAGGTTAGGACATGTATACGTATGTGTGTGTTTGTGTGTATGCAATGCATGTAGGCACATGGGAATTATTTGTTACCGCTGCATTAATTAATAACCATCAATAACATTCTGCCAACATAACCGTTTGTTATATTGTCCTACAAAGGAATAATAGGGCGTGTGTGTGTGTGTGTGGGTCCAGGAGCTGAAAGATATCTTGTGTAATGAGGCCAAGGTGATTTATTAGCCTAGAATGCTCCCATTTTTGCAGCACGTACACTCAGGCACGTACACTTGAAGAGTTCCACTGTGACAGCTGGTCGTTCACTCTTTCAGTTACTCGCCAAGTGAAACCATGCTTTGCCACATGCAGCCAGAACCTGGCAAAAGCAATGTGCTTGAACTTTCAGAATCCATTTTTAGTGATAAGACTTAACTGCAGGGCCGGCGGTAGCCAGGGGCCAGGGGGGGCCGTGCCCCCCCAGATGTGAGCTGTGCCCCCCCAACCAAAATTTGAGATTTTTTTTTTTTTTTTCCCGATAGTGGGTCTGGGTTTTTTCCCGACCCACTATCGGACGGAAAATTTCGTTCGCTGTCCAAGAAAATGTCAAATAAAATTAATTGGGTCCACACACATATATATGATTGAAATAGCCTACTGTTAAATTAATATTGATCAGCTGGCTGCTGTTGAATGCTGTTAACTAAATCAAAAAAACCCCAAAAAATCTGTTCTGCATTTGTCCTGTTGGACACACAAACACACACATGATTTAAATTGCCTACTGTAAAATATAGATTAGCTGGCTACTGTTGGCTGCTGTTAACCAAGTGTATTTTTTTTTTAAATCAGTTCTGCATTATCCTGTTGAGAACACATTCAGACACACAATGCATTGACTAATAGGAAGTAGGCCTATTTAATTCACCATTTGAGGCATCAAATACAATTAGCCAATAAAACACTTACATCACAATAATTTATTTTATATATATACACATTATGTTTATATAATGTATATTATATGTTATTCATAAACATTTTGGAGAAAAAAAACATGCAATAATCAAATTTCCCACACAGCAACACTCAACGTTTATTTGCATATTGTGTTCTACACAATTCACAGTAAATGTGCCAAAAAGCAGACGCAGAGATCTTACAAGGGCAAAAAATTTCGGCTCGCGCGCTCTACGCGCGCGCTCGCATCTTCGGTCTCCCTGCCCAGTGTGCCCCCCCAAAATCTATACGGGCCCCCCCAAGTCTGACTTTCTAGAACCGGGCCTGCTTAACTGTATGTGGAGTGGAGGCTTGACAGGGGCAGAGTGCTGTTAGTACGTTTAAATGAATTAATCAAATTATTTGGTGCGACACCTTGATAGAAGAACAGACTATGGTCCAGGTTTAGAAGGAAACAGGAGAACAGGCAGAGACGATACACGGGCCAAGATAGAACAATTGACAGAGTGCATGAGAGACAGATGCCGCTATAGTCTGTTAGCATATTAGCATCTCAGCAGAGGACAGGCAGACAGGTGAAAGCAGAACAGAGTCAACTTGAGTGAGTCTTGTAGTCTGTCTGTTGCCAGAGGGAGCACTGCTTTGGATCAGATTGGCTCCCCATTAACCTGTACTGACACTGTTTAGACACCAGGGGAAAACTGCAGACACAAGAGGCAAGAGAGACGCTGGAGCATTAGCATCGCTGGCAGTGTTTGAATTGTTCTGAAAACAGTGACAGATAATTGGGCATCAGGTGAAAATACTTTGTCAAGTTGCTGTTGTTTTCTAAATGAAGCTAAGGCAATGCACTAAGGCAAATCTTTATTTCTACAAACATAATAATTATGATTTTATCTACCCCACTGATAAGGCTTTGTACAGATTGTGCATAGCAGTGTCTAGGTTAAGGAACAAACTAATATAAGCTACTTATTTTAAAAACAGTAATGATGATAGACATCAGTTATCCGGAGCAACATTTGACATTGTGTTTTTCTACAAGTGATGTAGCATCCAGATAATCACATCAAAGCCGTGACCTTGTCCTTTATGGAATGAGACCATCGAAATAAAAAAAAAACATTCTCTGTTAAAGCTTTGGTCATCCATCATAAGGTTACCTTTACCTTTCAAGTCTTTTTTTCATTTCCCCCTGCTTTGTATTGAAGTAGATTACAGAGCATTACAGTATTCTGTTTTTATCTGATTGAACTGTCATTCATTCATTAACAAAAATATATTCTGTTGATGCTAATTGGGGTTCGTAAGAGAAGGGCGAAGGATTTACAAAAGATTGAGATGTTTCTGAGTTGGTGAGAGCAGCAGGGTAAAGGTGATCGTTCCTAAACGAAGCCAGTCAAAGCAGCAGGTTAGCTTCATTGATTTAGTGCAGAGAAGCTCACTGGCTGGTTCAAATGTGTTGTTTGGCTGTTTAGAGGATGGGGTTCCGGTGAGGAGGTGGGAAGGCCAGTTGATTGAGGAGCTGAACAGATGTGGAGAGAATGTGAACAGGAGGGAAGGTCCGAGCACACCTGTTGAATGAATGGCATATTGCAATATAAAGGGCCTGGATAAATGGAAATGTGGCTGGAGAAAAAAAGAGTAAGAGAGACACCATGACACTTCCTTTTCATTTAACAATCTATCACTTCCTAGTAATCAACAATATCAGATTTCTTTGTTTTTTGTTGCCACCGTGCAAGCCCGTTCACGTCACATCAAGTTGATAGGGGAGACTTGTTAACAAACAGTAATCACTCTCCTTTTACCACCTTCCTATTTTTACCATCCACCCATTCCTTATAACACACTGGCCAGGAAACCAAACATGAGTTGTGTTTAAAGATGCTTCAAAGCTTCCCAGAGACGATGAGAGCTGATGCAACACAGTATGGTAATGATTCCTCGTGGGTCTGCCACTATAAACGAAACCATTTAAATTCCACATATTGTGGTTATTTGGTCTATTGTTAATACAAAACATGTGGATTAGAGCAGTTTTAAAGTTGATCAAATGCAGAGCTTACTCTCAAGGAGTGTTGTAGGGACTTTATGTAATAATGAGCACTGCATTATCGAAGCACACGCGCACACACACACACACACACTTGGCTAGAATCTAGTCAACCAGAGAGAATGTGCCTCGAAAAAAACCAAAAGACATTAACCAATTAGCACTGATCAATAGTCACAGACACACAGGGATGCCGGATTAGGAACATAGCCAATGCCTCGAGGCCAAACGGCAGGCTGGGAATGCTGTCGCTCTCAGCCAATGGAATTGCTCAGAGAACCCTTGACATCCTGCTGCTCTCCAATGCAAAGCACCTTTCCCCGCTGTAGCTAGGCAGAACAGGCTGCACGAGGCAATAAAAGGGGAGAGATGGAGAGATAGAGAGAGAGCAGGAGAGGAGAGGAGAGAAGGGAGGTGGTGGGAGGAAGAGAGGAAGAGCGGTGAAGAGAGTGGATGTGTTAGGTTGCGAAAGCAGGTGTCATAGCAGGCCTCGGTGGGCAGCAGGTAATCTCACTGAGATAAGCAGTAGCATGACTGCCAACCTTTAATTCCCCATGGGAGGTGGTACCGCAGCGGGATCGCTCTCCCTATTCCCTGGAAATAGATTTATATAAGGGAGTAATGGGAAGAGAGGGACAGAGGATGCATTGTGAAGGGGAGGAAAGATTGAGGCCGGAAGAAAGAGTGGAAGTGACAAAGGCAGAGCCAGAGTTGTATGGCACTTGTGTTTGGCGCCATCTGCACACATACTTGAACATGTTCCACATAGACACAGATCACAGCAGCACCTCTGCACCTCGGCTGCTCTGTATTCATGATGAGGAGAGCAAACATCAGCATGGGGCTCTGGGCTCGGGATGGTATGGGGTAGATCGAGGCTGTAAGCAGGGCACTGGGGGACAAAAAGGGAGGGAGCGGAAAAAAGAGGAGGAGATATCTAAAATATTACACCCCTCCAAGGGACTGTTCAGCAGAGCAGGCATTATGAGAGCATAAATTGCATTCCCTCCTTTCTCCCCTTGGGCTGCCTGGCTGCTGGATGAATATAATCACCCGTAGCAGCGAGGGCTCCCAGACACACTGCGCTGTCTATGGACACTAGTGGGATATTAGATAAGAGTGCCAAAGACATATGTGTTTATTGTCACAGAAGTCTTCCAAACACGTATCGATCCAGCATTGGCTCCCGCGTCCTGTTTCTGTCTCCTTTTTTTTCTATAAATGATGTGAAGTATTGACTGACAAGTAATTGGTCTCAATTGGGAGGGGATCGATAGTGATTCACTGGGCCTCGTAGAACAGTCAGCATCAAGTGTGACAGCCTCTGGAGGTGCCAGGACAAATGGGAGGTCGGGCTCTCTGCTCATTTCAACTCCGTTTGGAGGTGGAAGAAGAGTCCAGCTGTAGTTCAGCTTTTGCTCTCTTTCCTTTTAATTTCCTGTCTTAACATGTACAAATAAAAATAGAATAAAAACCCCTCATGTGAAGAAACAGTTCACTGCACGGGTTGAACCACTACTAGCGATTAAAGAAACGCGATGGATCGATGATTTGATTAACAGGGAAATGAATCTGCTGCTCCTTTGATTGATTTTTTAATCACTTAAGTCTGTTTTTAAGCAAAACATGTCATGTGTTCTCTAGTGCCAGATTCTTAAATGTAAGGATTTCCTTCTTTTCTGTGTGCAATATGATCAAATTATTATCTTTGGGTTTTGAAAAGGACGTCGTACAAAACAAGCAATTAAGAGATGGCATTGCCAGACATACGTATAATGAGAATTCTCCATATCATCATTCTCCCTGTCTCTTTTGTCTTCCTCTCTCTGTATTACAATCTGTTAGCGGAAGCAGTTAGGCTGCTAATCCTCTTTATCTTCGCTCTCAAAGCTAATTTGTCCCGTGACGGGACCTTGAGAAAATATGGGAAGGTAGCGAGTGCACAGCTTAGGTCACAAAGGGCGTGAAGAAAGCAAGACTGATCGGTCTTCTTTACGACAAAACCCGATGTCTGGCCCAGATGTTAGGGATGTAAGGTCAGCCCTTTGCTAAATGGGAGGGCAGCAACTTGAGTCAAGGCTCATTACTTCTTTACATTACGCAACAGCTAAATTTAATACTATTCTAATTGGCCTCGTTCAATGTCTCTGTCATCCTTATCATTCCCCCCTCTCTCCCTTGACCCCTCCCACTTCCTCTCTCATCCAATCAGGGCCGCTGTTCCAGAGAGAACTGTAAGTACCTGCATCCTCCTCCCCACCTAAAGACCCAGTTGGAGATCAACGGAAGGAACAACCTCATCCAGCAGAAAAACATGGTCATGCTGGCTCAGCAGATGCAGCTGGCCAACGCCATGATGCCCGGCACACAGTTACAGCCCGTGGTGAGAGATCATGTACATAAACAAAGATGACATTCATTTCCAACACACAGGGAATAGACAAACTCTACAAGCTACTCTGGTTCTAATGATCTGATACAAACCTGGGCTTGTTAGTTTTCTGAAGCTGGCTTCAAATGTACCTGGAGTTATTGTTGCATCAAGAATGATCATTGTTTTTTGATTCAATACACACTAAAACGGACTGGGTTAGCAACAATACAATTTGGGTGGTTTTCAACCCAGCACTTTCAAATAAAAGCTATGTATACCTATTTTGGATTTTGAAGACATTGTTTAAATTCATTTCATGACAATACATTAATCCAGAAATGACTGCCTTGGATAATGGATGCGATGTTTGTTTGGTGTTCAACAAATATGATTTATTTGGTCTGACAAACATTTCCAAAGCCTAACATATTTAATAAACAATGATGTAATCAGAGAACAGCAGCAAATAGTCCCATTAAAAACCTGGAACCAGAGACTGTTTAGTATTGTTGCTGGAAAAATGAATCCAATGATTAATCAAATTATCAAAATATTTGGCAGCAGTGGATTTGCTAATCGATCAGTTGACTAATTGCTTCTGCACTAAATGCATTAATATCATGTAAGCCTCAATATATCAGGCAAAGTTTGAACAACAGGGCCCGAGGGTTAATTAACTTACCATCACATTTATACAGTGATCAATAAAGTATTATGTTATTATCATACAATCATTAAAACTCACGCACACACGCACACACGCACACACACACACACACACACACACACACACACACACACACACACACACACACACACACACACACACACACAGTGCATTACATCAGAAATTGCTGCCTTTGACTATGTTGCATGCTCTGAGGATCTTTAAGGTGATGACAGTTTAAATGAATCCATGAGCCCATGCAGTCAATAAGACCTGTCAGTCAGGCTTGAAGTAATTCCTCTGTCGTCTCCTTTGTCCCTTTATGTTAAAGTGAGAGCACTGGAGTGAATTTGTCTCAGACTATTCAAAAGAGCTTCAGATGCTGCATGCTTGGACAGACACACACACACACACACACACACACACACACACACACACACACACACACACACACACACACACACACACACACACACACACACGTGCACACTTAGCTGATGGCTTATCACCCTCATCTGGGGGGAGGGGGGCCGATAGACCCATTGAGAGGAAAACAGAGGGGGGAACCATGAAAGGGTTTTACAGAAGCAATAGATCTCCCTGCACTGCAAAGCCTTCCCTTTCTGTTTGTGTCATGGGGAGGGAGAACATATAAGGAGAGGAGGAGGAAGACAGGCTGACAGAGAAGGACACACCAGGAGGAGAACGGAAAGGAGCGAGCGAGGCAGGAAGAGATAAATGGGCCGGGTATAGACAGGTGGGTGAAGTGAAGGGGATTGGTCGACTCGACAGCAGTGAGGAGAGATTGGCTTTTATACCGAAGAAACAAAGGAGAGTCAAGGAAACAGAGCCACGGTGTTGAATAAAGGGAATGGCTAGGAATAAGACTTGTTCTTCCTCCATCCCTCCCCTGTGTCTTTTGGTTGAGTTTCCTGCCCTCAAACTCAATACGTCTCCCTCGTTTTATCTGCCTCTCTCCCACTTTTTATTTTGTGTCTGTACCTGCCTCCCCTACGTGTGTGTGTAGGAGAGCGCTTTCATTTCACGCATGGGACTGTGCAGAGGTTGAAGTAATTAGGGTCCATTACAGTCGGCTGTGAGTGATGGTGCCCACGATGCTCTTTATTACAGAGTCAACGTCAGCGGACAGCCCACGTTACAATTATGTCTTAACTACTGCAATGTGCCACTCACTCACTCATTAATTCACTCACTCGCTCGCTCGCTCACTCACTCACTCACTCACTCACTCGCTCGCTCACTCACTCACTCACTCACTCACTCACTCACTCACTCACTCACTCATAGACACACTAAGTCATTCACTCACTCACTCGCTCACTCGCTTATCGCTCACTCACACTTAAGAAATCTCTAGTGTCTAATCTAAAGGGATTTTGGTGTACTTGTTTGGTGCAGAGATTGTATAGAAATAAGACAAATAAAACCATGAAAGTCAAATGAAGGGTAATTTCAAAGGGTAGGCCTACTTTGACATCAGTTTAAAAAAAAATTCTTCACTCGGCATAGCACAACATTGCTCCAGATGGTCCTAGTGCTTTTGATCCTTCTGTTTGATTCTTTTATTTACTTAATTTTTTTTATCACATAAATTCTGATGTAGTTAGATCATCTGTGATCTTCAATCATGTGTGGAAATATGTGTAATGAAATGATTGTTTGAGAAGCCTTTTGGTGGGATCACAAACTGTTTTGCAGGATGACATCACCGCATTGTTACGACCTCGTGACTGTGATTCTTTCTCACTGACATCATGCCTATTTCATCCCAACCTTGAGCTGCGATGCGAATATAACAAACTGATATCCGAGCACATTGAGAGAGACACATGTACTTTTCCAGACTACTCTGTGACAGGACATAATTCTCCAGACATTCCAGAGGCAGATTAGAAAGTCCATGCCATTATTCCTGTTTATTCTGAGTCATTCCAGAGCAGCAGAGAAGAGGTTTTGGGGAGGAATGTAGCCGTCCAAGCCCTGGCTGCGACTGCTCTATTACTCACTGTGTCGTGTTGGCAGGCACTCAAGAGACAATCCTCAGACTGGGGCTGAGGTCAGGAACGTGCAGGGAAAACTTGCAGTGCACTACGTCAACTAGCATACTACTAAGCCTCCCCCCTCACATGATGTGGATGTTTTCTCTTTCTAACTCCAGTGAAACATAGTATACAGGCAGACCCTCTCTCGTCTCTGATGCACTAACAGCTTGACGTCCCTCAGCCTTATTACTGCTATATGTGTTTGATCACTGGTGTATGAAGTGTGTGATTCTATCTGATCCACGTGGGGAGTTCATGCCAACCCATACAGTACAGAATGTAGGCCTCCTTCATGTGTTATGTCAAATGAAAGACACGCAGCCATCAAAGAGTACATCTTGTTTTATTTCCTCAGATGTAAGCCCATTAATTGTCTATTTTTTTGCCATTTGTTTCCCCTCCACAACCCCAACCACAGTTCCTGTCTTCTGCTTCTCTATCGGTAATTGCATACATCTCCTATTTCCACCTACTGTCACATATCTTCAATGGGTAATTTGAGTAGGAGTGTGGAAGGGTGGTTTATACTTGTTGATTGATGTCATTAAATATTCAACATTTTGATATATATATATATATATATATATATATATATATATATAGCCTTTTGAGAAATCTGTGTAAGATAGTTTTGCTCACTCTCCGCTCCATTTTTACCAACTCTCATTTTCTATGTGCCCACAGCCCATGTTTTCAGTCACACCCAGCCTTGCAACCAATGTCAATGCTGCTGCTGCAGCGGCGGCCGCGTTTAACCCTTACCTTGGCCCTGTGTCGCCTGGCATGATGCCCGCTGACATCATGCCCAGTGCCCCTGTACTGGTCACCAGCAACCCCAATGTCTCTGTACCAGGTGCTGCTGCTGCCGCTGCACAGAAACTCATGAGAACAGACAGACTGGAGGTGAGAAACACACACACACATTCACTCACACACACACACACACACACACACACACACACACACACACACACACACACACACACACACACACACACACACACACACACACACACACACACACACACACACACACACACACACACAAACCACAGATTGCAGAGATGAGAGGATTTGCATAATTAGTGTTTTACTTTCATACCGATCACAGATTAAAAAATAGATTAAGAGAACCACTGCACCCAGAGAGGATCTTTTCCCCCCCGAACTATGCAAACAGACTGGGCTTAGAAATGTTTGGCTGTGCCTATTTGAATATTAAAGGTACAAGTTGGAAAGTCTTGCGTCAACAGTTTCTGTTTGTAGACTTTAATTATGTATCTGGTACACACAGTTTCTCTTACAATAAATACAGTACATCCCATTGGTCTCGTACAGTCATTAGTCATACTTAGGCAAAAAAATGGAGACATCAATGATATTATCTCCCCACAAACACTACCGTAGTGGATGCTGCATATACCATCAACAGGCACCACACATGATTGTTTGGCACGAGCTCAGGTTATGCTGCATCAGTGTGTCATTTTCAGAAAAATCTTTAATTCTTCTATGAAAGCAATGAGTCATGAGAAAACCTGATGCGCACCGTTCCTCTAGCTGTGTTCGGCTAATCATTAATTGGACGTTAAGTCAATCTCATCCATTATGCAGCCCCACCCGGGAAACACTCGCAGCAGAATAATGGGGAAATCGTTGTGAGGCAGGCAGTGGGCGTGCTCGATTGTTAGGCAAGGTTACATTTAAATGTAATGTCGGCTAGCTGGGCAATTAATGGGGGTGAGGCTGAGTAAGTCTCCGGGCCCAATGAATGAGTCGATGACACGCATAGTGAAGCTACGGGTCCATTACAGGATAAAAGAGATGGCGGAGCAGATCGAAAATGAATTTGTAGGCTGTGTTGTTGTTGTGGTCATCAAGGGAAGGGTTGTGTCAAGCAGATACAAAGATAACAGAAACAAGCAAGAGGTTGTTAGCAGAAGAGGAACATACAGGTACTGATACAGACTGGGACTGAAACGAAGGATTCATAGCGTTCTGCAATAAAATCAAGTGAACACACAAACAGACATGAAATATTTATTAGCCAAATGTCATCATTGGCAGTAGCAGGGAAAAACTACCCATTTTCACAGTTTTCCCTTCAAGATATTTAGGCGCAGTGGTCAATGCTGTCTGTGGTGCTTAGCCTGTGTGTGTACAGGAAAAAAGCCAATTGATTGGGAGAATTCACATCCTAGCCTTCATTTGTCAGGAACTAGCTTTTCTAAACATATCTTATAAGGAAAGGAGCCAGCCATATTTAAAATTTCTAGAGTGCGTCGTTCAAAATAAACATTGCTGGAATTCTGCAGACCGACACACAAACCAACCAGTAAGATATTTAACAGGCTATTTCTTTTGAGGCATGCGAGAAATTCCTATTTTAGAAGAGAAATGTTTTCCAGAGGAATAGTTTCTGACAGTTTTTTTTCAGTCTCTCTGTCTCTGGATCTATTATGGAGCTATATACTGCATGCCTCTCAGCGTGCATACAATCACATGTTGCTTCTACCTGCAACCATGGTGATGTAAATAGCCCTGAGGGACAGTTACCATGGGGACATAAATATGATTAACAGGCCCCTTTATTTGTTTGTCGAACTAAGCACTTCCACTAGGTTGGCTCTCTGTAATGCATGATTAACCACTGTTAAGACAAATACACTGGTCCACACCTGGTGCAGGCAATATCAAATTGCTTTCACCTAGTCTTCCCTTTCCTCTCTGATTTTCTTTTTACATGCCATCCCTTAAGACTGTCAGTCTGGCTCCTTGATCCCGATCTCTGTCCTTTACTCTTCATTCATCAACCCCTCCCTCCCTCCATACCTCCCTCCCTCACCCGCCTTTCCAACATCTGCCTGACAACAAGGCAGTCCCTTTTTTTTTTTTTTTTTTATAACGCCAGTAATTATGGCAGTGGTGGGAATTCATGTGTGAGAGTGTGCATATGTATAGGTGAACATGTGATTGTGTGATAGAGGTACAGAAGAGACAGGAAAGACAGACAGAGGTAGAATCCTATCCCATCATCGCTCATACAGATGATTGTGGATGATGAGCTGTCATGGCAGGAGACAGAGCAGGGGCTAGTTTTGTAGATAACGGGCGTTGGTGGCCTTTTGTCTGACTGCCTCTGTCTCCACACCACAAATCAAATCCTTTATGCATGCAGACTAGTGAGACGACTGGTAAACAGACATTTGGTAAAAGGCTTGTTCTATCACAATAGCTGATAGATCGATACAACGTAGCCATGAAATTACATTTCATTAAGAGCAGGATAGGACTTCTGATGCCAATTCAGACCCAGCGCATGTCTGGCTGTGCTACAAACAGAGATCTTAAGTCATTGCACAGCTCAAGTGTCAAAATGTAATCTACGGGAAAAAATGCTGCCTCATAATTTAAATTTGCACCATCTTGTGTGTGTGTGCATGTTTGTGTGTTATTACTTTGGGCTGGTGATTACCTCAGCTACAGCCTTCCCCTTGAGGTTAACCAACCTCATATTTCCCATGAGGCTCATTGAGCCGCTACATTCAGGCTGAGGCTATATCAGTTTGCTGCCAATGCTGCCCCCTTCTGTCCCTACGAGGAAGGACAACAACACAGCTCATTTGAATAATGGATACATGTTGTGTGATTGATGAGTCTGTGAACGCTGGTTACGGTCTGCTCTGCTTATCAATCAACAGTAATGGCTGAACCATAATCATAAAGATTGGTTATCTCCGTCTGGAGAGTGACTGTCAAGTTCAGAAATGACTGAACAGATTGATGACTTCATCAAATAGGAAGTAAAGTGAACAGTAACTTCACAATATGTGTGTGTGTGTGTGTGTGTGTGTGTGTGTGTGTGTGTGTGTGTGTGTGTGTGTGTGTGTGTGTGTGTGTGTGAGTGTGTGTGTGTGTGTGTGTGTGTGTGTGTGTGTGTTGGTCTGATGTTTGTGTGTGCTAATCTGTGGAACAGTCTAACCTTGAATATAAGTTACTGCACAGTCCATTCATGACTTAAAAAGGTTGCTTAGAAAAACTCACCTCTTTGCACTGGCTTTTAATACAAGTTGAGCTTGACATGTTGACATTTTATTATACTCCTATTTATTGTGTTTAGATTTTTCATGTTAATTAGATAATATATACAGTCATATGAAAAAGTTTGGGAACCCCTCTCAGCCGGCATTATAATTGACTCTGCTTTCACAAAAAACATATAAAAGTGGTATGTCTTTAATTTACCAGGAACAGCTAAGTACTGGGATGTTTTCCAAACAAAGATTTTTTGAAAAGCAGTATTTGGTTGTATGAAATAAAATAAAATGTGAAAAACTGGCTGTGCAAAAATATAGGAACCCTTGTGGTTTTGTTGATTTTAATGCCTGTAACAGCATGTAAAACTGATGACTTTAAACACAAAGTTGGTTGGATTATGTTGTTAAGCCTTGAACCTCATAGAAATGTCTGTTTAATCATGAGAAAATGCATTTTAGGTGCCTAAATGCAAGTTGCACTTCTCTTTGACTCTCTGCTGAAGTGAGACAGAATGGGATCATCAAAACAGCTCCCAAAAGATCTGAAAAACAAAGATTGTTCATTGTCATGGTTTAGGGGAAGGCTACAAGAAGCTTTCCCAAAGGTTTCAATTGTCAATTTCGACTGTAGGGAACGTTGTCAGGAAATGGAAGGACACAGGCATAGTGGCAGTTAAACCCAGGCATGGCAGACCAAGAAAAAAACAGGAGCGGGATAGGTGGAGGAGTGTGAGAATGGTTGCACACAACCCACAGATCACCTCCAAAGACCTGCAAGAACATCTGGCTGCAGATTGTGTATCTGTACATCGTTCAACAATTCAGCGCAATTTGCACCAAAACATCTGCTTTTTATAAAGACCAAATAACTTAATTTTTGTCTCATCAGTCCAAAGCATTTTCTTCCAATATGAAGCTGGCTTGTCTAAATGAGCTTTTGCATACTCCATGCAACTGTATCTGTGGCGTGGGCGCATAAAGGGCTTCCTTCTCATCACCCGGCCATACAGATGTTTTGGTGCAAATTGCACTGAATTGTAGAACTATGTACAGATACACAATCTGTAGCCAGATGTTCTTGCAGGTCTTTGGAGGTGATCTTTGGGTTGTTTGCAACCATTCTCACAATCCGCCGCATATGCCGCTCTTGTACTTTTCTTGGTCTGCTAGACCTGGGTTTAACTGCAATTGTGCCTGTGTCCTTCCATTCCCTGACAACATTCCTTACAGTAGAAATTGACAATTGAAACCTTTGGGAAAGCTTCTTGTAGCCTTCCCCTAAACCATGACAATGAATAATCTTTGTTTTTAAGATCTTTTGGGAGCTGTTTTGATGATCACATTCTGTCTCACTTCTGCAGAGAGTCAAAGAGAAGTGGAACTTGCATTTAGGCACCTAAAATACCTTTTATCATGATTAAACAGACCTTTATATGAGGTTCAAGGCTTAACAACATAATCCAACCAATTTTGTGTTTAAAGTCCTCAGTTTTACATGCTGTTACATGCATTAAAATCAGCAAGACCACAAGGGTTCCCATATTTTTGCACAGCCAGTTTTTCACATTTTATTTAATTTCATAAAACTAAATACTGCTTTTCAAAAAATCTTTGTTTGGAAAACATCCCAGTACTCAGCTGTTCCTGGTAAATTAAAGACATACCACTTTTATCTTTTTTTGTGTGAAAGCAGAGTCAATTATAATGCCGGCTGAGAGGGGTTCCCAAACTTTTTCATATGACTGTATATTGTTTTGTATTGTGTTTTGAGCCTGTACAGCACTTTGGTCAACTGAGGTTGTTTCAAATGTGATATAAGCTATAAATAAAGTTTGACTTGACTTGCTTCAAGAACAAAGTCTTATTAAGATGCAAACAAAATGAAAGGCATACAAGGTTTGTGTGTGTGTGTGTGTGTGTGTGTGTGTGTGTGTGTGTTTTTGCGCACCAGGTATGTCGGGAATACCAGCGGGGTAACTGCACGCGTGGAGAGAACGACTGTCGCTTTGCCCACCCGTCAGACAGCACTATGATTGACACCAACGACAACACGGTCACTGTGTGTATGGACTACATCAAGGGCCGCTGCTCCAGGGAGAAGTGCAAGTACTTTCACCCTCCGGCTCACCTGCAGGCCAAGATCAAAGCCGCCCAACACCAGGTCAACCAGGCTGCCGCTGCTGCAGCCATGGTAGGTATCTGTCCACAGATGAAACAACCACAAGAAAAGCTCAAGCTAAGGAACATAGAGGTATATACTGTATCGTATCTTCTTCATCAGCCCTGTGAAGAAGGCATAGGATTTAAACTCATAAAACGTAGACCCTAGAGTCATGTAGTTATTCCATAATCAAGCCTGAAAATGATTGTTCATGTGAAGAACTATAACAAATCCTTGGGCTCTTCTCATGTCGATTTGGGCTCATTTCACATGACCATGGATCTATCTACTGTACTACAAAATGCTCTTATTTTGGATTGAGAGCCTTGATTTTCCAGTTCCTTATGTATGTAGTTGTATGTATGTAGTTGTTGAGTCAACACCTTCCACATTGTGCTTTTACTCAATCTCCCAGCACCCATTCTGGTTGCCTCTGCTCTCTTCAGCTCTGACCTGATGCGCACTAAGATGATACAAAGTCAATGTGTGCTTTATTAGCAGCAGGCTGTAGTGATCATGCGTCAAGTGTTTGACTGAGCCTACCTGCTCCTCTTTGTTTTGCCGCTCTGTTAGTTGTATATTTTGCTGTTGTTCAGTCAAGACATATAATAGCTTTTTGTTGAAAAGACAACTTTGCAGGCTACAGTTAATGCAAAGCTTGTTCTCTGCAATGCAGTGATAATTTTCTATAAAAGGACACCAAAAAGGTTTACTAGCCAAGTTCTGTAAATTACATTAGGCAGATTTTTCAGAAAGGAGGGTAAACATGATTGTAGTTAACCTTTTCACTTTATGTTACCTGGCTCCACATTTGAACAGTTGTTTCAGTACGATGTGCCCTTTGGAACTTCACACCTCTTAAGGATGTTCAAAATCAAGAGAAGATTAATTAATTTATCAGAAACCTTATCAGTACCTGTATATTTTTATCAGCAATAAATCAGTAGTGAAAATGAAATTTTGACTATGAGGTCACATACTTGGAATACATCATATGTATATAGTATCTGGAGCAGGGCCTTTTTATTGGGCAAAGATTTATATTTATAGAGTAAGTCTATACAACAGACCAGGATTGCATTCTTTTTTAATTGAACACATCTGGTTGGTTAGTCTCCCTTCATGGACCAGAACACCATAATATATCCACCGAAGTCATAGTTCATTAAACACATTAAGGGCCATAACCCTTTCAGCCATTAATGTGCATGCCCTAGTCTTGTTATTGTTGTATATTGGATTCCAATGATTTGTTTTTTTATTTGTTTGTTTGTTTGTTCGTTTATTTTTTTGTTTTTGTTTTCTCACCAACCCACACTGCACTGCTGCCCCCATGATGCACTCCGCTTGCTGGTTTATGTTAATGCGCTTGAACCCCATTGGCCCATTGCCATCATGTGCTCGCTGCCTGCTAATTAAGACTCAGTCGGCTGTCAAGTCACTGAAGCGACCCTTCGACGCAACTTTTGACCTGGTATTATGACCTTTCACCTCTTAGCTTGGCATGTAGCTGTGGTGTGATAGATATACTTTTGTATTTCTAAGATGAAGCACATATTTAATGGTCTGAACTGGGGTTGATGAACTGATTCTGTCCATAAGTTTTGTCGCATACTTTTTTAAGTTAATAAAATGCCCAGTTGAATCTTGATTTAAAACATCAGGACCAAAAAACAACCACTATTCATCTTACTGTCAATGGTCAGTTCATCACCTTAAGTCAATCTGAAATAATAAAGCATGTCTGTATTTAGTAATGTATGGTAGTACTTGCATGACTCTGTCACTTCTCATAGGGCATGTGTTATTGTTGACGCGGTGTCATGACAGTCTTAACATGGCTTATAGTGTACTTCTATCATGGAGCTGGCAGTGCAGCTTTCCCTAATAACATCGTTTCTGTTGATGGTCCAACAAGCAATACAATAATGTGTATTATAGTTATGATTATAGTTCTCTTTACTGAAAAATCTAGCAATGCCTTAGCCTGCAAGATAATGTTCTGTATTATTCAAAATCATACAAGGTTTGTGACATTGTCCTGAGGACAGATTTTGTCATCACCAGCGGGTTTGTCAGCTAGCCAAACTGTCCTGTCTGTGCCACAGGTAGTCTAGTCCACTGCTTGCTTGCCAGTGTTTGTAATAGCTGTTTGGAAGGGCAACTTTATCTTCTAATGAAATTCTTTCTTCTCTCCTGAATGTCACTGCTACCATCCTTTGATTTCCCTCACTCCCATCCCTTTGTTTTGGTGTTGTCCCCTCATCAGGGGCTCCCTCCTGTCTTGCCTCCTTTACCAAAGAGACCTGCACTTGAAAAAGCCAACGGTGCCACCACTATGTTCAATGCTGGCGTATTCCAGTACCAACAGGCCCTGGCCAACATGCAGTTTCAGCAACAGGCTGCCTTCATACCATCAGGTGAGGCCTGAGTCTTCTTTAATCAATATGTGTGGCAATTATCCTATTGCTATTGGCTGTTGAATCACCTGTAATTTAGCGAATCCGTTATTTTTTGGCATCAGCAGTGAATTTCTCAATTATTGTGTGGTTTTATTGTTGGTGACATGGTGGAAAAAAGTGAATTGACTAAATTGCACATGTATGTACAGCATGGGTTTATAATTGGTGTCAGAAGTCAGGGCTGTTGTTTTTAGAATGTAAGAGTACTATTTTGATAGCAATAAAGGGTTTTTAAAGAGTGAGGGGGACATTTCTCCCTCCATCCCCAGCAAAGAATTAAACCCTGTCTAGTGTGATTCACACACACACACACACACACACACACACACACACACACACACACACACACACACACACACACACACACACACACACACACACTGGTACTAACTACTTGTGTGAGCTTAACTTCTATGGCCACTGCGTAGTCATCTTACACTGTGTTCCATATTCTCGTCTGGCAGCCTAAGAATAGCCTGACA
The DNA here is from genome assembly GCF_949987685.1 of Ammodytes marinus. Lineage (NCBI taxonomy): Eukaryota > Metazoa > Chordata > Actinopteri > Uranoscopiformes > Ammodytidae > Ammodytes > Ammodytes marinus. The sequence continues at coordinate 20,831,515 of NC_137232.1, read as the reverse complement.
TCAATTCCCTTCTTTGAGAGATTGGGATACTCAGATCCTCATATGTCCGGCACTACCGGACTGTCAGGTCACTGCAGTACACTTTGAACATTCTGAAAGCGGGTCATTTGAAACTACCCCGGTGCAAACAGCTGTTACACTGCTGACAGCAAAATGGGACCACTGGTTTACTGTTTAATCAGCCCTTCCATTATATGCAACAGTGACAAGTTTCACAGCAAACTGGGGCTGGAGCGAGAGAGAAGTTCTCCTCACCTGATATTTATATCTTATGCCTATGCTGTACAATATAGGCCTATGTGTGGTTGCAGCTACTTGGGTGTGTGCGAAGGAATTATTATTTTGTGTTATTATTTATGAATCAATATTGGTGCAAAATCATTGTACTCAGAGCACAGTTTGTTCATATACCAAGGTTGAATCCGATATGTCTGACTTTATAACAGTTAATGGGTTTTCTTGATTTATTTTCCTCCCTGTTCACTCCACTCCCTGTTGCAATGCATGATGGGCAGGCTCGATATTGTGCATGACACCTGCAACAAGTGTTGGTAGGTGCCAGCTTTCCTTACTGATTATCTTTGAGCCCGTTTCATTGAACTCACCACATTAACGCAAAAAGGCATATGTAATCTATTTTTTATCCAGTCGGCAGTGTGGCAGAAAAAAACGTAAATTGCAAATTTGTATTTAGAGTGTAATGGTGTAATTTTAATTGGAAACTGTTGTATTTGTTTTATTGTACTCTGCAATAGATGTTTGTGGGATGGAATGGATCCCGTTTTCGCTCTGCCACAGTCCTGTTTAATGCTGGTTATGGTTTCCCTTGAAAAACAGTTAACATCACAGAAAAGTTAATTTCACCGCCTTAATTTAATAAAAAAACATTTGTGTATTCTAGATTCATCACACAAAGTGCAATATTTCAAGCCTTTTTTTGTTTTAATTTGTATGATTACAGCTTACAGCTCATGACAATCTAAAAACTAGTGTTATATTATACTGTGTGCTCATATGATGAAAGTAGAGTTGGATGTAGTAGTTGTTATTGTAGTAAGATTTATAGTATGCTCATTGTTTGTAGGAATAATTGTATTATTATTGTTTTTAGTTCTTTCAAGAGCTAAAACAAAAGCTAGTTAATTAGCTTTTTCAGTATTAATGCCAATAGGACTAAAAAGAGATACCATCTGAATTTAATTTATGCTTTTGAAATTTGCCAATTAGCTAGCCTGAGTGCCTGACTGCCTGTGTGATCTTCCCCCCCAAGTACCCATGATGCACGGTGCTAATCCAGCCACTGTGTCTGGAGCCACTACATCTGCCACAAGTGTTCCCTTTGCAACCGCAACAGCCAATCAGGTTTGCTCCTCTCCTGGCTCCTCTCTCTCACTTCTGATATCAGCTTTGACTTTTGAGTAATATGTTATCTCATGATTCCCATGTGCCTCTTATTGAAAAATGCATGAATGGAGCACATGGCTTAACTCTGATCTTTATTAACTTTTCAGAGCATTTGATATTTTGATATTTTTGGTATTAATAATTTATGTTGAAATGCTGGTGTGTCCCAATTTCCTCATGTTTAACCCACAATTTTTTTCTCTGTCTTTGCCTTTCTTCCTCTCCCTGTTTTTTTTGGTCCTCCTATTTCCCCTCTCAATCAGATTCCAATGATATCTGCAGACCATCTGAATAGTCATAAGTATGTGACCCAGATGTAGAAGACTCAATCAGAACAGTATGTACTGCACTTCTCGCACACACTGCATTCGGGACAATACTGTCTATTATTTTTCAGCTATGAAACAGTTAAAGCGGCTACGAGTAACATTTAAATATCTTTTAAACAGCCTCATGTTTCCTCTGATAATCATAAATTACCTTTAACAGCAAACGAGACCATCAGTGCAAAGAAAGACGTTTTTAAATAGTTTTTATTACTGCTTTTGGTCTGGTCGCACACCCAGTCCGATTTTCGGTTCGCTCGTGCAAGCTCTATGTTCACATATATTGGTCGCAGATTTCAGTGTGGCGCAGCAACGTGAATTGAGAAGCCTATCCCTCCAGGTGAGGGAAGGGGAGCGGGAGCCTTGTTTGATACAGTTATTTGTCGTCATAATGACTGATAACGGGGCTTAACCATCAAAGAAAAAAAAGAAAATGCAATGAAGAAAAGCTAAAAGGGAGAGTGGCTACGGGGGACGAGGGTGTTGCCAAGCAACGTGTATACAATTTCACAAGAGCGAAACTAGACTGCAGTGTTTACTCCTAAATGAATGAGCGGTTGGTACTAACACAAAGTTTGCTTTGCTTCACCATCATCAGATAACCATTATCTGAAATAGTCATTATTTACAACAACATAAACACATTACCTCATCGTGATCCATACTAACTGCCGTCTATCGTTCATTCGCTTTCTGTGAGGAGTCGGACACGTAATCTTTCAGCTCCGTGAGAGAGAGTAGTTAGGTGACACTGCTGCATCAACTCATTGCAATCAGGTGCATGTGGCAGTGACTGGCATTAGTTCATGCAGTGTCAAAACCACTCTCACGGAGCCGAAAAGAGTCCTCACACTTTCAACACACGGACATGCACTATATTGCTCCCTTCTCAGTTCACACTCACGCGCCTGGCACGAGCTATAAAACAGCTTTGCGACAGCGGGCATCGTAAAAATACTACCGCTTTTGTCCAAAGGGGACGCCAACGTGCCATGTTACTCGTAGTGGCTTTAAGGGAACGATTTTCCTTTATTCCAACTGCATTTTCTTGCAGCTGACAACGTTTTTTGTTATCATTATTTTCCATTTAGATGTTTGCTAAATCTCTACCAACCCCTTAATTTAAGTGGCAGATGCAAATTGGAATCAGAGGAGGAAGATTGCCTGGCTTTTCTTTTAGTCAGGGTTAGGGCAGGGTTGATGCGAGACCCCTGATGTGGAGTCAGGGTCTAATTAAAGACAATAAGGAAATGATTTACACCTGATTTACTTTATTTTTTTTTTCAAAATTCTTTCCAGATGAAACCGGAGTGGGCTCACGTCGAGTCCAAGATTAGCGGTCACCCTTCATGCCTGTAACATCAAATGCAAAATGGAGAACCCAATCTAAATTGGTTTGGAGTAAATCTGCATGTTCATATAGGAGGCACAGTTTGTTAGGGTTGTTATCACGAGTACTTCATGCATACTATCAAACAACAAGAAGAAGAAGGAACGCCATTCGCCTCTCACTCTGTAGGGACAACTTACCTTTATTCACCGGACACACTTTGAATGTTAACATGAGGTAAATGTGCGGATCATCTGAAGTTCGACTGGATTGGTACGACCGTTGACCAAGAATCCTGACTTGTGTCACTCGTTTGTTCATTGGCCGTTGGTCTTTCGACTTCGATGTAGTTCATTTGTTTACACAAAGGTGCACCTTGTATTTCAGTTGAGGTAATAGAAATGGATAATCTGACTCAATCACATTTGCATGCACAATGATTTGTTTTATGGTTTAATTTTTTGCGAAGCCAGCGATAAGGGATATTACACGAGTACACACTCAGAGGCAAAAATAGCAACTGAATGTCTGTGAGGTGTCTTTTAAACCTGTGCAGCCTACCTTTTTATCTCCAAAGCACATGTCTTTAGCCTTGCAGGTGTCCCTGTAAAGTGCCATACATCTCAAAACACATGAATGGTATATAAGCAGTTGTTAAAAGTGTTAAATTCATGTTAAATTCCCTTTAATACTTAAGATTTTGTCTCTTGGGCAGCATGTGGTGTCAAATGTCAACACCTGTCTTTACCTGTGATTCCCAATACCACCACGGCTAATTAGATAACCTTCCCAAGATGTTTTGCAGAGTGAATAGCTCTTTCTCCCTTGAATTTATAAAAGTCTGTTGACTCTAAAAATCGCGTGAGTTTCAATGTTGGGTCTTGGCCTGCACGAAAGACCGAAGATTCTCACGTTGAAGTTGTTGTTATGAATAGCTATGAAACAACGGGGCGAACAGTTGGTATCCAAACTGCTGTGAGGAAGAAATCAAAATCCGTGTTGCAACTTGGTGACGGATGTGATTTGTGTGACATGATTTGTTTTTCATTTGTATGGTTATGCATATTTTGAAGCAGTTTTTCGAGGTAGATGTACATATAGTCTGACATATTTAAGAATATTTGTGTTAATACGTCTACTTGAGAATTGTTTTCAGATAGCCAAAGTATTTTTGTGTCACTGTTACTAGATATTTTTGGGTAGATTAGTGGGACAAAGTTTTAAAAAATGTATACGGGCCCGCATTAGCCATGCTCAGAAGAAGATGGGGTGTTAAGAGTAGATCTCTAGAACTCTTTGATTTTGATGTGTTGGGTGTTCTTCAGGCATGTTTAATTGGTGGATAGTACAGGGGAAAGTGGCAAGATTATAAATGATTGTATTACTCATCCAAAGCCTTAGAATGTACCATCGGGTCAGCACAATGCAACATGCCATTTTGAACCATCCAGTTGCCTAACTCACGCCATATTAACACAAACACAGAGCACTATGTAATTGTCACTTTTTTTTGTCAGTGTTTTCTTAACTTTCTTGTAGTATTTCCGTTAGATGAGGAGTGTTTGACTTCATTTCGTTTGGATGATGTTTTTGTATTTAGTTTTGATTTTCAGTTTTTGCCTATTATATTTATCTTTCTTAAAATGAATATAAGATTAAAAAAGAAAGTGTGTGTCTGTGTGTTCCTCATGCACAGTTTCCTGAAATTCCATGTAATTTTGATTTTAGTATGATTACGATTGTAAACTCAATATTTTCTACGTTATGCATATTGTTGAACTGTATGCATATTGTTCATTTATGTAGTCTTTTTGTGTTCGTTGAACAAAGATGTTTTATATGAGTATCTAACAGTGATGAAATAATAGAACAGAGAGGCTAAGTTGTCACTGTGGCAACCATCGCCGATAAACCGAGTAATATTTTAATGATTGTAAGGTTTGTAACTAGTCATATGAGGAAGAAAATATAAAAAAATAAATAGTTAGATGTTTAGAGTAAAGATGTTATTTTCTACTGTATCCATTTCAAATAGTAACTATTGTTTGAATATTTTTACTCTCCCGGGAAATTGGGCCATGTTGGAAAACAAGCTGCATATTTGATCACTTTTTCGGGGGGGGGGGGGGACGGACGTTGCTGGCGGGGTCAGGTGAAGGTGATGAGTGGGGAAGTGAGTCTGCACACTCATCTCTTACTTAGCCAATGTCAAACAACAAGGGAAGGGGTGGGGTGGGGTTAATCTCGAGGCGATATAGGTGATAAAGGTTGACTTTTTTGCACTTCTGTACATAGTCAAAAAAGAGAGAATCATGTATATTGAGATCTTATTTTGAATAAAAAAATAATAATGTCTATAATGACAAGGAATTTTGCTAGGATAACAAACAAACAAAAAAATCGTATGAAAGGCTGAACAAAATTGCTTGCATCAAAAGGGCACCGAGTTCTTACTCTCCGAGCCCTTTCAGAAAAGGCGTTGCTCTACTTTTTTGTCAGCAGCTTGTAGTTTGCCAGGTAACTTTCCGGAAGGAGGCGTCCAATACCCTCCAGCGAAAAAGGGCCTGACTGGGTTTGTGTGGTCCCCCTTACCTGCCTGTCCTCACAGGTCTATTGGTCATGGCCACGCCCTTCCAGGTCCAACCAATCACAACACTTCCCGTCTCTTTACTTTACTCAGAGAGGAATGCATGTTAAAGGAATTACATATAAAGTTTTAAAAAAAAAATCACGACAGTAATATTGAATAAGAAAACATGTTACACAGAAAGATGTATTTACAGTATACAATATTCTATCAATGTAATGGAATATAATATATATATATAAAAATACAAAAATAGAATAGTGGTTTATTTAAAAAAAATTAAAAAATATTCCTGAGAATATACTCACTAAAGTTTTACCACTTGGAGAGTTAAAATACATGCAACACAAACACCATAGCTATAAGTATGCTCTTTACGTTAATGTAAGCTGTGCTAGTAGATGAAACTGACCAAACAGGAATGTACTGAAGTTCAATATCAGGCAGAATTTAAGAATCTTTACAGATCGAAATACCTACTACTTGGTTTGGTCATTAAGTCATTAGTTTGAAATATTGTCCGGATCATCTGTCATCTCCTACAAGCACGCATGCTTACGTTTATGATATAATGTAAACTGAACTTTCTTTTCATTTGTTGTTTGTTTTCTCTGCTTGTAGTGCCAATATGATGTATTCTGTCTTCTGCTGCAGTTTTTTCCTGCTTGTTTTACTGCTCCAGGCCCCCTGAAAGGATATGTCATTTCTGCATGCCCGCCACTTCCTCTGAAATGCACCTGTAGAGAAAAGCTATGATTGTCACAGTCTAAAGCCATAAAATTAGAATTAAATGTGTGAGAGGAAAGTAGGAATGAAATACAGGTGGTAAATTATAACTTCTGAAGCTGGTATGAAGGCGTTTGATGGGTGTTTTTATTAACTACAACATCATATAATAGCTGAAGTCATGAATGTGGCTAATTTAACCTGTGGTGACCTTTACTAACTTTGATGGATGGAGTGTGGTTCAATGAAGATAAAAAAGGTCCTGGCATATTTTTTCATGGGGCTTGCATTGCTACATTTGATTCTTGCTGTTATGAATTAAGAAAAAATGTAATAAAAATTTACAAACAAACTGAAGTAAAGACTAATTTGCTTAAGTTCTTTTCATATAGCCATTCATATTCATATGAGGATTGTAGGTTAAGTTGTTCAGTCTTATTAAAGTAGTAGCTCCAAAATTATGTCTGAAGCTGTAGCCAGTCAGTTAGCTTAGTTTAGCACAAAGACTGGAAACAGAGCTAAGCAGCTAGCCTGGCTCTAACCAAACAAAATATGCCTAGCAACACCTCTAAAGCTATATATGAATGTGCATATTTCCAAAAAATTCGAACTTCCTTAAACGAAACCACATTTTCACAGATAACCAATCACCAATAGACAAGGAAACAAGAGTCACGTGACATAACAATGAGAAATAAGCCAGGAAAAACCATAATAATATGCATTAAACTAATATCAAATAAGCCAACACGTTTTAAAGGAAACTGAATGACACGTGTTCCCATCAAGGATGCATTACATAATCAGGTCATTTTCCATTACAACAAAGACGCAATTTTTAAAGGCAGTCCAATAAAACAAGTTGTCAGCACTCTAATCAATATATAATTGATCACCAATCTAAGTCAATCAACTTTTGATCCTATTTAAATTGTATTCACCATAAAATCACCACTTTAGTCAAATATATCTCTATCTGTCACTATGTCATCTAAGTATTGTATATTTGAAGTATCTTTAATAATGAAACTAACAAATGCCAACACTTTTCTAACATGTTATAGATTTACAGCATAATTAAATGTTGTGATTGCACTTGGTGGCTCCCAGTCATTATTGTTATTCATTAAAATCCTATTTGAGATATCTCTACGCATGAGGCATCAATTTGTCTTACCCCACTGACGCCTCTAGGAGGGGCAAATATTTTAATTGAGATACATAGAGACATGCCCCTTACCTCTTTGAAAAACATGTACTGATGAAACGATAGAGTCTGACTATGACTTAAATTAGTCGAGTTTAGGAAAACTCTCATTAGGTCTGTGGGGTGATGAGCACCTTGACATGTTGAGGTTTGTTTAGCTTGAATAGCATGCGCACACATTGTGGAGGAGAAATGGTACCTGTCACTATGATGTATTGATGAAATATCCTTTGCCCACTGATGCAGGTGTTTTCAGTTAATTTGCTGATCAGACCTTGAGTGCAGTCTGTGCATGTCCACACAGGCCTGTAAAGGCCTATAATTTGTCAAAATAATTGGGAACACCTGGGCAGGTTTGCAGGGGCTTCATAGTTTGGTCATTTCACAGAAACACATAACACTAGCGGTGCTCTTCTCTCAACCAAAATGTAATCCATGCTGCTTGCTGAAATGTGTGATGCACGGTACAGCCACCAGATAGCACCATGTCTATGGCAGATGAGGCTCACAGCCCAGCAGTGACGGCACTGTGTAGGAATCTGCAATCACCTGACAGTCATCATTGGAGCTGTGTGCACATTAAATGTTTGGATATGCATTCTTCACCTCTAATAATATAAATAGGCTGAGATTATTGTCCCAGATAGTGCATCTGATCATACCACATGCTGATCAAATGAAATAATAGTGACAGTTGTCAGGGACAATGAGAAAGGTCAGAAATAACCTCTGGAACTTAGATGCGACTGGATATTGAAGGGGTTGCTAAGGGGGTTTGAGTTTTTTTGAAATGTTGACTTAGTAATTGTGGACAGGAAGCTGCTTATGCATTGTTTCCTACACACCGATTCCAACGTGAGATTATCTACCAGAAAACCAAATCATTAAGTCACCTTGAATTTTAATTTTTTAACTTCAGTCTCACTATTCTGATGTAAAAATTACATCAGAATACAATCAGAAATTCAATTTCCCTATATTCCGTAAATCACTATTTTTCCCTCTCTCTCTCTCCCTCCCCTCCAATCTGTTATCAACTCCCTTTGTCCTGCATATCTCTTGACCATATTCTTTTCTTCTAATTTCTCTCTCTCTCTCCTCTCCCTCCATCTCTCTCTCCACAGGCGTCAGCGTCAGTGTCGTGTGTGGGGACTTAATGAAGCAGCGCTGATCCAATAATGGCAGCTTCTGTCACCCGCCTCGCAAACTGTGATGTACGACCTCATGTCAGCAACGCGTCACAAATCTCACTTACCACAGGCACCCCCCCCCCCCCCCAACATGTCTATAGTTTTTCAATTAGGCTCTCTTTAGAATGACAGAGACGGCTGACTAATCTGTGTGTGTGTTGGTGATACTTGGTGTCTGAATAAAACCAAAACCAAAAAATAATATGCACCCCCTGACAAGTTGTCAAGTAGGATAAAAGGGAAAAACAAAAGTGACTGAGTGAGCACTGGGTCGTAAGTATCCATTAATACACAATAAATGTCATTTATTTAATCATACTGAGGGAAACAATCAAAATGTTGGCACTTTAATTGGTTGCATTTAGAAACAGACAAAGAGCGGTGTGGGACGTCAGTTTCAATCAAAGGGGTGAAATAAGTATGAATGGATTTATTTTTTCTGTTATGACCCCTTGACGGACTAATGATCTGACCTCATTATAGAGGCGATAATGAGAAAAGAGAGAGGGAGAAGAAGAAGGTGTTAAACCAAGGGAAAGATAGAAGAGAGAAACAACGGGAGAAGCCGGAACGAAGACCGATGGTGGCAGAGACCAGTCCTTAAATCCACTGAGTGCTAAATGTGGCAGGCGGTGCAACAGTGAGATGTGAGTGCATAAAGAAATAATGATGATGTGTTTCCTCTGATAAAAAAAATAAAAAAAATAAGATCAACAGCGAGACAACAGGCGCCGAGGAAGTTTTATTGGCTAACAAAAAGAGACTGATAGATAGATCCAGGGTTGATACACGAGGTTTAAAAAGATAGAGAGCTATATTTTCGTCTTCTTCACACCTTTACTTCAAAGTAATAGTTTCATTACTTTTAGGCGCGATCCTCTCTGCCATGACTTAAACCTGGTTGCTGTCTCTCCCTCACTGTTAGCCGTCTGCTGACTCACCACTTGACTTTCACTGAGTGCTACTTGGAGCACAGCTTGGATGTTGGCACATCCAATTTTCTCCAGGGTGTTTATGTGTGTGTCAGTGTGTGTGTGTGTGTGTGTGTGTGTGTGTGTGTGCGTGCGTGCGTGCGTGCGTGCGTGCGTGCGTGCATGCGTGTGTGTGTGTGTGTGTGTGCTTGCGTGCGTGCGTGCGTGCGTGTGTGTGCGTGTGTGTGTGTGTGTGTGTGTGTGTGTGTGTGTGTGTAAGCAAGCATCCAGGTGAATGGGATTACAGTTGGTGTGTTTGTGTGTGTGTGTGTTTACAGTAAGTGTCTGTGAAATGGAAAAAGAGACTGGGAGCCACAGCAGGTTAGCCTAATCATGTCTCCAACTGGAACAGGAGAGCTATCGATCGGACCGGGTTAAATCGCATCACAGAATTTAACAACAACCGCCTGCTGGCTGCCAATAACAGGCCTGGGATTTGGTTGTGTTTCGCATCGAGTCGTGTAACTGAATTCCACTCAAAGCCACAGGGAATTTGTCGATTGGACATTTTCTTAAATCTCCCTTATACCATAGAGTACGTTCTCATGTACCAGCCATTGAAACGTTGGAATAAACTTCTTCAAACTTGCAAAAGGTAACACGGATATTTACCACTTTGCTAAAAAACAAAACAACAACATTTAGTTCATAAATGCAAAAACTTTTAACTTTGAAAATGTTGGAGGACTACCTAAATACAACAACTAGTTTTAGTTTTTCTGATGCAAGACCAATAAGGTGCATTTAGACTGTTCAAAGAAGGGATCCTCACAGGGGTCATGCACGTTAAGGACCAAAGGAGCATCAATGTGTACCTATAACAGACTGATTTTGTCAGCCAGCTTGTTTCTATCTAGGTTGGTATTGATATAAATATATAAATGTGGTGTAGCCTACATACAGTATAACGGCAAGTGCAAACAGGTTGGACAGTTACTTTTGGCATGACTTCTACTGTGACTGTTGCTTTGTAGAAGGTACATCAGTCTCTAAATATCTCTCTGAACATCAGAGATATGTGCTACTTATACTCAGTATTGAATTCCAAACTGACAGTTGTATGATACTAGATGTCTAGTTCATATGATCAGAATTATTATACATGATTTGAATAAATCTGCTAACCCACTTCAATGCTTTGGCAGCAAAGGTGTATTTGTCTGACACCATATGAAGTTGAACATTTAACGTATACTGGAAATGTTTCACAAAACTCCTGTTGTGGATTGTTATAAACCACAATAACAAGTAGGAACCAGAAGGGAGTTTGTCTTCACCCATTGAAGGTTGTGACTATTCCATCATGGTCACAGGCAGAACATTGAAAATGAATTGGTACAAATTAAGTTTTATTTTATTTTAGCACAGCATTAGCTGCAGTAATCGCAGCCTAGAAAAACACTGTCCTACTATATATTTCAAATGTGAATTTAATGAGGCAGCAAATTGTAGAACTACAAACTACAATCAAAACACCACACACCATTTTCAGGCATAATTATGATATAAGACCTTAAGCCTCAAACTGCACTGTCCAGAATCTAGAGTTGAAGGAATATTTTAGACCTTAGATAGCAGGAAAAGTCCGGGGATATATAACCACTGGCATGGGTCATACAAGAAGGGCACTGAGGGCACAGCTGTACCCAGAGATGAACAGTGGCTATTCACATGGTGACAGGATGTCTCTTGACGTTACGTGCAGCACACAAAGACGGGAATAAAAGAAGGAGAGAGAAGGTCAGCAAAGGCATGATGTACTGTAGGTCCTATTAACATACTGTGCGATATCCTTTACTGTGAGTTAATTAGCCAGTAATTTAGCTTCACACGACTGTGGCGTTACGTGAGGACAGATGAGGCAGCATTGAAGGGAACCTGACGGAGAATGAGAGCCGTACGGAGAGAGAGACAATGCTTAACGAAAAGATCACACTTTGACACCCAGAGCCCACAGGAAGAAAGGGGGGAGAAAATCTGTTGCAACAGCTGTGGTTTATGCTAAATGTCAGCTTTGTGACTGGACCCTGTGGACAGCTTGGAGGATGAAGTGAGGAGCCACAGGAGCGAGCAGCCAAAATGGACGAAAAATCAACACTGTTAGAGCATCACTGCCCGGCCATTGAAGAGGGTGAGAGGAGGGGAGGAAAGTGGAAGTGGGGATCACCCTTTCAAGCCAGTGACAGACTATTTGAAGCGTTAAATAAAATCTGCACTTTGGAGAGGGGCCGAGTTATAAATCAGTATGTCATCCATGTATGTGTGTGTATGTGTAAGACCCTTAATCCATCTCTCTCGTTAATGAGTTTCCTCAACAGCTCCTTCACTCCTTCTCTCCTTTGCTCATCCTTCTCTCATCTATCTCTGCCACCTATGTTAAGCTCATAAAGCAGCCAGCTCACTGAGGCTATCGCTACGCTAGATCGACACTGTGGCAGTCAGCACGTAAATCACCCGGTGAGCAATGAATTCACAGTGATTTAGGAAGAGTGAAAGGGGCTTATTGCTGAGGTGGGATGTTTGACATATTGGGTCTATATGCATTCCTCTTCTCTCAGTGTTTTTTTACTCAACTATGTTACCGAGACCTCATCTCTAATAGATGCATTATGTGCTGCATTACATTAGTTTCAAATTAATAATTCAACTGGTGGTTGTGCAGCTGCATCTTTCCTGAAAAATGAACATTCAAAAGATAGATTGGGATTGGCTTCATCAATGGGCGCTGTACTTCTTTACAAAGTTTTCTTAGAGGTTGTAGATACACTTTTTTTTGTTGCTTTTTCTTTTTAAAATCATCAATATTGTGTCTAATAAGCTTTAGCCAGGAGCGGACTAGCTTAGTTTACCATAGGGACTGGATACAACTAGACAGGCAAGATCAAATGTATTTGTATACAAATTAGATATAACATGTTCATAGGCTTTAGATGTGCTGATGGATTGGTGGCAAGTTGTTTCCGATTGTCTCCTGTTTTTATGCTAAACTAACCTGGGATACTTTTCAGACTTTGATCTTTTTTCCACCACCGGCTCCATTGTTTCCACTGTTGCTGTCATAAAGATAGTTAAGGCTTCCATGGCTATTTGCTGCTGCCGTGTTGAGTTAAGGACGATTCAACTTTTGAGCTTGTTGTCGTGGCTGACCATGGGACCATGGCAACTACATCTATTACACCGTGGTAAACGCTGCAGGTGCTAATTTAATTGGTAGGCTATCTGGGCTCGCTGAAATGTACACTTCTTCACCAGCAAGGAATAAATAGATCAATGAAGAGAAACTTTCATGGATCCCTGTCAGGAACGGTTGAGTATCTGGTCTCAGCAGCAAATGTAGTCAGCAATGTTTGCTAAATGAATCAAATCATATGGTTCCGAAGTGCTTCAAAAATAAAGAACAAAGACGCCACTGGGAGGCAGATGAAGCGTCTTGCTGTCTGAAAGCTGCTTTATATTGACACAGACAGATATGGGAGTGGACCTCACCATCCACAGTAACTCTTGGAAAGAAAGTAAATATTTGCATTTCCTAAACAGATCATTTTGTCTCTCAAACTCCTCGTGCCACGTTTGATTATGCATGCTTCCCAGTGTTTGGCCATTACTTCATTCTTACATTTAAGTATTTGGTGGAAACAGGAAACAGGAAATGCTTGTGCCGATTATACCAAAGATAGTAATCATTTGCAATTTCTTCCCTGGCTTCACACAGTGTAGAGCCCCCAAATGAAGTTTAATAAAGTTCAAGCTGCATTGCACACTTTAAATGTGTTCAAAAAAAACCTGCCAGGGGTCGAAATGTGTTAAAGAAAGCTAGTTATGTGCTGTTTCATTTAAGGCCATTCAGTCTAATTCCTCTGCTAAGTCCTGCTCCTTGTGCCCAACCCACCACAGTGCCCTTAATGTAACCTTCAGCTTGAGTGTATTCATGCAGGCGGACAAACCTGAGGCAGGCAGTTTCTCATGGCCCAGTGTGTGAAAAATTCTCGATAGCAGTGTGATGCTTTATCACATAAAACAAACAGCTGCTCAGGAGGCTGTATTGTCTATTGAGCCACTGTTGGATAGGTAGCACCGGATCCTGTCTTCAAATCAATCATATTTAGAATAATCTTTGTTTGCCAAACAAATATAAATTGGCCAATAATAGCAGGCAAGCAGATGAAACCAACAGGAGAACTGTTTGAAATTGTACTGCCTTCTCTTTTTTTCACCTTATTAGGCTTGGAAAATGATGCTCGCCAGACCGTGCAGCGGTGTAATATGAAGTTAATTTGTCCAAGAAAAGTGGGATGGGGCTAAAATGCAAGAATGTGGCAAGGAGGAGTGAAAAAAATATATCAGTCTCCTAACCATTGAGTGAGAATGTAGTAGTCATGTTGTACCATATTAATAGCAGTGCCAGCACAAAGTTTAAGAACAGGAAAATAGCACTTAGCATTAAGGCTAAAATTCTAGCGTCTGAAGAATATCTAGCTGTCATATGGTAGCCATGGACCTCACTTAAAGGTGCTATGAACTTTTAAATATTTTTGAAACAGTCTAAGTTTTCCTCTGATGATCATAAATGGCATGTAACAGCAAACGAGACCATCAATAAAAAAAAAATCTATTTTGATATAGTTAATTTCTCAATACCTTTGTCATGGGTACGCTCACCCAGGAACTACAGCTGGCATAGCATAAATCTATTGACTTCATACAGTCAATAATGTCCGGTGTTGAAAGAAACTCAGGTCCAAAAGCGCCTGCAATTACATTTGCGGCCACAACAACATAACTCAAATGTTTAGGATTACAATTTTAAGGGGGTTTTGGGGCAGAAAGGACGTGTACTCTATAATGCCTTTATGAGAGGTTTAAGGGGTTTATAGTTGTCATTTTAAAATGTGTGGATACTATATGTGTAGCCACCGGTGGCTCCTTTTCCCTGAACAAATTCCTGGTTTTGCTCTCCTGACAGTGCACCTCTTAGCATAAATGTAACTTGAAAGTTACTGTTTCACGTCGCAAGTTAATGGCTTAATGTTCAACCTCGAGATAAATGTATTATCTTCAGTGCTACTCAGTTTGAACCTGGCTCATGGCCTGCTTTGCTTCTCCTTTTTTCCAATTAAATGCCTCGGAACTCCCATGGTGCACTGCTGCCTTCCTGTCCTTTTTCTTTGCCTCCAATAACAAGAAAGGATGGATTGTTTGGTTCTTGGCGCTCCCTTCTCTCCCAGATGTAACACACTGTTGCTTCCTTTCTCTCCCCATATCTGTCAGTTTCCCCTCTGTTTTGGGCTCTACATTCAGAGTCCTCCCCCTCTCTCTCTCTTTTTCTCTTTTATTCATTCACCCTTTGGTCCCACTCTCTGTCACTAATGCTTTTCCGTTGTCACATCTCTCTTCCCTATATGTGCTGTCCCTTCATCTGCCGTCCATTCTTCTCTCTCTCCTGTTCTGCATATTGATAGGCAGCCGTCTGACGATAGGAGACTCCGCATGCAGCCACTGCTACGAACACATTACATCTAAGCTTTGTTCTTGCATCGCTCATGCATCGACTCATCAACGTGTTTGAATTGGCAAGCTGCCACGTGGCTTCTAGTAAGCATGTCATTAGATCATTAAAACTGCCATCAGTGTTTAAGTGTCTAACCACAGCCATGAACTATGTCCCTTTCTCTACTGTGTCATGGCAGTGAGAGTGTTGTGCAACAAAAATTAAAAATTAAAAATAAACATGCAAATCAGTCAGAGCTTTGGAATGTGGCTCATCTGCTGTGTGCATATTGAGAAACAGTTTTTTTTCACTGGATTACATTGTTGTCGTGCATGCCTAAATGCAGGTGTGTGTGTGTGTGTGTTGGTGTCGGTGTGTGTGTGTGTGTGTGTGTGTGAGAGAGAGAGAGAAAGAGAGAGAGATGCAAAGTGAAGGAGTGATTTAGAGTTTAAACGTGTTGCATCATGTCGTTTCCACTTCTGCCTGTCAACCAATCATGTTTAATTTTTCTTTTCTTTCTGTACGCCTTCCTCTCCCTCTCTTTTCCTTCATCCTGTGTAACAAATGGACAGTAATAACACTCCTTAGCGTGTCTGGACAGGCTAGTTTACACCAAACAGTAGATTCATCCTATTCTTTACGAAATGATTTGCAGCTCACATTTTGTGTGCTTTGACTCAAATACACCAAAACGCATATTATTTACATCACAAACTGCTTGTGTTTTCTCCCTTCCTTGCATTTGTCAGCGCCATCATTTATCATTGGGCTTTATCCCATTAAGGACTTGGTGAATCAAAGCCACTTGATCCCAGTTCACAGCAAGGACGGTAATGTTTATGCTATAGAGTACTATACATTCAGACGGCAGCGGCAGCATTTGTTTTTATTCATCTATCGTCTATAGTCGCTTTCCACTTAGCATTACTGCAGGCAGGTGTACCACAGAAATGGAAGTCCTCATGTAAATATTTGATTAAAAATCTTGTGAAGTTCTGTAGGGATACTGGCAGTGTAGATCGATGAGGGGTTCTCCAAGAAGAATGTTAATGTACATCCTGTATATCTCTACAAGCTCCTGAGTCTGAGCTATGGGCGTCACCATTGGCCCCACTATAAGCCCACACAGAAAGCTTTGACCTAATGTCCACCATTAGCGCCTATATTTTTCCGCCACTACTTTGTTCTTATCATCTAAGCAGCCTTCTTTCCAGCCATCAGGCAACAACTTATTGAGTAACCGAGAACCATCTCCATTAAAAAAAAACTCTCTTCCCTGCAATCCTCTCCATCCATCCCTTCACATTTGATACTTAAAACATTCCACTTTGTCCCACCATTTAACCGGACTCCGCTCGTAAATCATGTTAAGTGCACATTTTCAGTCTGTTTTTTTCACAGCTTCACCGTGCCAAATTCAGTTAAGAAACATGCCTGTTTTGTTATCTACATTGGAGCTGTTGTCCGCTCTGGGTAAACAGGGTGCATATACTTAAATGAGGATACAGTGTAAACTTGGCAGTTGAAAACCTTGAGGCTGTCTTGAGATCATTATTTAGATAGTGATGGCATAACTAACAGGTCGGATGGTCCTCTTGTTTACCGTTAGGCACTGGCACACGTTTAGAAAAATAAAGCCATGCCTTTCTAATACCCATACATCTACTTATTCAACACACATATTTAAACCTCTATTCTATTCATTCCCGGGACATATTTCTATAAATATTTCCTAAAGTCCATGCTGACCTGGTGAAAGAGCTTTTATATGTGCTTCTATCCCTGCGTTGAACCCTCTAAATTTATTCGAAAATAACAGCATTTAGAGTCTTGTTGGGAGTTTAAAATCACTGCTAAAGAGAAATATTTCTCTTTTGACTGCTAATGTTGAAGCATTTTAGAATCTTTACATAGTCTGCTTTAGTTTAGGATTATTCTTAAGAATTGATATGTTCTTCTACAGCTTTTGTTGTTAGTGCTAGTGTGCCAATATTTCTTATATTACAACTCACCAACTAATCCAGGATCACATTGTCCCACTGTCCCCATCCCAAGAATAATTTTGTGATATAATGTGTAACATCTTCTCATTTATTGGTGAAAAAAAGTGATGCTAGATTGATTGAAGGCAGCATCTCCCCTTTAACTACCATACTTTTTATTTTTAATGGCTCCTCAAGGATGTGTCTCCAGCAACGTGCTCCATTAGAGCGATCACTTCCTTAATTATTACTAGAGTTACTCTCATCTCCTGGAATCAACAATCCCCACCTCCCCTAACGATGTGGACTGAATACACTATGTATGTTTTGAAGCAGAAAATACAAGTTTTAGAGGAAAAAAAAATGTAAATGTAGAATTATTTGGACACACTTTTTAGATTGCCACCACTATCTTCTCCCATTCCCATTTTGATTCCCATCCACATTTGTTTTCACTCAGGAATGGGACTGGCCGTAATGAATGTGTGTTGACTTGCTCACATAAACACAAACATTGTGGTCTGGTTTTGATGGAGGTCCAGAAGGATATTCTGTGGCTTTATATGCACAGAGTGAAGGAAGAAGAACGATGCAAGACAATAAACAAGTAAAAAAAAAATACTTTGATCCTTTTGAAAGTGGGGAAGGAGATGGGTAAAATCCCATACAACTCGAGGGACTGTTAGAAATTAGGGATAATGGATGTCATTAGCATTCGGCCTGGAAAAGTTGATTAAATGCATTACAATGCACAAACAAATTCCCCTTTTATCCTCTGATGAGGTTTTTGTGACCTCCCAGGAACCTGCGATTTAACTGGATTTGAAAAATGTGATGGCCAATCCTGACTGGGATTGAAACTCTTATATTATTTTTGGGTCAAATTCATCCATATTATTTGAAGTTTACAATAACTGCTGAATAATTCCGGGCACAAAAAATTATAGAATATGTAACATTGGTTATATCGCCAGTTCCAAACATTTGCTTCAACTGTCTTTTCTAAGATTTTATTAATGTCACAGTTCTCCTGTAAAAATGCAGAACTATCAGACCTTGTCTGACTCCAATGTACTCCTGGCAGAATGGCAGTCCACAAAACTACATTACTGTGGTATTTACACAGAACAGACACACTGACCTTCTCATTGTTTGATTGAAAGACTCTGTGACATTCAACTGCAATGATCTGATGGAAAAGTCAGTTTCTCAATGTGGAACAGCACAACCCGATCTCACGCCGAGGCGTGAGATACACACGCATGGACCGGCGTCTAACTCACACGCCTTGCCTGACCAGGGCGTGTGAGTTACACGCGCACCTCCCGTAGTCAAAGTGGCGGCCGCGGTTTTCCGTCAATGTTTTATCTATATTATAACCTCTCCCTGTCCCCTTGCCCTAACCCTAACCACCGAGGGGGCTGCAGCTAGATAGTATTGAAATGCTGGGAGAACATGTCGTGCTATTCCTGGGAGAACATGTCGGCCCCTGTTGGTGCTATTCCTCCGTTCATTTAGACTATTCCTCCATTCATTTAGACGGCGGGAGGTGCGCGTGTAACTCACACGCCCTGGTCAGGCAAGGCGTGTGAGTTAGACGCCGGTCCATGCGTGTCTATTAGACGCCTCGGCGTGATACCAGGTTGAACAGCAAAAGTAAATGATACCTTGCCATTTGGATACATTTAGGACAGATAGTTGATAGTAGAAATATATTCAGAGGGATCGAAAGATAGGGTGAAGGATGAAGGTAAAAGATGAAGAGAAGGTAGAGCATTGGCTGCATGTTGGTCATAAGGTTTAGCCTCTTGATCGCAGTTGCAGTCATTGGAGTCCTATAGGGAGCAGCTGACCTTTAGGTGTGCGCGTATGTGTGTGTGTGTGTGTGTGTGTGTGTATGTGCTTTCGTTTATCTATCACGGTGGGGACATTGACCTGAATACACACCAACACCATGGGGACCATGAAACACCATGGGGACAAAAACGTGGTCCCCACGGTGCGAACCCATCCACTTGATAGGAAATGACTTTCTGATATGGCTGGTGAAGTTTCCTGAAGGGACCCCAGGGGGCAGGATTTTAAGACTTTGTGTGTGCTCTACAGCAATCCCGTAGGCTGGGCCTGGTATTGCAGTGTGTGGGTAAAGTCCCCAGCAGGCTGTTTTTTTGGAAACTGTGTGTTGTTTAGAGCAATCCTGGTGGCCAAACCTGGTATTACAGTATATGAACTAAGTCCCCATCCGCACTGGTTTTTCAGTGTGTGAACTTTTCTATGTGACTGAGTGCCATTTTTGTCATAAGAATGTGTTTATTATCTTCTAATAGAATTTTTGTTACCTAATTATTACATTTTGGGCCTCTAATCTCATGAGAATTTAATAGAATTCGCATTTGTTTCATTTTGTACGCTCATTACAGTTCTCAGCTTTGTGCTTTGAAAAAAGTTCAACATTTGTGCATTTATATAATTATAGATCTTGTGGTTATCTTATGTTAATGGAATCATTTAGTGCTGTTTTCCAGTTTGGAAAGATAGATTTGCCATAGTTTTAACATTTTCCCACCAGTTAATAAAACATGTGACAATGTTGTGAATATCAGGGCTCCAGCTAAGCACTGAACGAGCCGGTAAATGCATTTTTTTAATGGACGGATTTTAGTGAACTACTAGAATCCGTTTATTGTATATTAAGCAAGAATAGCACTATTTACAACCCTGTCAATTCCCACTTCTTAGAATGTTCACTGACCATTTTAACACGTAAAATATAAAATAATATTCTGTACTTGTAGCATCCAGTGCTCAGCTGAATACTATAAACATCATAGGGTTCCGTATACTTATCAGTCTAAGGGCCTGTGTCCACCAAACGCGCTTTTAAAAGGCGGAGTGCCTGTTTGCAATGGATTCTCTATGGCAGGACGCGCATGCAGTGCGCCTTTTAAAAAGCACCCGCGGCGGTTTAACGCTCCCTGCGCCTTGCGCTTCTATGCGGAGCGCTCTGAGCACTTTTTGTTAAAAACAGTTGAACTTTTGAAGAAAAGTGCTGCTCAACCAGCCATTGGTGCACACACAGGGCGCGCTGAAAGCAGCGCACGGAGCGCTCCGCCTTTTAAAAGCGTGTTTGGTGGACACAGGCCCTAAGGGTGCACTCACACTGGGAAAGTCCGCAAGTTCACTTGCTTTGGTCCAGACCAAATATAATTGAGATTTTTTTTGTTTGGTGTGGGCCACTTTCATATTGCCCCTTTTGCAAGTGAACCAGCATTATGAAGCAAAACCACACGTGATCTGAGGTCATTCATTCATTGGACAGACATTCTGGGGTGGAGAGAAGCAGGAAGCACAAAGTGAAAACTGCGAAATATATCATTAATATAATATGGAGTTAAAAATTATAAAGAAATAGGCCTACATCTAGCCTAAATGAAGTAGAAAACATCAAATTATTGTTGTTTCATATGGTTATGATATGTAAGCCTATGTCAATGCACCGTAATGTGGCATGTAGGCTAGCCTACGATGTGAAACATAATTTTTTTACTGTATTTTTGCTGCTGGACGTGCGGCTCACAAGAAGAATAGGCTCAAGCTGACACACAGCTGATTTAGCTGTGTGTCAGTTGAGTGTCAGTTTGGCGCAGCTCAGCTCCATACTGACACGGGGGTTGTATTGACGGTCGTGTTAACATGGGAAGCAAAATAAAAACACGTATGTCATGCAAAGCGCAGCGTGAACCTGTTGGCACTGTGCGGGAGACACTCCCTTCTCCTTCACCTGATTGCTGAACACATCAGTCATTACTCCAGGTTACCAGTTAGTCCTACATGGGGCCATTTTTTAAAAAGACGACGGACCAGATTGGAGAACCAGGCATTTATTTTGGTGATGGTTTCTGTAAACACAATGAAGGCCAGCCTTGTTCCTTCCACTCCCTGGATGAACATACACATAATACACTAACAACAATAAAACCCCTTCTCCTGAAAAAATACTTGAAGAGGGCCCTTCCTGGGATTGATAAACAGGGAATTCCACCCAGACTAGAGATGATGATGAAAATCCAGGAAGGATATGGACGTCCTTAGGGAAGCTCTCCTATGGTGAGAGTCAAATAAAACGTTACAATTCACAACAATGCACAACACAAATTATGTCCTGGAATGATTCTCCATCAGTCATGATCCCAACACCACATTTAAAATGGTCTTCAGGCTAAAAAATACTACAAAGAGCACACTTACCGTGTCCTGGTCCCACACAAAGTAGGAGAGACTCTTGGAGATTTGGGTGACAAAGTAGAAAATCGAGATGAAGACCATAATGAGTGGAATAATCACCCTCCATGTCACCTGCCAGAAAATATTGGGCTTGTGGCCAATCATGAACTCAATGTCCTTGTTAAACCTGTTTGGAAACAATAAGAATGAGAGTTGACATGCTGGCTTAGTGTATGTAAAAACATCCATAAAATAATGCATTGTACTTTAAATATATAAAGCACTCTCTACTTTGTGATGAAGACAGACTTTAAGGAGGAAAACTCCATTCTGTTAATGTAGTCCAAAACCTTTCTTTTTGTTATTGCACAACATAAATAATAGCATTCGGGTAGGCAGCTGATATAACTATTGTACATAATCAAATATTTTGCATATTTTTACTAGGGCCCGACCGATATGCATTTTTGGGTGCCGATGCCGATTCTTTTTTTAAGAAATCCCATGAATATATATTTAAAAAAAATACTTGTTTGAACCCTTAAATGTATATAAATACTTGTTACTGTTGATAGGTGTACAGGAGCTTTTTATTTATTGAAATATGCATCATTATTATCTTAAAAAAAATAAAGTGTTACAAATATGTCTAAAGTGAAATGGCGCATTTTTAAACTCAGACATTAAGCACTTTATGGAACTGCACCCAACCCTCTGGAACTCCCTCCCTCCAAAGATCAGCATCTCAGATTAAATAAACCCATTCAAAAGTCAACTCAAAACTCACCTCCTTAAGAAAGCATAATTACACCTGACTCCACTCCAAACCTTATCTGTAATTTGTCTGTATTTTCTTTTCTTTTTCTATAAGTATGATTTTCTATATGTTTGATGTTAAGTGTCTTTGAATGACCTCCAATAAAGCACTATATAAATTCTATATAATAACTATAGTAATATCAACTACTATTAACAGTCAAGAGATGACCAATGACTCTGCTATTGGTGTCAGGGGGAACTGTCAAGTGTGAATGAATCCAATGTATTACAACACACCTGCTGCTGCTGTTAATAGGCTATAATGCTACCTCCGGTACCTATCTCACTCAACATGATTGCTTAAATAAAAAAATAAAAAAATAATAAAAAAAGGCAAAAAATCGGCGGCCATTTTGCCGATTTTTCGGAGATGTGCTATAATCGGCCGATTAAATTGGACTCAGTATCTTTATCTCCTATGATAACTGACATATTATCTCTGTTCCAGGGTGAGATTACAATGCCCTGCTTTGTTTGAACTGTGTTAAGACTCCGAACTAATCCGAACGCACCCCTGGCTCCATACTACACACACTGCTAGTAAGGAGAACGGTAGGTTAACAACGAGATAAGCGATTGTTATAGTGTTTAAAGTTGTGTTTTATTCAGTGTGGATGACATTATAACTGTCAGTTAGCGCCGTCACGTCAGTCAGCCGGAGCGCCTGTTTAGTGAAGTTTATTTTTCTTTCTCTCTCTGTTGTGTGAGCGTGCACGTTGCCGCAGTAACCACCTATCAATTCACGGTTGAAACGTGCTCTCCCTGAGTTTGTTTGCATCGCCCTTGTGAGTAAGTGCATGGAGTTTCCCGACGTCTATAAATTATAATTTATGCACGTTATTAAACGGCCGTAATTCGCCGGATGCAACAGCTGTTTAGCGTGTCATCACAAGCCGAATATTGCTATTGTTCTTTTCCTGGGATCTGTATGCTGCTGTGCATGTTAAAGAAGGAAATAAACATAGGATAAATCCTTACTCCTCCTCTCATCGTCTCATGCTTCATAGTCTGATGTTTTTGGCCTTAAGTGGTGTTTTAGCCGACACACCTGAAGTGAATCCAGTGATAGCAGATCAGCAAGGTACATTCAGCAGTTTCCTCTACTACTTTTGTTGAGAACAAAATACTTGAAGTGCAGGATAAACCTCTTGCTGTCTGTTGATGTGCAATAAATAGTGAAAGTTATGTAGCCTACAAGTAGCTCTACCTGTCTGTTCAACTCATTTCAACTGACTTGTGAAAACTGCTCAGAAAAATATTTTTTCTTTGACATAGGCCTGTAGCAACTTTTTTTTTTACAGTAGGCTAAAGCAAATAGTTACTTTCCCTGGTAACTAGTTACTTCTATTATAAAGCAATTCAGTTACTAACTCAGTTACTTTTTGGAAAAAGTAGTAAGTAACTATAACTAATTACTTTTTTAAAGTATAGTTCCCAACACTGCCTATGACACCTTAGTGTCACATCAGTAGCTCATCAAAGTCTGTGTTGTAAGCGAGTTTAAGCGGAAAATGTTGATAATCGTTAATACACCACAAAGGGTAATATTATTAATTTAATTATTTATTAATTATGGATAACCTTACTTTACTGTACGTCTGGCTTAGCTAAAGAAAAGACAGACATGTTCATTAGCTGAAGTTAGCTTTAATTACCACATTTTCAGTTTGTAAAACATGCCTTCATGCTTCAGACAATTCATAGTAGGAAGACAGACTAATTTGTTCTCTTTATTCCTCAAACCACACAAAATTTTCCATGCAAATGGAGGCAAGAACCTTTTAACAGTAGTTTGCAAAGGTGTTAGCCAAACTTATTGCATATCAAAACTAATATAGTCTTCTTACCTCAAAGGTGCATACTGCTCGTCTTCTCCTTCGGCAAACGTTTCAAAGCTTCTCTTCAAATCCAAACCAAATGCATGGCACCAATCAAAAGATCAAACTAACATTCTTGGTGCATTCAGTTGCACTGTTGGACAATGAAGTTGCATTCGAGGATTGCATTTCAGTCAAGAGAACTGTTTATCCCATCTCTAGTAAGAAATTACTCAGTGGTGGCAAAAACCTAACTATGACCGTTCAACTGTGTTAAAAGTAACCACATGCAAGTAATTTCATGTATTTGTAGGTTGCCAGACTCTGCAAACAGCATCATTTCAAAACACTTAAATACATCAGCTAAATCCATATATTTAGCTACACAAATCACGTTTCATTGTACCAACACTGGAGCCAGTGATCACTGTAGTGGAAAATGGCTCGCATTTGTCTTTTTAAATCAGTCATTGTCAATGTTAGCGGCTAACAATTAGCAGTTCTTTATTGACAATTCACGGTTAACATTATCA
Source organism: Ammodytes marinus (assembly GCF_949987685.1). Lineage (NCBI taxonomy): Eukaryota > Metazoa > Chordata > Actinopteri > Uranoscopiformes > Ammodytidae > Ammodytes > Ammodytes marinus. The sequence continues at coordinate 20,806,911 of NC_137232.1, read as the reverse complement.
GCTAACAGCTGCACATTTCTGTTAACAAATCAAGCATCCTTAAACAGTCAGAGAACACAGGCCCCTCTGTCTTGCTCACACAGTATTACCAAAGTTATTCCTAACTTTTTTCACTGTCTTCCTGAGTTCTGAGCTCATCACTTGCTGTTGTTTCTGATTATCACAGTGTGAAGGGGGAACACGGTGCACAGCAGTTGATTTGCAGATACATTCTCAATTATAATTGAATTATTTCCAAAGTACTATAAGGTTTGGGTCAAATTATGATTAGGTTATCAGCTGCACTAGAAAACCCCACTAGTGTTCTGCACAAATGCTATACATAGTGACCAATAAGTGGATTTTTTCCTGTTTAATTCTACAATAGGCAATCTTTATACTGTAACTATAACTTTATACTGAGCCCTAGCCTACCTTATGCCTCGTTTCCACCGAGTAGAGCGGGTCGGGTCGGAGTGGGTTGGTATGTGTATTTTGGCTTTCCATTTGCCAAAAGTTGGGTAGGGTACGGATATTAGGGCCGCCTGAAAGGGTGCCGACAAGGCGGAGGTACAAATGCCATGCGTTTATTGGTTGAAATAATAATTTCCACAGTGTAGTCACCTCGGTAAGAGTGAAGAGAGTCTTGTGCTTTGGCGAAAAATGTGAGCGCAGCACTGTTTACTGTGTGGTGTTTTTCCTCGTTGTTAAATTAATCCGTGGGCTACACTCACAGACCTATAAAGGCTACACTGTGTCTCACTCATAGATAGTAGGCCTATATAAAACTTCTACGATGTCACGTTTCTGCCGCAGCCAGCGCTGTTCGGTCACTGTCACTATTGGTTGCACCGGGCCTTCTCTGTACATTTAGGCCTATCGTCATAATACGCTCACAAAACGGGGGAATAAATAAAGAAGCGGCTGGTTTGACCGAGCAAAAAACGAGAGACTGCTGGCTTGACCACAATTGTTCCACAGCCCGATAGTTTGACCCACATTCTGGCGGGGGCTATCGCAGTCCAGCCTAAACACCACCTAGAATCTTAAAAGTGAGCTGTCCCGCTCTGAGCCGCTCCGACCCGACCCGCTCTACTAGGTGTAAACGAGGCATTAGATGCATCACTGAAGCCATTTTGTATGTTTTAGAGCAGCAATGCAGCAGCACAGCAGAGACAAGATGTGAGGTTTTAAAATGTATAAAGGGTTTGGGTTAGAGTATGAGTTGACAGTTCATGATGAGCATATCTGCAAGTCAGTTGTTAAAAGTCTTCATTCTGTATGATAAAATAACATATATTTTTTTCGCTTTTGTAATGGGTAAGTTAAATGCTGATATTGTACATTAGGCCTCATGTAACGTTGTCTGTTACAACAAAGAGAGGGAGAGACAGGAATAGACCAATAGATTCAGTAAGGTAAAGCAAAATATAACAGTAGATGTTTCACAAAAAAATTGGAAAAATGGGATCGCTTGCTTGTAGTAAGTGGCATGTGGCATTGTGACTTTTTTCCCTTTTAGGGTGTTCAAAGCAGGGACAGACAGCTGAGAGACACTGCAGTCAGAGGACAGAGTCATATCAGCCACACTCAAAATTCACAGACTCAAGTTTTGTCGAAAAGAGTTTTAAGTTTCCATGAGAGATTGTCCAAGGTCATGCGTGGTTGTAGGCTTACCGGAAGTATGTGAATAAAGCAGCATGTGAAGAGGCCTGCTAATATCTTTGGTGTGAATACGGGTTAAAACACTACAATAGCCCAGTTAATACCTATGCGGTTGCTTTTTTTCTCGATCAAAGTCATAATATGCAATTATACATTACCATTTACCCGACGATAATGTCAAATATGCATATTTTTTATACTTTTTTCTTGTAACAGTATAATCACAACTTTGCTATTGTAGTTTAAAGTGTCATAAGGGCAATGTTTATGTCATGTTCACAATTTTCTATGTGCATGGTCGTTAGAAAAGATTGTATTAAATATGTTGCATAAAATTCTGGATGGATGAAAGGACTGTAAATCATGTTCCCTTGGGCTGGTATTAGCAGGAACATTTCAGAGATGGCAAACAAAAGTACCTAAAAGGCAAGGTAAAGAAATGATTAGACAGGTTCATAGATTGGTCAGCTGTTATGCAGGAAAAGGCATGTTCGCAAGTTATGATAGCTCTCCACCAAAGACAACTGATTTCTCTGCATTTATGAAACAAGCAGAAATAAGTGTAGATCTTGCCAAAACAACACTACAGCAGGCAGAAAAAGCAGTAAAGAGGGCTGAATGTTTTTTTACCGATTGCCAATGCTTCATAAAATAAGTTAGATTCCCAATTCAATCTCAGTCCTCAGCACATCAAATGCCTGTTATGAGCTTGACTCCTCCAGAGACACAACAGGTTACACAGACTGACATAGTTATGCCTTACCCGTTAACACCCAATCTCTACAATAAAGGATTTGACAAGCATGTGCCCTATGGTTGTCAGCACTACTGTGTGATGTTGACTCATTTTGGTCACTATTACCACTAAAAACAAATAGCTTCATTTTATATAATGGGCTTCCAAGGTGCTCTCTGAATCTAGGCCTGGGCTTGCTTGTGTCCATGAATGGAAACATTAATACATAGGCTAATTTAGTCAACAACTTGAGGGTACTATTTATTAGATTCAATCTATTGAATCTATCAAATATTTAGTACAGCCAAACTAACTACACTGCATCTAGATGATTTAGGCCTATGTCAATAAAGAGCAAAGGTTTAGAAAGTAGCCTACAGTATTTCCCTCTAAAATGTAGAGGATTGTAAGTATAAAGTGTTAGGAAAAATATTTTTGTGTTCTTTTAACCAGAGGTCTAGAAGGAAAAACAAGTAGAAGATTTATTTCAAAGCTTAAAGGTTAATTATCTAAATTGAGTGAGCAGAAGCATGTAGGCCTACATGGAGCTCTCAAAAAGCATCCCCAGTAAGACTGAAGTTAAAATGGTGGGACATAGTGTTATATGGAAACAAATACATTATTTCTGATTGTTTGACTGTGTGTTGGAGGCTGGCTGTGTCTTGCCCCTGACACCTTTCCAAGCTGGTTTCTGATGGCAGGTATAACTTGAGAAGTTTCGTTGCTAAGGAGTTGCTATGGTGCAGGCAGAGTTCTCAAAAGTTGCCTGACCATTATGTAAACCAAGTGATAAGCTAAATATGTGCTACTCTCTATGCATGGTGTTCATAGTGCGCTCTTAATATGGTGACAAAGCTCAAGAATATTAAGTTAATAAACATATAAAAGTGTACTAAATAGAGTATAAGTGTTAAAAGCATAACATGTAAAATTAAAATGACAAAAGTCGCATTGAATGGAAATACTAGTATAATTGGTTAAAAATACTTAAAACTAAAGTAAAAGTACTTAGTTAGTGTCCACCACTTGTATAGTGAAACTTTGGTCAAGTAGAGAGAGCTAACAATTTTCTACTGTGCAGTTTACTGGAGTTTTACTACCCTTTAAAACTACACTGAGTCACAATTGAGAAGTGGTGAATATTGTGTGGTCCTCTGCAGAGTGTTAATTGATGGGCCATCGGCTTCAAAGGACACCGCGGCTCGCGCGCGTATTGCACCTGCGCACTGCCCATCCCCCATCCCCCACCCAGACCCACAGCCAGAGAGAGTCATCTGGATGGCGTGATGGCATCAGTCAACAGGGCAGTGGTGCGCTCTTAGTATGGTGACAAAGCTCAAGAATATGAAGTTAATAAACATATAAAAGTGTACTAAATAGAGTATAAGTGTTAAAAGCATAACATGTAAAATTAAAATGACAAAAGTCGCACTGAATGGAAATACTAGTATAATTGGTTAAAAATACTTAAAACTAAAGTAAAAGTACTTAGTTAGTGTCCACCACTTGTATAGTGAAACTTTGGTCAAGTAGAAAGAGCTAACAATTTTCTACTGTGCAGTTTACTGGAGTTTTACTACCCTTTAAAACTACACTGAGTCACAATTGAGAAGTGGTGAATATTGTGTGGTCCTCTGCAGAGTGTTAATTGATGGGCCATCTGCTTCAAAGGACACCGCGGCTCGCGCGCGTATTGCACATGCGCACTGCGCACTGCCCATCCCCCATCTCCCACCCATAGCCACAGCCACAGCCATAGTCGTCTTCTGGATGGCGTGATGGCAGCAGTGAACATGGCAGCAGCGACAGAGAGATTTAAAAGACGGATCAAATTATTACGGGCTCATCACGAGCAATGCGCAGCACGACACCAGCAGCAGGTAAGAATTTAAGATAATTATGGTTGCATGCATCTGTGGTTTTTAATTGATATGTTGTGATGAACACTGAAGCATGCCGCTAATGCTAACTAGCTTAGCGGCTCGCGCTGCTGTTGGCTAATACAGTACACTACAGGGGCTGGTTGCACCAGCTTGGCCGTAAAAAGACAAACGTTCGTCAAGCCTAGTGACTAGGGATGGGCATCGGAACCGGTGCTAAATTTAGAATTGTTATATGAAAATTTCGATTATTTTTGATTGATTCCTGCGCATGCGCTAAATGACGTACTCACGTCATGCGACGTCACCTTGCAGGCATGTCTGTGTTTTGATTAGAGCTAACGGTTAGCATACAACAGCATTGCTGTCATGGACCTATTCAGAAAGATTGCTGTAACCTGAGCGAATTAAATGGTCAAAGCAGGCGACCAGGGATAAATCTTGCTACTTTTACTGGTCATTAGAGGAATAACTGTTTTAAAGAAGCTCCGCAAAAGCATCTCGCATATCAGGTCGCGAGGTCGCATTACAACCGAGCGCCTGAGAGCCGAGTAGCGAGCGCTGCTCTTCCTCCTCACACTAGAGCTGCAGGGCTCATAACCGAAGCAGTGCACAGCGGCACAGCAGCGCGGCTTACTACACCGGCCCATAGACTAGGCTATATAAAGCACAAGCAACGTCTGTATCGCGGCTGGTGCTGTCGGGAGTAGGCTACTCTCACACGGCCAGTAGCAGCCCCCAGCCTGCTGCTGCAGACAGCTGACAGAACGCACCGTGATCACTGCCTCGTGAGCTGCCTCAGTTTGTAAATATAGCAGGCTACGTGAATATAGATAATAGAAAGAAGAAAAGAAAATGTTGATTTCAGGTGGAATATATCAGAGATTCCCCTTCTGATTATCTAAAATGTGACTTATTAAAGAGCCTGTTTAAAGACAATATTTCCCATTGGTTATGTTTCCAAAAGCTCTGAAAGGAGTTGTGATTGTGGGTTTCATTTATTGTATGTAGCCTGTTTATAAGAACAAGATTGAGAGAGAAAAAACGATAAATAAATGTTTTTTACATAAACATATGACCCCTTTCTTTTATCTTATTGGAATCGGAATTGGGAACCGTTAAGAACCGGAATCGATAGTCAGAATCGGAATTCGAACCGGAATTGGTCAAAACTCAAACGATACCCATCCCTATATTTTACAGTGTTTTCACCATTTTAAATTCAGGGCTCCAGACTGCATTTTGGGACCATTGTTTGAGACAGTGCAAGTACTTTTTACTACTAAGCACGTGCGCGACCGGAACATTCACCGTCGGACTTATGTTTCCATTTATTATTATTACTGCCATTATTAGTGCTTTGGGTGTGAGAAAAAGAAGGGAGAGTCCGCGAGTTATTAGTGAAATGATCAACTGGGCGGATCACGTGATCTATTTTCATCGTAGTGTCAAGCTGTCGTCATGTCTTTCACGTTTCCGCCATAGCAATAAGGCTGCTAAAGACCAGAGACACATCTTGCAACTTTTTTTTTAAACCGCGTTCACTAGAGCAGAGCAGCAGCGCATGCCGTCTCTTCTCCTCCTCCTCCTCCTCCTCCTCCTCGCCGCTGACAGCCTCAGCTTGTCTGATACAGGGCTCTAGACTGCGACCAAATGCTCGCATTTTGTAACATTTTGAGACAATGCGAGTACTTTTTAAATCTAGGGGCGCGACCGGAAAATTTGCCGAGATTTGTTTTCATTGAGAGAGAGAGAGAGAGAGAGAAGGGACAGTCCGCGAGTGATCAATGAAACGATCAACTGCGCGGATCACGTGACCTACTGTCCTCTGTGTCCCGCTATCGTCACGTCTTTAACATGTTGCCAACTGGCGACTTTTTCCGCTATACCTGCCGACTCTCCGCCATAGCGCTAAGGCTAGTTAAAGACCAGCGACACATCTTGCAACTTTTTTTTTACCGCGCTCCTCACCGCTGACAGCACTCACTCACACGGGCAGTCTGAGCAGGCCCCCCCCTCCCACCTGCAGCAGACAGCACCGTGTGTCAGGTGACGTTTGTGAACACGAAAATTATTTTATAGGTCCACATTCAATAGGCCACTGCATATCCATAAAAAAGCTAACATTGTGGTTAAATGGCAACCCAAAAAGTTTGGAAAGTGAGTTTGTGTATGTAAATAGGCCTAGTTAATTTGTAAATTACTTGGTCAACATTTTCTATTAATTGTGCCTCTTTCAGAATTGTCAGCATTTTCTAGTTGATGTTGTCATCTAGCTACTACTATTTTATTTTGGTCCTGTAACTATTTTGCTTACAGAGGATTCAGCAGAGATAATAATCAGAGGGCTCAGATGTAGAAGGGGCTGTGGTGAACTTGGGTTCCTTTCCTAAAGAAATGTCTGAAGGATTTCACATGGCAATTAGGTGTTATTATCAAAAAGACAAAGAACTATATCATTTGTCAGTGTGGTCCAAAACATGATGGCAATACAATATTAGTGGGCCTAATTAGTAAAATTGGGAAAAATGTGAATATATATAATATATATATATATATATATATATATATATATATATTTTAAAGGCCTACTTCACCGGTTTGAATATGAAGGTGTATTGAATTCTGAGATCCTATGTAGTATAAAAAAAACTTACGTTGTAAATATTACTGTGATGTCTTTTACTGTGACATCACAGTAATATTTACAAAGTACGTTTTTTTTTAACCCTATATTTCTCTTTCTGTGATGTCACGAGAAAGAGAAATATAGGGTTAAAAAAAACACTCTTTCTGCCTTTTCTCAGGCTAGGATGAACCGATTTAATTTTTTTTTCACATTTATACTACATAGGATCTCAGAATTCAATACACCTTCATATTCAAACCGGTGAAGTAGGCCTTTAAGGTGTGCCACTAAAATTTCTGCTTGCCCCCCCTAAATGTGTTGGGAAAAAAATGCTTCTAATAGAAAAGGTTAGTCTGGAGCCCTGCCTCCAGACTAACCTTTGTGGTGGCTTTGTTATGAAGTTTCTCCTTACTGTGCTGACCTCCTTTGCAGGGCCAGACCCAACATGAGAAAAAAGAGGATCAGACTGAAGAGCTAGAGGAGGGAGAGAAGACCAAGCTAGAGGATGGAGAGAAGACAGGCGGCGAGGAGGAGGAGGAGGAGGGAGAGAAGACTGACGAGCTAGAGGTAAGTCCAGGGTTTTTCCTGGCTCAGAAAGGGCCTATGGGGGGTCAGTACGTGACCGACTTTTTTTGGGTCGTGACTGTGCAACAGTAAAGGCAAAACGTTTGTGTATTTAAAGAGGGTTTTGGGGTTAAAAAAGGGCAGTTTCTGTCCAGCTAAAGAGCAGTCAGCCTGTCAATCACTGTGTTACCATGGAGCTCACTGACTCTTAAATCACAATGAACAACCCTTAGATATTAACTGACTAATAATGTTATTGTTTATAATTGGCTTAAACCTTTTTAAAGTTCCTTTTTAGATAGGGGCTGTTGTGAGATTATTGTGGACAATTAGGCCTACTGTGATGCGATAGCCTATAATTCATTAATGGTTATTATTAGCCTACTTGCTTAATTTTTTTTAAATACAGAGGTTATTGGTCGTTTTGGAACATGTATTTCCCAATTTAAAACATAAAAATAAAGCAGCATTGAAAATTCAGAAAATCAATCTTGTATGGCTACACTAGCATGCTGTTCTACAAATAACTCAATAGTTGAACTAATAAATACAATGTGTTTTCTCCTTAAAATGACTAAATACATTTCTCCAAAGGTCAAAGACAGTAACAGTGTGGTACTTCTATAAACATTTATGCCTCGTTTCCACCGAGTAGAGCGGGTCGGGTCAGAGCGGCTCAGAGCGGGACAGCTCACTTTTAAGAATCTCGGTGGTGTTTCCACCGCCGACCCTACCCTTACTGGTGGGGCGGGGTTTAGGCTGGACTGCGATAGCCGCCGCCAGAATGTGGGTTAAACTATCGGGCTGTGGGAACAACTGTGGTCAAGCCAGCGGTCTCTTGTTTTTGCTTGGTCAAACCAGCCGCTTCTTTAGGCTATTTATTCCCCCCGTGTTGTTGTGAGCACACAGACGGCTCGGTGCAACTGATATACAGTGAGCGAACAGTGCTGGCTGCGGCAGCTACGTGACATCGTAGCAGTGGGACACAGTGTAGCCAACTGGTTAAGTTAATGACGAGGAAAAACACCACACAATAAACAGTGCTGCGCTCACATTTTCGCCAACACACAAGACTCTCTTCATGATTATTTCTACCAACTGTGGTCAAACCAGCGGTCTCTCGTTTTTGCTTGGTCAAACCAGCCGCTTCTTTATTCCCCCCGTGTTGTTGTGAACGTGTATTTACTAGCCTACTATCTATGGCGAAAACACACAGAAACGGCTCGGTGCAACTCATGAGCGAACAGTGCTGGCTGCGGCAGCTACGTGACTAGCAGTGGGACACAGTGTAACCAACTGATTAATTTATTGACGAGGAAAAACACCACACAATAAACAGTGCTGTGCTCACATTTTCGTCAAAACACAAGACTCTCTTCACTCTTGCCGAGATGACTACACATGGCGGAAATGATTCTTTCGACCAATCAAATGACGGGGGTGTGTAGCTCCACATTTTCGGCCCGCTTTCAGGCGGCTAGTACCCCTACGGAGGAGTACTGAGATTGGGAGCGGCTCAGAGCTGTTATGCCTCATTTCCACCGAGTAGAGCGGGTCGGATCGGAGCGGCTCAGAGCGGGACAGCTCACTTTTAAGAATCTCGGTGTTGTTTCCACCGCCGACCCTACCTTTACTGGTAGGGCGGGGTTTAGGCTGGACTGCGATAGCCGCCGCCAGATTGTGGGTCAAACTATCGGGCTGTGGAACAACTGTGGTCAAGCCAGCGGTCTCTTGTTTTTGCTTGGTCAAACCAGCCGCTTCTTTATTTATTCCCCCCTGTGTTGTGAGCACAGAGACGGCTCGATGCAACTGATAAGAGACGGTGAGCGAACAGCGCTGGCTGCGGCAGCTACGTGACATCGTAGCAGTGGGACACAGTGTAGCCAACTGATTCATTTAATGACGAGGAAAAACACCACACAATAAACAGTGCCGCGCTCACATTGTCGCCAAAACTCTCTTCACTCTAGCCGAGGTGACTACAAACGGCGGAAATGATTCAAACCAGCCGCTTCTTTATTTATTCCCCCCGTGTTGTTGTGAGCGTGTATTTACTACTATCTATGGCGTAAACACACAGAGACGGCTCGGCGCAACTCACAGAGACAGTGAGCGAACAGTACTGGCTGCGGCAGCTACGTGACTATGGGACACAGTGTAACCAACTGATTTAATTTATTGACGAGGAAAAACACCACACAATAAACAGAGCTGTGCTCACATTTTCGCCAAAACACAAGACTATCTTCACTCTTGCTGAGATGACTACACATGGCGGAAATGATTCTTTCGACCAATCAAATGACGGCTCCGCCGTTTCGGCACCCTTTCAGGCTGCCAGTACCCCTACGGAGGAGTACTGAGATTTGGAGCGGCTCAGAGCGGTTAGGTGCGCTTAAACCGTACCCTACCCAACTTTTGGCAAGTGAAAAGCCAAACTACCCGGACCGAACCGCTCCGATCCGACCCGCTCTACTCGGTGGAAACGAGGCTTTAGGTGCGCTTAAACCGTACCCTACCCAACTTGGCAAATGAAAAGCCAAACTATCCGGACCGAACCGCTCCGATCCGACCCGCTCTACTCGGTGGAAACGAGGCATTACTGAAACTTGCCTGGGCCATCACTCTCATGCATTCCTCAAACTTTTCTCTGCGCTGTCTGAGCTGATAGATAGGTTGTGTTGCCACGGTGATGTGGAGTCTTAAACTGTTCTAGCTTTACAGAGCACTTCTTTCTGTTCAGCTGCATTTATTTTCGCCACCAGTTCAGTGACGGCTTGCTTCTGCTCGTTTACTCTCCCGCTTGCATGCCGTAGTCACACATGGCCATGCAGAGCCACAGAGCCGCACACAAACAGACACACACACACACCAGCTGATAGAGGAACCCTTTGAGACACGTGCACATTAATTTACCGCAAATCGCGGCCCTTCGCAAAGTTTTGACCATGGAAAGAGGTGCATTTACCTTTGTCAGATTTTTTTAACTTAAAAAAAAAAATCTGTTGGAGACCCCTGCTTTAGATCTATCTTAAAGGTGCAGTGTGTAATATGACATCATCAAGAAAGTTCTAGAATGCAATGCTCCCTGGGTAACCCCACCCCTTTCGAATAATAACAGAAGCTACAGTGGCCTTCAAGGACAAGAACAATTTTAAACAATGCACCTGATGACATTCCAACTTTGACACTTTCAAGATGGCGGCACTAGGCTTTGGTCCAAAATATGCAGAAATATGGACATACGAGACCCTTTTTAAGGGAAAAAATAATAATTCAAAACATTTTGTTCAGCTATTATGCACTAAATTAAATGTACTTATGGATATTATAATTGCTTTCTACAAAATCTGCTAGGAAATAAAACCCAAAATTCTACACACTGCAGGTTCAACACAATGTAAAAATGTATTATTCTGCAATTGCTAATTGTATTTGAGAGTGTTTTTTTTTTTTCTGTAGCCCTTTCAGGAAATGGAATGCCCCTCAGACCCAGATGTCCCTCCACTGAGCAGAACAGAGAGTGTCTTTGTAAGTTTACAGACACACCTGTGTGTATCTTGAAATCAGTTGTGATGACAAAAATAAGAACTACAGTGCCTTGCAAAAGTATCCATACCCCGTAAACGTTCCACATTTTGTCACGTAACAACCACACGTACATTTATTTTATTGGGATTTTTTGTTCAGACCGAAATAAACATATTAATCACTTAAAAATGGGCAGCTTATGGTGTGCAACACAGTAAGACGCTGATTCAATAGTGCGCACACCGGCCACTTAGGAGCGCTGCATGGGACTGCGTAGGGGCAGTTATCTCCGTCTTGGAGCAGCTGGGGGGGACTCTGCAGCACGGGAGCTGCATTCATTCATCGCTTCTAACATGTTTAGTTTTAAATATGTAGAGTAGGACGCTGCTCTTTATTATAAAAAGACAATGCACAACATTTAGCCTTACATTTTATTTATTTGACGCACTTTTGAGATTTTAGTTTCTATTTTAATGTGTCATTGATCGCTAAAGCGAGCGATTTATTTCCACCATTAACTGGCACCTTTCGGCTTGTTTTTCTGACCCGGGACCTCGGCAGTAATGGTCCACGGTCACGCTGGTGGAACTGGACCATGGGCGCTCTCACAGCTGGTGGTTGCCTGGCCCTGTGGAGGTTAATACGGACCGGTTTGTGCCACTGACGGCTGACCACTCGTGCCAAGCACATCTGTCATACAGTAAAACACAAAATGTTATTTTTAGATGTGTATTTCTTTCATTGGAAAAAAAAACAAGACCGGCGTTATTAAAGGCCCTGGCAACCCAAATCCACTAAATCCTTGTAACTATGTTATTTGGGGGGTAAAATCAGTGCTAATATGTATATGAAAGGTTTTAGGAATATCTGTTAGCCCCCCGCAAACATACTGTCATGTCAGTTGGTCGACCATTTGAATAATCCTGATTCGAATGTTGCCTTAGAGCTAAGGCTTGGGACGTCACAGGAAGGATCTCCGTTATAAAATGCATTGAGACGGCCATTAGAAAATTTCTGATTCGAACTTTGGCTTACATCTTTTGCTTGGCACGTCACACGTTCTAAAAAACAAATCTATACAATCTCTCTTGTGCCGCGCAAGAGATACAGACTGTCTCTTTGCGCCTGAGCCTACACTCAAAGCCCCGTCTGAGTGAAGCAGCGTGCACCCCGGTGAAACACTGTGATGGTGAAATTCACAGTGAGACCTCGCTGAGCCGCCGCGCAGAAAAACGATGTGGTTTAAGACTAAATGATAACCGGGGATTCTTGCACGTTAACGTTGTAGAGGGGGCAGGCTTTCACGTTCCCATTGATTTTTTTTTTAATATATATTACGAGTTTAGGCCTACTCCTTGTGCTCTTAATTCAAACCGCATATCGCATCAGCTCACGTGATGAGAAACATAATCCGACTCAACATAATTTTTTTTCTCTCTCTATTCCCACTCCTATCCTCAGAAAAAATTTGATTTTAAAAATGCATATGCCTAAAATAGATGAAATGCCTAAATGGGAAATAAACTAATAATAAGAGATAACAATAAATATGAGACAGAGATATTTTTATATATTTTCATTGTGACACTGACACCTGTTTCAATTAAATAGGTTGTGGTGGGAAAAAATTGCCTATAACTAATTGCAAACCTATATAGGCCTAATAATAATAAGTTAGGCTACTTTCTGCAAGTGATGTTGAGCTGCTGCTCTCAGCTGTGCCAGAGCATTCACCGTTGCTAAGGAAACCAGCTACCGTGCAGCCCGGTGCAGCAGTGTGAACTGCCAGTCAGGCTTATTGAGCATGTGCAGCATTTTCAAGTTTGCGTCTCGTTGTGTGGTGAATCTTTGGTCTGAACTGGGCTTAACCTGCTCAGCACCGTGACTGAGAGAACGTTCCCTTACAGAACGTTATTGGCCACGCCCACACCGCCCTGCAAAATGTTCTAGACAGCAAAAAAGACTACATTTCATAATATTTATGAAAATCTATTTTTTATCAGATAATTGTAAACAGCTTATTGAGAAACCCAACATCAATGTCATTTATTTATTTGTGAGGGTTGCCAGGGCCTTTAAAGGTTTAATATTTTCCCTTATCGGACAGTTGGTACGTCTGTTTCTCCTCCACCACTTATGCCTGCACCTCCAGTTGGTGTTGCATTTCAGAGCAGCAACACACTTTTTTTTAGTGGTGATTTTTAAGTCGGACCACTTTTTCTTCACCTAGCCTATGTAAAGAAATTGTGACATAAAATTGTATATGCTACTTCATATCATATGAGCGATAACACTGATGTAAACCTAAAATACACCAAAATCAGCTGGACATCGCTGTTGACCGCAGCAGTTATTTCCTTCCACACTGCTGCCTTCTGACGTTCTTTGTTTTAATGTTCCGAAATTATTATTTTTTTTCTACTTTCGCTGTTATGCTGTCAATTTATACTTCAGAGAAGTTCCTCTTCTTTTAACGTAATGCGCATATCCATGTCTTCAAACCTCTCGGCGAGGCCTCTAAACTGAGAAAATATAGGGGCGTGATTTCAAATTACTTTTTTTTTTTTTCAGTCGTCGCATTTATCAAATCTTGCTGATCTGCCGAGATACGACCATTTGATAAATACCACGTGATATCTGGGGCCTCATTTGTCAAAGTGGGCCAGCACTTTGTACAGTGCACACTGTCATAAATGTGCTTTTATAAATACATATGTTATTCCATGTTTCTCCCTTCTTTACAGGATGAGTTAAATGGATGGCTCTTCTTAAATATGTGGTCACATTTCCAATTTCTTCTATGGTTTTCGAGAAACAAGGGGTGGCACAACTTCCAAAATGCACAACTTGCCCCACTCTCCCCTATATATAAAAAATGTAAAACCATGTATAATTGTCATTCCACTTCAGCTATGCGCCACTTTGTGTTGGTCTATCACATACAATCCCAATAAAATAAATGTAAGTGTGTGGTTGTAATGTGACAATGTGGAAAAGTTCAAGGGGTATGAATACTTTTGCAAGGCACTGTATATTATTGTTGATGGGAAAGGCATAATTTGAAAAATTAAGTGGGAATTATTCTTAATTTAAACGTAATTGAGTCCCATCTGATTTTCTCTTCTAGCTTACAAAAAAAATGCTTAGGATCTCTGAAGATCAATCAATCACAAGCAGTGAGGATGAGTATGTGCCTCGCACATCATCATCAGAAACGGACGTTTCGGAGGAAGAAAGAAAAAACTACACTTCAACTAAGAACTCGGTTCTACGCTTGAAAAAATGCAGACGGAGATTGTCTGCATTTAACAGGCTTGACACAACCTTTCAAACTACTTCTGAGTCCTCTTCCCGTTCAGAATACTGTGAAGATGTTGTGAGACTGCACAACCATATCGATGCAGAAAGGCCCAAGTATCGACTCAATCTTGAAACTGCACCAAATAAGAGGAACTGGTTAAGTCTTGCTAGACTAACGCTCTGTGAAGTCATCGTCTTCAATCGTAGGAGAGAGGGAGAAGTTTCAAAGATGTCCCTGAATGACTTCATGTTGAGAAACACCTTTGCCAGTAATCCAGATCTTGACCTTGCCTTGACCGACGTGGAAAAGAAGCTCTGCAAATACTTTGAGTGTGTGGAAATCAAAGGTAAGCGGGACAAAAAGGTCCCTGTCTTACTCAGCCCAGACATGGTGTCCTCCATACAGATGCTGGTGAATTACCGACGACGATGTGATGTGCCGGATGAGAATGTTTATTTGTTTGGTAGACCTGAGGCAGAAAGTCACCTCAAAGGATCTGATGCCATCCGCGCTATCGCATGTGAATGCGGAGCGAAGGACCCGCAAACATTGACATCGACAAGATTAAGGAAACAAATGGCAACAATGTCACAAGTTTTGAACTTGAAAGACAATGAGGACTGCCTCTCTGGTTTTATGGGTCACATCAACATCAAGGTCCATAGACAATATTATCGGCTCCCTGAAGGGACATTAAAAGTTGCCAAAGTTGCAAAGCTGCTGATGGCCTGTGGGAGAGGAGAGCTATCACATTTTAAAGGGATGACATTGGACGAGATCAACATTGAACCAATTGGTATAACCTCACCTTGCACACACTATTTTTATCATTTTAATTTGTGATGGTTTAAATGTCATGGGTTTGTTGTGCTTGTTGACAACATTTTTTGCTGTGTTTATTTAGAGGAAGTACCTGAAGACAGCTCTCTATCTGGAGAAGAGGAGATGTTGAGTCTATCCTCTAACTCATCAGGTACATTCACTGAACCAGTGGTTCTGGAGGTGGGGTCTGGGCACTCACAGGGCTTCCTGGGTGTTCCCAGCATGAAAGGGAATAATTTGATTTCACTTGTTTACACCATACACTACTACACAACTATTGTCATGTGTTTTATAAACTTCATGTATGTTAAACATCTAAAGCTTTTATCTAATGGGGGTCTAATTTGTGTCAGTTTTGGGGCCCTTGGGTGGGGTATCTATTAAGGACCAAAAATTATATAACTTAAAATATGTTTTAGTCTTGAAAAAGTTGAATTCCATATTTCTACATGTATTATTTTATATATTTGTTTTTGTTATGTCATTTTTCATCCATAGGTTACAACCCTGAGGAGGAGGAGGACGATGAGTCTTCAACCTCATTACAGCCGAGCAAAGGTATTTCACCACTTACCTGTTCCAGAGGGTGTAACAATCCAGTTAATACACAATTCATAATTATTAATTATAATCTTCTTCCAATATCAGACTACTTTTACTGTCATTCATTGTTTTCTAAGCTCTGCTTTAATTTGTCTATTTAACTAGGCTTTCTTCAATGTCTGCTCCAGGGACAGTTTCTGTAATTTTATTATGTTTTTGTATAAAATGACACATTCTTATTCAATGCAAGATACACAAATCAATATCCTTATCATACCAGGAGAAAAAACTTGAATGAAAATGTATTTGATATAGTGCTTTAAGTGAACCTTTCTACCATTATATCTCTTTGTTTTCAAGGAGCGTCAAGACATGTGAAGAAGAGGAAACTCACACAGAGGACACGCACAGAGGGGGACGATGAGTCTGGAACCTCATCACAGCCGAGCAAAGGTATTTCACCACTTACCTGTTCCAGAGGGTGTAACAATCCAGTTAAAGTGGCTACGAGTAACTTTGTCGGTTGGCGGCCCCGTTGGACAAAAGCGGTAGTATTTTTACGACGCCCGCTGTCGTAAAGCTGTTTTGTAGCGCGTGCCGGGCGTGCAAGTGTCAAATGATTAGGACACATTATATTGCATGTCCGTGTGTTGAAAGTGTGAGGGCACGGACACTTATCGGCTCCGTGGGAGTGGTTAGTGACACTGCATCAACTAATGCCAGTCAGTGCTACACACACCTGATTGCAATGAGTTGATGCAGGTTCACTAACCACTCGCACAGAGCTGAAAGATTACGTGTCCTCACAGAAAGCGAATGAACGAGAGACGGCAGTTAGTATGGATCACGATGAGGTAATGTGTTTATGTTGTTGTAAATAAGGACTATTTCAGATGAATAATCGTCATCTGATGATGGTGAAGCAAAGTAAACTTTGTTTTAGTACCGCTCATTCAGTAAACACTGCAGTCTAGTTCGCTCCCGTGAAATTGTATACACATTGCTTGGCAACGCCTTCCCGCCCGTATATCCCTCTCCCTTTTAGCTTTTCTTCATTGCATTCTCTTTTTTTTCTTTGATGGTTCAGCCCCGTTAGCAGTCATTATGACGACAAACAACTGTCTCAAACAAGGCTCCCGCTCCCCTTCCCTCACCTGGAGGGATAGGCTTCTCAAATCGCGTTGCTGCGATACACTGAAATCTGCAACCAAAACGAAAATGTGACCATATAGCCTGCACGCGCAAACGGAAAATCGGACTGGGTGTGCGACCAGACCAAACGCAGTAATAAAAACGATATAAATACTTATTTCTTTGTACTGATGGTCTCGTTTGCTGTTAAAGGTAATTTATGATTATCAGAGGAAACATGAGGCTGCTTAAAAGATATTTAAAAGTTACTCTTAGCTGCTTTAAAACACAATTATTAATTATAATCTTCTTCCAATATCAGAGTACTTTTACTGTCATTCATTGTTTTCTAAGCTCTGCTTTAATTTGTCTATTTAACTAGGCTTTCTTCAATGTCTGCTCCAGGGACAGTTTCTGTAATTTTATTATGTTTTTATATAAAATGACACATTCTTATTCAATGCAAGATACACAAATCAATATCCTTATCATACCAGGAGAAAAAACTTGAATGAAAATGTATTTGATATAGTGCTTTAAGTGAACCTTTCTACCATTATATCTCTTTGTTTTCAAGGAGCGTCAAGACATGTGAAGAAGAGGAAACTCACACAGAGGACACGCACAGAGGGGGACGATGAGTCTGGAACCTCATCACAGCCGAGCAAAGGTATTTCACCACTTACCTGTTTTCTGAGGTCTACTTATGTCCTAGACCACTGTGTCGAGAAACATTGGCTTAAATCCCAAAAGAATATATTTCGATTATTGAAAAACCTGGAAATGTATTTGAAAGAAGAACCTTTATTAAATAGTATTATTCTCTCGAAAAATTTAGGGAATTGCACAATACATGAATGATAGGACATTTGGTCCAGCTGCTTTTTGGAAGAATTTGTCTCCAACTCTACTGTCTCAAAACATGAGAAAATTAGACACATATAATGATTCATGATAGAGATATATAGATAGATTCTTTAATAATCCTTTAAAGGAAATGACAGTGTCACAGCAGTGTATGGACAGACATAACAAACACACATTCCCTCATATAGCTAAAATACCAAAAAAAAAAAGATTAAAAACAATAAATAAAATAATAAATACTACAAAGAAAGTGCAAAGTTATTGTTGTGCATTATAAAACCGTATGGCAGCTGGTATACAGGACTTCCTGTAGCGCTCCGTTTTGCACATTGGTGCAATTAGTCTGTGAAAGAAGGTGCTGTTCTTGATCACCTTCAGGGCGTGGAGTGGGTGAGTGGGGTTGGTCATTATTGTATGCAGTTTGTTGAGGATTCTGGCCTCTGCCACCTGCTGGACCTTGAGCTGCTCAGCCCCGACCACTGAGCTGGCCTTCTTGATCAGCTTGTCCAGCCTGTTTTTGTCCGCTGTGCGAGCACCTTCTCCCCAACATGCCACAGTGAGTGTGCACTGTCTACCACTGAGTGGTAGACAGTGCACAGTAGGGGTTGGCAGATGTTGAATGACCTTAGTCTCCTCAAGAAAAAGAGTCGACTTTGTCCCTTCTTGTACACCGCCTCCATGTGGCTTTTCCAGTCCAGCTCACTGTCGAGTTGCACACTAAGGTACCTGTGGTTGGCGACCATCTCCACCACAGTGGACACAAGCAGCTCTGAGTCCTGTCTGTGAACAAAAAGGAATTATTATTATTTTTATTATTATAAACTGGTTACACCTTTCAGGTGTGTGTGGGGAGGGGAGAAGCTGAACAACAATGTTTCTTTCAATTCCTTTTACACAGTAACAAGGGACCCTTATTATTATTATTATTATTATTATTATTATTATTATTATAATAATTGTAATAAAAAAGGAAACACTCAAATGTGATAAAAGTTGATGCAAAAATCCATTCTATGTTATTTGTAAATAGTTTACTTTTACACAAGAAACCCTTGCACAAGGAAACACAGAATAAACATATTTTGCCATTAAATAGCAATAGTTATAATAATAATAAAGTAAAAGGCACTTTGTCACACTTTTCAATTGTGATCAAAGTCCAAACTGAGAAATAAGTCCTGTTAATATAGAATTGACAAACGTGCACGACACACAAAGCTTTGACATTTTACCATTCATACATATATTCTTACCTGTCTTCAAATGGGTCGTAACCATCTCTATATTCATCTTCGAGTAAAAGCCTCTTATATCGTTGTGTCACCCTCTCCTCCTCTCCATGTTTGTTTAAACATTTTTAATTATTTGTTATAGATGCATCAAGCAGGAAGAGGAAGATGTGGAGCAAGGAAGAAGTACCAGCTGTTGAACAGAAGCTGATTTTTCTGCATTAAGACTGGCAAGGTTCCTGGTAAAGCACAGTGTCTTGAATGTATCCATGCATTTCCAGAGGCACTTAAAGGTAGGACCTGGGAAGCTGTGAAGTACTACGTGAAAAACCGTATATACACTTGGAAGCGGCGGGCTACAAGTACATTTTAACTGCAAGTTGTTTTAAGGCAAGATTTTTCCAATCTTCTACTGTCCAATTTGGAAAGCCTGTGTGAATTGTAGCCTCATTTTCCTGTTTTTAGCTGACAGGAGTGGCACCCGGTGGGGTCTTCTGCTGCTGTAGCCCATCTGCTTCAAAGTTGGATGTTTTGCGTTCAGAGATGGTATTCTGCATACCCTAGTTGTAACGAGTGGTTATTTGAGTTACTGTTGCCTTTCCAACATGCCATGTTCAAAGTCACTCATTTCTTCCTTATTCTGTTGTTTAAAAGGTTTAGTACCTAGGGGGCAAAACCCCTTTTTTTGAAAAATAGACATGGAGCGTTGTAAAAGGTTGTTCACCAGAAATTATATCCAGGACCTTCCAGGATCCCAACCTGGGTGGACAACCTGGTCAACAAGCTGCTGGAAAGCTACAGGGGGCCGACAAAAAGTTTGAATAAATATGAAAAATCATCAATATCTTACTAATGATGCGTAAATTTGCATATCTGCAAAGCCCCAAAATCTAGATGTTGGAAGAAAACAAAGTCAATTTGTTTTTAAATTTTGAAAACAAAACAAGTGTCCAACTGCCTGAAGCTTTTTCTAATCACAGTTCAAATTTGATCAATAACCCATAGAAAATACATTTTTTACACTGTTTTTTCCAAGGGAATGTCTAGCCGTTTCCTAAAATAGCAGCTGGAGACTCCAAAAGGACACTTTTGGTCCATGACACATGAAATGTAACTGTGTAAAAAATGTTTTTTCTATGGGTTATTGATCAAATTTGAACTGTGATTAGGAAAGGCTTCAGGCAGTTGGACACTTTTGTTTTGTTTTCAAAATTTAAAAACAAATTGACTTTGTTTTCTTCCAACATCTAGATTTTGGGGCTTTGCAGATATGCAAATTTACGCATCATTAGTAAGATATTGATGATTTTTCATATTTATTCAAACATTTTGGAAAATACTGTAATACAAAAAGTTTTTGTTTTAATGTCAGTAATCAACTGGCAAAGTTTCATAATGTTCTATAAGTTAAAAAAAATCCCCATTAGCCCATCGCCATTCACCCCCATTCTCTTAAACAGTGGTTCTGATTTGCTATGTCGGCCCTCTGTAGCTTTCCAGCAGCTTGTTGACAAGGTTGTCCAACCAGGTTGTGATCGTGGAAGGTCCTAGATGTCATTTTTGGTGAACAACCTTTTACAACGCTCCATGTCCATAAAATCACTTTGCCCCCTGGGCAGGGCTGTACGCTTATTGTTTTAGGTGGTAGCACTGGTGCTAGCAAGCAAAAAAATCAGTAGTACAAAAATAAATTCAGTAGCACAAAGTATGATCGAAAACTTGCATAACCTTAACCCATGCATTTCGCTCTAATTACCTTTTAGCCTGTCATCTTGGTCTCATTTGAAATTCTCAATTAATATCATATCCTAGTGCGTGCAGTAATAATTGTAGAAAAATTAATAGGGGTGCACTGATAGCGATTTAGACAAAAAAATCTAACCTGCCAATTGTAATTTTTTGCTGATTCAGAATTATTTCTCCCCATAAAATTAATATCTATATATTTTCTGTATATATACATATCATTATTATATTCATAATAATATTTTTTTTTGTTAAATGTCCTTCTGTTAATTAAAACCAAACTTTAAAACATTAAACATAGCCTATTAAATAAATAAATAGGCCTATACATATTGGTAAAATTTGGAATAAGTTAAATAGGTTTTTGTGAATGTGTTGGGAGTAGTTCTTCAGTGGCTTATCAGTTATTTCAAACGTTGTTTAAAAAGACTACTGTTTACTGCTCTCTGCAGCTGAAGCAGTTGATTTTCAAGCTAGCGCACTGCAGGGCTGTGAAGCGCTAACTTCTTGTTCTTACCGGCTTCAAAATAAAAGTCAACTCACGTTTGGCTAGTAACAGGCTTTTAATGTGAAGGCGCACAGGAAATGTTCTGTTTGCACACGCGCTAACTTAACTGTGTGCCGTCTCCTTCCGGTAATTACCGTTGGTGAAGTGTATTAATCGCCGCAAAAGCACAGGTCCCGAGCACACATCTTTCACCAGCCAAAGTGGAGGGTGGACTCAATAACTTACTTGCCTAAGTCTACATTTACCCGAATTTGGAGAGTGTTAATGTAGAGCCCTGTAAGCAGTGTTGTGCAGCGCTCCTCTGTGTCTCAAACAGACAGCATCTGCTCATTAGCAAGCTGTCGCACTAGTGCTAGTGGACTTGTATTCATCATCGCACGTGATCAATTTCAGTAGCAAATGCGATCAAAACTGTCGCACTGTACAGCCCTGCCCCTGGGTATAGACTTAAAAGAGTTGTCCTGTCCGGGTCTACATGCCTAAATGCATTGAGTTGCTGCCATGTGATTGACTGTGATTAGTTATGTGTTAACAAGAAATTGAACTGCTGTAAGCCGGTGAGCCTGTGTGAATTGTAGCAATTGTATGCAATCTTTTTTTTTTTTTTTTTGTAACGGCAGTTGTATCCCAACTTTGCACTTTATTTTATTTAATTTATTTTATACATAAACAAAAAAAAAGTTTTAAAAAGCTTGTTAAACTGACCATTTTTATATTAAATATTTTCATGCAGGCAAAAACAAATGTGTGACAGACTTTTCATTAAACATTTGGATAGCTGGTTTGTATAACTAAGTCTATAACTCAGCCTATGGTGTTTTATACTGGATAGTTTAGTTGCGTGTGAACTACTAATAGTAGCTGTTTACACTGTACTACAGAATTTAACAAAGTAAGCAAAGGTTGTTTTTGTAACCTCTAATTCCAAATCATGTTCCTTTCTCACAGCAAATTACATTATTTCCTCAATGAATGGCTCAGAAAAATGTCATCTTGCAAAATCAAAATTTTCCCACTATATTAGTTGAAATTCTAATGTATACTCTAACCGGTGGCCCTGGTGGTTCCAGCACGGGCAGAGGTCGGGCTAATGGACTGTTGATGTGTGGAGGCCCAGCTGGTGCTCTGTCCTGGAGTGGGTGGCTGTGCTGAGCTGCTAAAGCTAGTTTGCATCTCATCTGTTGCAACTGTTCGATTTTAAGCAGCTCCAGTGTTTTTTTCATCCTTGTTCTCCATAATATTTATGACGTTTTTTTTAGTTTTTTTAAATATAAACATTAGACCACGTTAAAATACATCTATATATTAGATATATTCTATTCTGCTTGTTGCTCATCCAGAATATGTGGAGGCAGCTTCCTGGTGAAGGAAATGTCTCCTCAACAATTTAAATGCGAATATATATTTCCACACATCCCAAATACTGAGCCCATTCTAATCTATTTATATTTGTATTTTATTTAAAGTCCTAATGTAACAAGTTACTGCTGAGTAACACGCTACAGCCCGGCACCAACCCTCAGGTCCCCATCGTGATGGTAAATTTCTTATGAAATGATTGAAAAATTAGAAATTAGAGAAAATAAAATTTCAAGTCATAAATGGAAATCTAAAATAAAATAAAAAAATTGGGACTTGAAACCATGTCTGTATCTCCTTTAGAAAGGGTGGTCCCCAGGACACACCGTTTTGTCCACTGACCCCACGGTGTAGGTTAAACGAGTATGTGTGTGTGTGTGTGTGTGTGTGTGTGTGTGTGTGTGTGTGTCTGTGTGTGTGTGTGTGTGTGTGTGTGTGTGTGTGTGTGTGTCTGTGTGTGTGTGAGTTTGAAGAAAATACAACAAAGCTGTTTACTGAAATCTAAAGAGTGCACCTGACTTCACTGACCTCCATCCAGTGTGAATGCTATTATCTGGTAAACATTTCTGGAAAGCAGGGGGCATGATAATTTAGATGA
Organism: Ammodytes marinus; assembly: GCF_949987685.1. Lineage (NCBI taxonomy): Eukaryota > Metazoa > Chordata > Actinopteri > Uranoscopiformes > Ammodytidae > Ammodytes > Ammodytes marinus. The sequence continues at coordinate 20,783,823 of NC_137232.1, read as the reverse complement.
ATTAAAAATGTCAGCCGACCCTTTTCAAAGGTATTTTAATGATGTGTTTATGACTCACATTACAGTCTGTCCATAAATATGTCCATTAAATCTTTAATTCATTGATGTATGGGCCAGAATAGGACAAGGGGAGCAGAAACACATTGTGAACACAACAATGCAACCTGATATATAGGATGGAAACGGGAAACAGCCACAGATCATCTTTGTCAGATTATATATTTTGTGTTTCAAAACCACCACCATTTCAGTACAAAAAAGCCAATGCTGTGATCTGCATCAATGACTATTGGTCTGTAGCACACCACACACCAGTGCTTTGAGGACTTGGTCTTCGGTCATAACAAAACCTCACTTGACCCCATCCAGCCGATCCACAGGTTATATAATTTCCTCTGCTCTTTAATTAGCCCTTTACAAAGGAAGAGTATAAGGGCCACAGGAGAGAAATAAAATGTGAGGAGGACGTTTTTTATTATAATACACTCTATGCACATTATGCAAGTTACATTTTCCTTTACTTTTTTTTCCTTAACTGCAGTTCAGAGTCGTCTGAATTCTCGAAATTGTATTTAGTCTTTAATCTTGAGATCGCATTGCGACTTTCTCTTGACATTTAAATTTGTCTTTATTCTCGAAATTTCTTTTTCTTTTCTCTCCTGTGGCCGTGACACTCTTCCGTTCTTCACCAACCGGAGAACAAGAACACCAATGTGAGAATGTTGTTTATTTGATTTCAGTTCAGCCTTCACATGAACTGTTCACTTTGATTGCAAATAACTGAGATTTAAAAACTTTAAAGCGCTCTTGAACGCTGGTCACAACCAACACAACATTAGCATTTTTCACACCTGACGTATTGTGATTCCGTTGGGTTTGGTAGCAACTTTGTTACCAAGTAAAGCCATGGGGAAAGAGTCCGCAGGCTTTAAGATTTGCCATGACTGGGAATGTAATAAATGTTTTGCTCTCCAAGGCCTTCAGTTTACAGAACGCCAGAATAAATGGATGTTTGGGATGTAAACACAGAACAAGCACAGGAATATACAGGCCATTGAGTATTTCCATGTGGGTAACGCTCTTACGCTGAATTTAAGTCACCACACACCTTTACAGGCATTCATTCAGGAAACAGAGCAGAAAAGTGCAGATGTTCTTCTGAATCCTATGAGGATGAGCGGGAAGGGAGACAGCAAGAGTAACATGAAAGAAGAATTGCAAATGGCAGAATGGTGGAGTGATGCAGAGTGACAGAAAAAGAAAAGGGGGGGGGGGAAGAGAGAATGTAATTATTTTGCTGGCCGGTCTGTTGCACGGCTGATAAGAGAGATCAATACCAGAGGAGATGCTCATCAGAACCATGTCATGCGTGTGTTGTGTGCAGTGGCGTGCACAGACATTTTTGGGGGCAGGTGCTCAGTGCAAAAAAAGGGCACAATATATTCTATCGATGAATGACCAAATCATTTTAATGAATCTGAGCCAAAATGATTTATCACTCAAATTTACACATTTCCCATTAATTCAGGATGTTTCCTAGAAATGGGCATTAGCAGAATTTTTTCAAGACAAAGGGCAGTGAAAATATGATTGTTTTAAAAAAAGTTGTCATGTGGCTCACTTTACCCCAGCTGTGGGGTAAACTGATCCACTTACTTTTTCCACTCTGAAACTACCATAACAACACATATTGTAACAGTAAGAATCCTGAAAGCTAGCCACACAGTCCAGAACTAATGTCGGACTAGTAAAAGAATGATGGGGTTTGGTCAATTAAGCAAAGCAAATTTTCTAAACACTTGAAAGTAACTCTGAACAAAATCAAATACAACATATTATAATTCAAAAGGTTTTAATAAGATTCAAATGAAAGATAGAACCAGTTAGATTAGAACACAGTCTGGGGGTCAGAACACAGGACCGTTAAGGCCAGGACACACCGGCCAGATAATCGCCGTCGTAGTGTCGGTAGGGGGTCGGGACACGAATCTGTTTGGTGTGTGCCGTGACGTCGGCCGACGTAGAGGTAGTCGGGCTTGTTTTGCGCCGATTGAACATGTTCAATCGGCGGCCGACCGTCTTTCATTTGGAGCAATTTGATTGGTGGAGGGCTAGCGAATCAGTGAAGCCCGGAAGTGAGGCGGGTAGCACAAACAGCTAACAACAGCTAGCCATCGTTTTAATGTGTTTGTTCATTTCGTTTTGCGAGTACTCACATGCATCAACCCTTGTTGACTGCTCGACACCATGCTCGACACTCTCTGCTAAAAATTGTGCTCTTATGGTCCATAAATATAAATACGTATGTCTATCTATGTTTATGCTCTAGAGAGCTGTCCCATCATTTCCGGCTTTCATATTTTTTCGGGCCACAATACAGATTAGCGCCGCCTGCTGTTGTGGAGACATTACAAGCGCGGGACGTACGGAAAATAAGCAGTCGTCTCGGTGTGTTTTTGAGCCGCGACGGAAAGACTGGAGCTTCCTGAAACGGCGACTCCAGTTTTTGGGTAGTCGGAACGTGTCGGACTGGTGTGTCCTGGCCTTTAGAGCCAGCTAGTGTCTGGGGGTCAAAGCATAGGAAAATCAGAACCAGCGAGAACAGCCTGGGACTCAGAACACAGGAGAAGACCCAACTGGATTATAACATCAGCCTGTCATACTCTACAACTAGGCCTACTCTACATTCCAGCCCTGAAGGTTACAGGGAAAGATGAGAAGGTGCTCTTTCCGTGTGGTTGCCCCAGGTCGTCTTCCTGGTGTATTTCCTTGGAATGATGGCTTTTCTACAATGTGTATGACATTAAAATAAAACATATGTTATGCAATATTACATTAAAATGTGTTTAAGACTAAACTTAATTTGTGCCTCATGGTGGGGGAAAGTGAGACAGTGGCTCACTTTCCCCGACAGCATTTGGCTCACTTTCCCCCACCACCACAATTTGAGAAAAAACTACCTCTCTTAGCATTTCAGGCTAATATTCAGTTATCAGCATCACATGGTTTCATATGTTGGTAGTTCATCAACACGTATGATAGAAGTTTTTCTACGTGAATACATTTGCTTTGGCACAACAGTTGATTAAGTTAACAGCAAGAACATTTACTTTTACATGCAAAATACCTATTTTGGTGAAAAAAACATGCTTACCACAGCACCATGAGGTCCTCTCTTTCAGGGCCATGGGGAAATGAGAGGGGCTTGAAAACATACAGTCATATGAAAAAGTTTGGGAACCCCTCTCAGCCGGCAACATTGCACTGATTTGTTGAACCATGTACAGATACACAATCTGCAGCCAGATGTTCTTGCAGGTCTTTGGAGGTGATCTTTGGGTTGTGTGCAACCATTCTCACAATCCGCCGCATATGCCGCTCTTGTACTTTTCTTGGTCTGCTAGACCTGGGTTTAACTGCAACTGTGCCTGTGTCCTTCCATTCCCTGACAACGTTCCTTACAGTAGAAATTGACAATTGAAACCTTTGGGAAAGCTTCTTGTAGCCTTCCCCTAAACCATGATAATGAATAATCTTTGTTTTTAAGATATTTTGGGAGCAGTTTTGATGGTCCCATTCTGTCTCACTTCAGCAGAGAGTCAAAGAGAAGTGCAACTTGCATTTAGGCACCTGAAATACATTTTCTCATGATTAAACAGACATTTCTATGAGGTTCAAGGCTTAACAACATAATCCAACCAACTTTGTGTTTAAAGTCATCAGTTTTACATGCTGTTACAGGCATTAAAATCAACAAAACCACAAGGGTACCCATATTTTTGCACAGCCAGTTTTTCACATTTTATTTTATTTCACACAACCAAATACTGCTTTTCAAAAAATCTTTGTTTGGAAAACATCCCAGTAGTTAGCTGTTCCTGGTAAATTAAAGACATACCACTTTTATCTTTTTTTTGTGAAAGCAGAGTCAATTATAATGCCGGCTGAGAGGGGTTCCCAAACTTTTTCATATGACTGTATATCTCACATGACCACAAATGTTTTTTGTTGCCTAGATACAGGGGGTGGCTCACATTACCCGATGCCTCAGATTCCCCCGTTCTCTCCTATATATATATATTTTTTTTAAGGGCACTTGATTGGTCCAGGGGGCAAAGGGCAGGTGCTCAGGCACCACTTGGTGTCTACCTGTGCACGCCACTGGTTGTGTGGTCTTCTTATGGGCATGTGATGCTATTGGGTTGTCAGAGGAGCCGGCGGAGCGGGATGTAAAGTAATACAGGTCAGGCCCCAGAGACAGATACAATTTCTCTTCCGTGCCTTGCACTTGTCACCATGATTCCATCCGGGATATGAAAACAACTGTTAGTACATAAATCCACTGGTCCAGCTGGGAATCGGTGGCCAACCCAATGGGAGTGTTTAAAGACCTACTTCACCGGTGGAAATATGAAGGTGTATTGAACTCTGAGATCCTATGTAGTATAAATGTGCAAAAAAAATTGAAATCGGTTCATCCTAGCCTGAGAAAAGGCAGAAAGAGTGTTATATGGTCTCACTGTCTAACCCTACATTTTACTAGTGTGACATCACACTAGTAAACATGTAGGGTTAGGATTAGCAGGACAGCTGGGCCAAGGGAAGACTGAGGAAAGACTGAGGGAAGAAAAACCTCATTCATCAAGCCACTTGGGCGAAAAAAAAAAACCTCATTCATCAAGCCACTTGGGCGACTGTGGCTCAGGTGGTAGAGCGGGTCGGCCGATGATCAAAGGGTTGGAGGTTCGATCCCCGCCCTGCCACTTGTGTCATGGTTGTTGTGTCCTTGGGCAAGACACTTCACCCACCTTGCCTCGTGTGAATGTCGATAGTTAGCTGCTGCTATCGGTGTATGAATGTGTGTGTGAATGGTAACGTGGGAAAGGAAAACAGGTCTCCCTTGCAAAAGAGTCTTCGGTCTCAATGGGATTTACCTGTATAAATAAAGGTTAAAAAAAATTAAAAAAAATTATAATAGCGATTTTATAATGATAGAACGACGGTTCAGTATGGGTGAAGTATTCCTTTAAGTAACAAATACGGCCTTCTCAAGTATTTGACCTGTATATCTGGAGTATTGACCTGTTTTAAAATGTCTGCAATAATGTCAAGCTTCTCAGTGCATTCTTCTGCTTCTGACACATCCGAGACCTAATGGAGCGATGTTTGTTTTGGACTGGAAAGCAGCAATCTGTAAGCTACGCTACGTGAGGGGATGGGAGTTGCGGTAATTTCAACTCTGTGCACAACTGTGCATATCTAACTTCACACCTGGGAGCATGTGCAGGCCTACATTGCTCCCTCAGACACAGGTTGGTTTTCGACTGGAAACACCTGACTCACCAAAATCTGTGACGGTTGGAGCTGAGTCAGTGAATGTCAGGCCAGCTTGTGTATTTTCCAGCATGCTTGCAGTGTTACAGCGTGTTTTCCATATTCATAAAAAACATTATTGACTCCATTACCTTTTGTACTTTATCTCTATTAGTAGAGTTAAGCACTATTGATTTCTTCTTTTCTTTTAGGGAATCAACTGTGGTCACAAGTGGCAGTAACTGGATAATGGTAAATGCTCAAATGTAATGCGGAAAAAGAAAATTCAAGTCAACAAACTCACATCCTACATAGTTATATTTATTTAAAGCTAACACAACACAACATCGAATAAATACATCACATAAAGTAATGCACACATAACATGAACGTGTTGAGAGCAATATACTGGTGGCTTTTAATGAAGACACCTTAACATTATTTTTAGTAATCTCATTTTGATATTGTCAACTCCATTGTGCAACATAACAATACTGAAACAATTATTTTCACATTTCTTTTCACCAAAAGATAGAAACGCAACAGAATGTCTTTAATCCATTTTCTAAAAAAGTGGTGAGATCATTAACAAGGCACAGCAGCTGTTCTGGTAGGTTGAGGCACACTGACCTTGGAAATGTTTCTGCATTACACTCAAATGGATCTTGCCGTGCGTGTCCAGTCGTGCCCAATATGTCTCTGTCCCTGTCAGCCTCTGGGGCAGAAAAATGGAGGTCAGAGCCAAATGGGATAGGGTCCTTGGCAGCAAAATCTAATGGGAGGGGCAGAGAGCATTTCTTAACTTTACTCACCCTGACTTGATACTTATGTATTCCATCCTCGCTTTACCTTGCACTTCTGTCACAACACAAATACAACACACAGAGCAGTTTGGCAAGCATGTAAGAGAGGATGAGTCAAGCCCATGCACTCCAAATGTCACATTTACTCTAAAACTCGCTTGTCAGCTATATGTTTGAAGAAGGTGTTTGCTCATTTAAATGGATGCAGCGATCTGTGTTGATTGGCGTCTGTGCCCCAGTGCCAACAGCTCCACACTTGCCACAAGGTGCATATCCCATCCATCTGTGTTGTGGCAGATGTTTACAGTTATACAGTATCTTGATCTGATTAGGTAACTTGATAAGCATGATTGACTTCAATGTGCTAGCATTTTCAATGCCTTTTTACACACTTTCTTTCAAGCATTTTCTCTCTCTTACATGCAAACATTTAAACTCTATCTGGGACTTTGACACATTTTCCTTACATGTAATCATGTGGAATGATGTGTCACACACTTTTGGGACCGTTGAGTTACCTTGGATTTGTGAACATACACTATTGTCACTAAGCAACTTTGTTTTGAGGGTGCCTCTCTCTATAGCTAAATATTACAGTTTTTTTCGATCGCTAAACCACAGTGGGCACAACTGTAGCTCAATGTGCAAAACTCTAACTACAGTCTGCACTACCAACAGTCATTGGAGCTGAACAGTTCACTTCACCTGCAAAACAGGTTCAGTGCAGCAAACACTATGAACCAGCCTCATTGAGATAACACACACTGTCACTCAGAACCTGCTCAGAGTACAAACACTAGCATCAAACCCCAATACACAAATTACAAACTTTCAATCTTTACAGTTTGAATAATATGAGTTATTTCACACAAATTACATAATATTTTCTTTGATGAAAGGGTGAAATTCTTTCACATGAAATTGTTTATTTTATAACATACAATTTTTTTTAGGAAAACAAAAATAAATTACAGTTTTTGCCTAATGCTTAAACACTAATAGTGGTTGCTATGCCCAAAGGATCACAACATCTAACTTTTGTGACCATGCCCTAAACACAAGCACCAACCCCACAAACACAAAATAGGCTTTGCACTGTGTTTGAAATTCTGCAACACACTTCTTGCAAAACACTACACACAGTTTTTTACACAAGACACATTGTTCAAAAAGGAAATCTCCTGCAATCCTTGTGAAAACACATCTATTTAAAATTCAAAACACAACTAAAATTGGAAAAGCACACAGACTCACACACATTAAAAATAAAAAAATAAAGCTAATTGAATACCAATCAGTGTGAGCCTAAGGCATTACAAATATACCTCAGGTGAGCTCAGCTTCTTTGTGAGACAGTAAGAGTCAGGGGAAGAGGACAAGAGAGAGCGGTAGGAGGACGATGACAAAGGAGACAACAGACGGAAACACATACAACAGGGACACTATAGTGGACCATGTTATAGATCATGGCCTAACAATATAGGAGCCTGGGCAGAGAGTGCAGCCCAACTACACAATAGCTCCATAATTAGGACATTTATACTGGATATCAGGAATATTTTCGCTCTTGGTTCTCAAAGGATGATATTGCATGTGATGTCGATGAGGCGATGTGGCCAGACGCAAACGGGAGGCGGTATCCAAAAGATTCATATGCCACCCGCCCCATTCCTTACAACACTGTTTTTATTTTATTTTACTGTAATTATTTCAGAGTTTATATTGACAAACTGAATTGCTTCTTGAACTGCAATACCTATTCGTTTTTTTGTTGGCCAAAACAATGACATTGCAAAATACACTTTTTTTCAGAAGCTTTTTTATTTTTATTTTCATGTGAACTGTAATGAATCAATCTTTCACAAAAAAAATCTGTATGAAACTTGTAAAGTCAAAAACCATCCAAAGTACTGACTACAGCTGTGTTTTGCATAAAGCACATCTGTGTGTTGTTGCTGCTAGGAAAGAGTAATTCAAAGATAAAAACAGTTTTGAAATGGGATTGTTAGGTTTTGTTTCAAGAGTTTCATTTTGCCGTATAAGTTAGAAGTTTATCTCCATGTGCTTTGTCCTATTCGGCCTGTGTGTTAAGTTTTGACACAGTGGGTCAAAGTCTGCAACATGTGTGTAAGCAATTGGCAAAAACTGTAAAATCAGAAGTTTACTTCAATAGATACACATTTTGTATACTTTATTGAAAACATATCCAAATGTAGTATTTATCTGTGTAAATATTCTAAAATTGTAATACAGAAATCAATTCCTGTAATGTTGTCATTTAATGTAAGGATGCAACTCCAAGCTGTTTGTTTGCTGGAAAATTCGTATTACAGATGCAACTTTAGATTTTTGCAGATTGGGTTGCACTCTCAACCCTGCCTCTCTCAATGAGAGACCATGATTCACAACAGTCAGTGTTGCCCTTCCTGTATTTCATCAGACATTACAGCTCTATGTCTTCTAGGTCTTCCTCCACACATCCACACTCTCACTGCCACTCTTCTACCTCCAACAACCTGTCTTCCTGGGTCCATTTCTCAAAAAAAATATATTTTTGAGCTTTCCCTTTATACTGTATATATGTTCACTAACAAGTCTAAACAAGACATCTTAGTGTTTGAGTTGAAATTGCAATCCGCAGTGTTTGAAAGGGATTAATTCTGTTTTGAATGTGTGGTTTATAGTTGTGGCAGCAGTGTGTTAGCATTTGAAAAAAGTGCTGGAAATCCACAGTGTTGTGCAGGCTGTGGTTAAGCCATGAGATAGGTGTGTAGAGTTTTGAAGGTTGTGTTTAAGCAATGAAAAACGAGCTAAAACGAGCTACAGTTTGGTCCGAATGAACCGCTGCTCTGCATACTGTTGTTAGAGTTTTGCACTTGTCGTTCCAGTTGTGCCCACTGTGGTTTAGCAATCGTAAAAAACTGTAAACTACATATATGAACTATCAACCTTTCTTTGACAGATATTATTCGATGAGTTGCAAGGAACCGTGCATGCGCTCAATAGGCAAATTATGTTTTGTTTAGCTGTGAATGTATTCTTCCTCTATGCTCCTTTTCATAGCTTGTGATGGTATGTTGGGGCATTGCATTTATTTGATAACACTTTGTTTTACATGTCATGTGATTTCTTCATAATTTCCCAAGACGCTTCCTAGAAAGACATTTCTAATTTGTAACAAATTATAGGGAAAATGGAGATGCTGTTCAGAGCCAGCACACACATACCTGGTATCTTATATGTGAGTTATAAGGTAGGGAAAACAATAAGTTTACAGTAGTATTTCAGAGTTGATAACTAGTTGCTGATTTCCGCGGGGATTCCCTTGAAACAACTCCCAACTTCAATTATTGGAATGAATGATTAAAGGTGATAAAGTACCAGTTTTTCCTTAGAAATAGTAATAAATTATAGCCTCGCACCGCCCGCCTACCTACTTCGGCTCAATTTTCATTTCACTTCAGTAGTCAGTCTGGGGCTGCGGTGTATTCATGGGTTCCTGCTCGAACAGATTTTTTGGCGGTCCAATCAGCGAACAGAGCGAGTGGCTGAGAACGATGACGCCAGTTTCAGTTGAATGCTGCGTTCCTTTATACTCGGAACTCGGAAATTTCCGACTTGGTAGTTGCGAGTTCCGACCTGTCTGTGTTCCAGTGCATCTGCTTGGGAAAGTATGGACGCCTACAACCTTTCTCATCCAAATAACTAAACGTTAGGCTCTAGCAAGTTACCGTTGCCAGGTACCGGTAGCTCCATAGACTACAATATGTAGTGAAGTCGGAAATTTCAGAGTTCCCAGTACAACTGGAATGCACCGTCAGAAGCCGGCTCATGACATACGTCACAACCAAACGTTATGCGATTGGTTGGCTGATCCAGAGTGGCACTGGGCAGATCCAATAGTTTTAAACTTCAACAGACACCCGCCTCCAAGTGAATGAACGTTTGTCAATAGAGCAGTTCCAGATCTTCTGTAGAAATGAAATAAAGTACGATGGTCTGGTTGGACAAGACTAAATAAATTGCACATCCCTTGCTGGAAATCTTCCCAAGAATTTAAGATTCCCTGTCATTACGTATCAGTTCCTTTCTAAGTAATTATTTGGAAAACTTCAGGACCTGGAAAATAAAGTGGTACAATTTGTGTTTGTGTTGCTTCTCTGATTTTTGAGACAGGGTTTCATGGCTTATGGGAAAAGCTATACCAGTCTACACATAATGTATAGTATCCTCTGATGGACCATAATGGACATCTACCAAGTTTAGTGTGGACATTCACTCACTGTCTTATTATTAATAACATCTTGGCTAACTCCTCTTTCTACCATTTGTAAGAGGCTTTGGCATCACTGCATAATTACCTTAACCTTTTGGTCTCTCTCCCTCCACTGGGCTTACCTGATCCCCTCTCTATTCTCCACCATCCTGACCCTGTCTGCAGCCTCTGCTCTGTCCTTGGCTGTGTCACACACATCCAGCTGTCAGCCTCTACCTTTTAGGGAGACACAGATTGAGCACCATGATGTACAGTAACATTTTTATTTTTATGCTTCTACCCCATCTAACCCTCTCCCATTTATGTCCTACTAAATGGCTCCAGACTCTTTATGATTGAGAATCATTGTGGGAGAATATTTTCTGCTTGGAACAGGGCCGGCGGTAGCCAGGGGCCTGGGTGGTGCCCACCCAATCACATTTTTTTTATTTTTTATTTATTTTTTTAGGTGGAAGTCCAGATCCAATATCGGACGGACCTGTTCATTCGCTGTCCAAGAAAATGTCAAATAAAATTCAGACAATTAATTAATACTTAAGAATATAGCTACCATTACCATGCATTGCTTCTAATTGTATTATTGGGTGGGCAGGCTGTCCTGCCTCCAAGTTACCCACCCGCTTATAGTGGTCACTGGTCAGCAGAGCCGGCCCGAGGCATAAGCGAAATGAGCGGTTGCATAGGGTCCCGACTGCCAGGGGGGCCCCCCCATTTTTTTTTTTTTATTATTTTTTTTTTAGTTTGTGTGTTTGATATCAGCATAATATTATGTAAATGTAAATTATCATACAATAAAAGGAATACAATGTTTTGGTAGATAGTTAATAGTTTAATAATTGAATCAGTTCATCTGGGAGGTAATCCGAGCTGATACCATGCAGTGGAAAAGCGCCATAAATGTGCCAAAAAGCAGACGCAGAGATCTTACAGGGGCAAAGCAATTCTGCTTGTTCGCTTAGCACGCGCTCGCATTATCAGTCTCTTTGCCCAGGGTGCCCACCCTAAATTTCTACCGGCCCACCCAAATCTAAATGTTTAGAACCGGGCCTGGCTTAGAATATGAATTGAAATTGAGAAACCAGCACGACACATGACTGTAGTCCACTAGCTCTGCCCACTCCAAATTTGGTTGACAATGCCATTCTTCTTCGTCTTTCTTAAAACTGTAACCCTTACGTCATGATAATATCTAATAATGTAGGCTGCTGCCAGACGTAATCATTTTGTTAGGATATTTATTTTCCTCACTAATGCAGGCAGGTCATATGAGATCAGGGTCCAATGGGAGGTGGGAGGAACAAAAAAAGAGCGCGTTTGGAGACGGGAAGCTGCTCAGTGGTCTTGTGTGGCGCGCACCTCCCCTCTCCATAGTGCGACGAGAAAGAGAGAGCCTCCTCTCGCTGTACGGAGCCTGCTGCTTGCAATTCCTGCTCTTCGTGCCAGAGCCTGCAGCTGTCTCTGTTACGTCCCACTGCCGCCGTTATGGGAACTCGTCGCCCAGCATGACGAACCAACTGCAGACTCTTTTCCCCTTGAAGTGTCTGCGCAAAGCTGAAGGATATCGCAACTTCTAAACAATTTTCAACACTGTAGGAATACTCTTTGAAAACACCTGACAGCCTGTGACGCCCCGCGCGCGTGTTTGACTGGAATCTTTGCAACTGTGTAGGCTTCAGGAATGTGGAATACAAATCTATCTCAGCGGTGAGTGTTGTAATCCATTTATTATTCCTCTCTATTTGTGTTTGTTTGTGTGTGTGTGTGTGTGTGTGTGTGTGTGTGTGTGTGTGTGTGTGTGTGTGTGTGTGTGTGTGTGTGTGTGTGTGTGTGTCTGCGTAGTAGCCTATGTGTGTCTGTGTATTATACTGCGAGCGTAGTGTTGGTTGCCGCCTACGTAAAATTAGGTTTGAAGATTTGTATGTCGAGTTCATGCACGACTGGTTTTGTGAGTACTAGGCTACACGTCATTTAATAAAAATAAAACCAAACAACTTGATCACACAGGAACACATGTGTTACTTACAGTATTATGTTGGGTTTAAAAACTACATTTATTCCAAACATAGGCTTTGACAAAATCAAACAAGTCCTCTTCTTCTGTCAATCCCCTCTCTCTCTCTCTCTCTCTCTCTCTCTCCTGCAGTAAAAGGACCTGCCTCTGCCCCTGACGCCATGACCACAGACCTGAACTTGACCTCCCTGCTGAATGTCACAGACCTCCACAACCACACGCGAGGAGGATGTTCCCTCACCAGGACGGGCTTCCAGTTCTACTACCTGCCCACCGTCTACATCATGGTGTTCATCACGGGCCTGGTGGGCAACAGCGTGGCCATCTGGATGTTCGTGTGCCACATGAGGCCGTGGAGCAGCATCTCCGTCTACATGTTCAACCTGGCGCTGGCTGACTTCTGCTACGTGCTGTCGCTGCCCTTCCTCATCTTCTACTACTTCAACAAGACCGACTGGATCTTCGGGGACGTGCTGTGCCGACTGCAGCGCTTCATCTTCCACGTCAACCTCTACGGCAGCATCCTGTTCCTGACCTGCATCAGCGTCCACCGCTACACCGGGGTGGTGCACCCGCTCAAGTCTCTGGGCCGACTGAAGAAGAAGAGCGCGGTCATCACCAGCGCCTTGGTGTGGGCGGTGGTCATCGTATCCATGTCTCCCATCCTTTATTATTCCAGGACCGGCTTGAAACGCAACGCCACCACCTGTTACGACACCACCACGGAGGATGAGCTGCCGGGCTATTTCATCTACAGCATGACGCTGACCGTGTTCGGCTTCTGCATCCCCTTCATCATCATCTTCTGTTGCTACTGCATGATCGTCAAGGCGCTGATCTGCAACGACATGAACAACGCGCCGCTGCGGCAGAAGTCCATCCACCTGGTCATCATCGTGCTGGCGGTGTTCGCCGTCTCCTACCTGCCCTTCCACGTCATGAAGAACCTCAACATGAGGGCCCGCCTCTACTTCCAGGGCCCCGACATGTGCGACTTTAACAACCGCGTCTACGCCACCTACCAGGTGACGCGGGGCCTGGCCAGCCTCAACAGCTGCGTGGATCCTATCCTTTATTTCCTGGCCGGGGACACCTTCAGGAGGAAGCTGTCGCGAGCCACTAAAAAGACTTCCAGGAAGGGGGGGGACACTGTCATTCAGTCTAAGAGCGAGGAGACGGCTCTCAACAGCCTGGCTGAGTATGTGGAGAATGGGGACCGGAGGCTGTGACGTGGGGCCACCTCTGTGTGTGCTTAGTCATGGGTGTGGTGGACCTTAAGGAACAATAATGGACTTTGTATTGGATAAATACGTGCACTGTGTGGCCCGGGGAAGGCTGTGTGTTAAGAAAAAAATTAAAAGGACAATGGTTTATAGCACTGTAGGATAAATACTCCACATTTAACCCTGTGATGATCATCAGTCGCTTGCAGCCTGTCGGTGTTGATAAGCTTTTGTACTGTATTGTCCTGTACATGTATTGTACTCTAGAGCCATCAGTCTTCATTCTTATGGAGTAGAGTGGACTAAAATGAACATAATGGCCAGGGAAAGCTGTTGAGAATAGGTTTCCCTACAAGCTGTTATGTCCCGTTTCATCCAGTTGTTCTGGAAAAATGTGTCCGAGAATGGATAGCACCTTCTCTAATAGCCAGCGAGCTGATGCGTAATCAATAGCAATTAGGCGTGTGAGAGCTTTTAGTTAAAGAAGTGTAGAAAAAAAGTGAAATGCACTGACTGAGATTTGCTGCATGGATGTGACGTGCAGCCAATGTAATGCACTATGACGGGGGACCCTCCGCTCATGAGGGCGACCTATCACTCCTCGTCCAGCACCCCATCTGTTACTGACTGGGCGAGGAATGCGGCCGACTAGTTTTTCATTTTGACTGCTCTGAGGTTGAGGTCTGCGATGGCTCTTTTAGCACAATTGGTCCTCCTCTTGTTAACCTGCTCCTTTGCAGTAGATAACACTTACAGTATTTCCGTGTGTGTATGATACTACAATGAATGCTCCTTTTTTAGTATTTTTAGATGTGCTGTACAGGATGTTGTGACGTTCTAGATTAGTTGGTGTGTCGTTAACTGTTTTTTGTTCAAGTCAGTATCACTAATCCAGACCTTCAGTGCATGAGTCCAGTATCCAAAGAAAAGAAGAAAAAAAAACACACCAATGTAAGACTGACTAACCACAGCAGGTTTCGTTTTTTAAGGGAATAAGTGATATCTTCTAAATGAGCAGAACGGACACACACACGCAACAGCCATCTTAGTGACTCCATCGACATATTGAAGACTTGTTTGTATGAGAGATATACCTCAAAGTACGTAAATAATGCACTGCATCTGTGTTTTGACAGATCATTCATTTCTCTTTTTGTATCTGTTGTAATCACTCTGGAGATATGGCTGTGGAGCTCTCTCTGTGTACATATTTTAAACCTGGACTACGTACATGTTGGATGTCTGTACTAATAATACCTTTGTAAATCTGTAAATGTGGTCTGCTATTTGTCAAGAAAAGGAAGTGAATCACCTGTGCGGGATATCTGGGGCCACGTGTGTCTTTTGTGAATACATTTTTTATATTTAAAACATGCCGAGAAAGGTAATAAGCCTCACATTATTCTTTCTTTTTTAAGGCTGTGGTTCATTTTAAGTCCTTGATACACCATTGTATGCCACCTTGTACGTATTAGCAGCACGTGTTCTCGTTTAAATGCGTGCACTGTTCCGCCTGAACAAACTCCTGCTGGTTTTTTGTGGAGATGTTTCGTGCGGAGTTCTGTCGTCTTTCTGCCCCCCGCCCCGCTCTCTCTCTCTCTCCACGCTTTTGTGGACTTAAATTTGCGACACAGCCGGGAGGAAGTGAGGGGACGAGGGAGGAATAAAGAGTGGCACCTTTTTCTCCTGGCTCGTACTAAGACAGCTTTTGTGTCCGTCACAATGGCTGTGGTGTTATTGATGCAGACAGGAGTGTGAGTCTGTCGCCAGGACCCCGGGGCTGTGCGATGTAGTGGGCAAAGGAAACCGACCAACCCCTTTTCCTTCAAACAGCCCCCATGAATACAAACAGCTTTTGATTTCCTGGCTTTGAGGTTCAAACTGCATAGCTGGCCTTGCCATATTAGTGTGTGTGTGTGTGTGTGTGTGTGTGTGTGTGTGTCTGTGTCTTTTCGTTAAAGAGCCTGAAGGCACAGGAGACCTTATTCTACGAATTCTGTTTTTGTTTTTGAGGAGTTATTTTAGTTTTGTTGGTTTTTGTTTGTTGACTTATTGTAAAAAATGAGCTACTGTGACATGCACACGGACCACAATAATAATAATGTGCCATGTGTATCTGTCTATTAGTGGAATCATTGTCCTCTGTGCTCTGTGTACACGTGAAACAACAGATGAAAGGAAGGTTAGATTCAGCCAGCGCCTAAATCTCAAGCCAACGTGCGGGGCGCTTTTGAGCCTGAGTGTCAAAGCTTGACTCGCAGAAAGTTGGGACGCTCGCCAGTATCTCCTCCCTCCTTACTCTGCCACCTTTCACCCTCTTTTCTCCCACATCCTCCTCTTTTTACTCTAAATATCAAATGAGAAAAAGCCTTTATTCTCTGCATTTCACCACCTTCAGCTTCAGAGTACTGTGGGAAGGGACAGTTGAGCAATGGAGGAGCTCAGAGGGAAGAGTGTGAAGAGTGATGGCCGTTGTGGGGAACAAAGTTTGTGTGTGTGTGTGTGTGTGTGTGTGTGTGTGTGTGTGTGTGTGTGTGTGTGTGTGTGTGTGTGTGTGTGTGTGTGTGTGTGTGTCTCTTTACCAAGGAAACTTGGTGGCATGGGAGTGCAGACCTAAACACAGGCTTTGTTCTTGGAGATTTACTCTGGGATCTGCCTAGCGCAACCACATCCATCACAGGGGCAACGTCTGGTCGAGTCAAACAAACTCCCTCTAACCACACAAAAACCAAGTGCAATCAAAATCAGCTTGCGGCCCTTTGTGAGTAGCCTGTGGTACAAACTCATACAAATTCACACGATCACAGCGATCTGGTTCTAATGCAACATTGAATGAATCCAGTGACTACATGTATCAGTGCTGCAGAAAAATACATGAGACAATTTACTGTCAAGTCTGATACATAAAAATCCCCACATTGTTGCTTTAAACCATGCAATAACCCGCAACATTAATATTTTAATTTTTACATGTCATTTTGTCTTCTTTGCACTGTGCTCTGAGGAGAACAGTATGCAGTATTAGTAAGGCTGTGCAGAGCCCTGAGCGCCAAAAGGGAGGTGAAGTGTTAGTACATAACCAGATACCATCTTTCAAAAGAAGAAACATATGTTCCAACTGTTGCAGCTAAGCAAACAGGTTAGAAAAATATTTTGACCAGGGTCGCTACAACACTTTGCTACTGCTATGCTCTGTTATTACTGTAACACGTGTTTACCATACTCTGATAAGGCATCAACCTACCACCCGACCCAGAAAAAGAGAGACTTATGGAGTCGTTATTTGCCATGGCATATTTTGGACATTATTGTGAAATCTTTCAAATTAAAACTTTCCATTATCCACGTTAACATCATCCAGCAATATACTTCAGAAAGACGGTCCAAATCCTAAGGACAGGTAACACCTCCCTGACAGAGTGGTGTCAAAATACTTGTGAAAGGCTTCAGGCTGTTGATGTATCTTCAAAGGCAGGTACGCCTGTTTGTGTGTGTGTGTGTGTGTGTGTGCGTGTGTGTGTATGTGGTGTTGTTTATTGCGCATCACAGATATGACTGCTTGACAAGGATATCAACTTTCCAGTTCAACAAGTGACGTTTCAATAACATTTACTCAAGTAGGCTACCATACTATGATACAATTCTGAGGTGACTGTAGGATACTCTACCATAGTATTTTATTGTCATTTCAGGGTTCGCTATAATACTTTTTACTACACTTACAATTTACTTTGCAGAATAAGATAAAAAGTATATCATAGGCATGACAGTAAATTAAACCAAGCAATTGTGTGTATAATGGTAAATGTATATGTCATGTATAGGTATAATGTAAAACTGGAACATGCACTTTTGCCTGAGCAGTTACATTTTGCTAATAATACTGAGAAGTAAACATTTCATGCATTAGTTGTTTTTTGTAATTACATTGTGGTATTGTTACTGTTATATTACACCCAGTTGTAAGTTTAAGATGTATTTGTTTACCACTTTTCAAAACTAATGCTTACATGATTTGATTTGAATATTTTATTATTGTGTCATGCATTAGCATGCCCAGCCCACAAGGGCTTACAAGACACCATTATAAAACACAGACAGACCAAATAACCAAAAATAGATGCTAAACAATACTAACATTAACGATATAAACCATCCTGACGTTTCATCCAGGCTTTAGTAACAAAAGAGGCTAACTTATAAACATTAAAGGTAAACAAACATTCCATCTTCCAGCTTACAACTAAGGACTAAATAATAACAGCATTTAGCATGAAGTATTAAACACAAGAGCAACAAAAACAAACATTTACAAAAGAGAAATAAGATCAAAAATAAAGTTCAACAAATGTTAAGAAAAGCTAGTAATGTAAATTATATTTAAAATTCCTCTTCATTTATGTTGTCTCATTATGTATCTGCAGTGCCACTGTCCACCACAATATTAGCATGATAAAAAGTTTTTGCAGTCCTGCTGTATGAGTGATAGCCTATCAAAAATGACTTGGGGGGTGGCTGCTTTCAACAATAGGAAGACATTTGAAATGAGAAAAGTGTCTTCGGGGCAATACGTTTTTCTTGTCACTGCTGGTGCTGGCCTAATTTGACTGCATGACTATCATGTTCATCATGTTGTCTGACATGCGGTGTATGTTTGGGTGTTAAGCCAAATGTAGGTCGTTATGCAGTAGGTCGTTATGCCTATGAAAAAAATTAACAACAGTCTGCTTGCTCTGTTACTGTACAGATGGTGTGAGCATGCCAATGAACTGGAACTGTCATCATTATGAACTTTAAATGTTGTTATAAAATCTTGCTTATGGTTAATTCTTATAAACAATACTATTTAGTAATGTGTGTAAGATGCAATGATTTGATGGGGACTGGAAGAAGAAGAAGAAGAAGAAGAAGAAGAAGAAGAAGAAGAAGAAGAAGAAGAAGTGTAAGATGATGTGCAAGTGAGAGCAGCAACTGTCATATTTCGTCTGTCATAAGGTTTTTTGATCAATATCTCTGCAGCCAGTTCTGTCTGGCCTCTTGTTGATTTTCTGCTGCTTCTTGGCGCTGTCATCGATCAACTCGAACGATCGGCTTAGCGGCTGACATCCACAAACATACGTCTTTGATTTTGTACGATGGTGTCGCAATGATCCGATCAAGTGAGTTAAACCAGGCCAAAAGAAAGATGTCTGAAAGTCTAAAAAGTAGTTCTGCTTGGCTGGTGTTGGACAACATTTTTTATTTGTATGTTTGCCATATTCATTATGTACATTCTGCCATGTACTTTATGTATTAGTAAAAGTAATGCTGATGCTTCTTCCCATCAAACGGATATGGAAAGGTGCAGTTTTGCCAGCAGACGGACACGGCTGGGTGACAAGAGCGTTGTCAGACAGAGCGCAGACGGGCTGGCGTTTCTGATAAGAGTTATTATGAGATAAGACATATGAGGTATATTGCTCTGAAATGAGCTAAAGCTAAATAAAAGGTTTCCAGCTGCTTGGGAGGATAAGGAAAGGGACAAGATAAGTGCAGGTTTGGGAACGAGTTGCTGAGAGCAATGGTGATACCAAATTGTGCTGTAAGCATTGAGGAAAAAAAGCTACAGGAGATAGAGAAAAGAAAACAATGAGCGAAGCTTAAAAAAGTAGGGCGCATGAAGGCACTTGTTTAGGCCAAGCCTTCTGGTAGAATATAAAGGGGGTTAGAGAAAGATGAAGGAGGAAGAAGTGAAAAGAAATTGGATCAAGTTCACAAAAATAAAGAGAGAGTCGGATTTGAAGGAAAGGTAAACAAAGCCGTAGAAGGTTAGAACAAGGTCACATCAACTGCACAGGTTTCTGCATGTTCTGCTGCGCTTGCCTTCAATTTCAATCATCTCTCTATTGTCTAATATCTGGAGCTGTTGTATTTTTAATTTTTTTATTTTTTATCCATCATTAAGCTTAAGAGAAAACAGAAGAGTTTCTGGAAATATGTTTAATAATTCTGAGACAAGGTCACCTCAAAACTAAGTTAGTAGTACACAATAATATATTTATCAAAATGAATGTAACAATGTCTTCTGTTTTAAACCATGCAGTATGTGCCTTTAGCTTCAGTACAAGTTGGGAGGCTACTGTAAAAGGGTTAAGGGCTATCCACTCAACTTAAGGTCCAATGCTTTTATTAGCTGGTTAGCCGTCAGTCTGCCCGCTGCATTGCTGCAGGGTGGATGACAAATCTCTTATCACCAAGGTTTATGAACTTGAAGATTGCATGCACTGCTTCAGTGTGTCAGTGGGTGTGGGTTTGCAGAGAGTGGGATCCAGTTTGGATGTATGAAGGTGAAAAGGAAACTTTGCAAAAAGCCCTGTGTGTGGGCACATTTATATGAACCGTATACATGTATATATAGCAGGTGAACAATGGCTATGGAAATATCGAACAGTCATAACCATATAAGCCATCTAAGTAAGGAGAAATGCCATCCTCTCGCCCTCACAGATTCACCCCTCCAGTGCTATGTGTGTGGTGGTGGAGACATAAACCGGTTTCTGTAAGGGATTAGGATATGAACTTCTGTTGTACAACTACCCATGAAGACTCATTGTTGTTTACACATGACAAGAATGGTGTTTGTGAAACCACCTTTGAGTTTGTTCAGCATAGTTCATGGGTCCATTATTATCTTAAAATGGTTATCCATCTTAAGGCAACTATAAAAAGCTTAGGGATTGGTTGTTTGCCACATGCATTTGAAATTAAATAACCCCAGAGGGCCTTTGTTAAGCTTTATTGACTTTTGCTAAATATCCCTACACTACATAAAAGCTCATGTAAACTCATGAATTATTGATGACTTAACAAGCTACACTAAAACAATTGAAAATAAAAACACTTGTTTATTGAGAATGGGACACTTATAAACTACAAGTTGATCTGCTCTATCAACGTTGTGTGAGTTTGGATTCACGGCCTTAAATATCAGAGATGGTGCTAGGGTTTTATAAATGTATTGGTCAAATTGCCAAATTTCCAATTTTAAAATCTATGTGTATTATTCTGAAAAGGGATACTGCAAAATGAATACTTTTTCTTTATATGTATTAATTTTTTTATCAACATGGATTTACGACAAGACATAATTTACACAAACATGCAAATAACCAAGGCAAGTAAAGAGTAATTTTACTTGGTATGCAGGAGTTTTTCTTAAGTAAAACATTTCAGTCCTTCCATCACTGAAAATGTGGCACAATAGCAACATACTGGACAGATGGTCAGAATCCCCAGCTGCAGCCTGTTGAACTTTTGAGGACACTGGACAGCAAATTAGTTGCTGATACTTGTAGATAGTAGATAGTGGATTGGGAAACATATAGCAATGGTAACCAGTTTGTTTTGATAATTTCTTATAAGATAAAAACAATCACGTCCTGCGAAGCATTACCTTTTTTGTGGCATTGACCTATCCACATCGTAGATCAGAGTATGGCTATTCTAACATTAACGCGCCCCACACACATCCTACCTCTACTGCGCGTCTACCTCGCGTCTGCGTCTGACTTTTTGTCACAGACTGTGAAATCAACGTAGAGCGAGCACACATCCAACCTCAGACGCACTGCTGAGGCGCGTCGGAGGCACGTCTGCAGCGACGCTCCCCTTCACCTCAGGAGGCTCGCCTATTTTTTTCTGAGAGCAGCGCGTCTCTCTCGCGTCTCTGTGCTTTAACTGATAGAGAAATACTCTGCTGACAGTCATACCAGGAGCATTCACTCTAGTTACACGTTTACCCGGTGTGTTTATTTCAAAATAAAACATCCCTCAGTCGTATACGCGAATAATCCCTTTATTTCACGATTTAATTGTGCAATCAAAATCCGAGGGATTTAAAACCTAATTTTCAATTAGTTCTGGCATTTCATTTTTGGATAAATGACACATATAGAGATCCTATATAGTGAAGAAATAAAAAAGATCATGATGAGCGCAACAGTTTTCCGTTGCTCTATCTGTGTCTACGGCCTTCTTCTTCCCCGACCACACCCCCCTCTCTCTCTCTCTCCCGTATAAATCAGTAAAGTGATTTTTGAAATACTCTGCTGAGAGTCATATTGACTTCATACTGGCAGCTTTCGCTGTAGTTTCACCATTTCCTGGTGTGTCCCCTTCAAAATAAAACTTCCAACAAGCGAAAATATGGCAAAAAAAAAAAAAAAAAATGGCAATGGGGCGCACGGATTACTGTCCAGACTCAATATAAATCATATGCATCATAGATGACATGAAAGAACTTCATTTTTAATGGGAATTATCTATGAAAACTCTATGTAGAAAGATAGGGCTTTTAGAAGCAGCGCTGCAGCAGCAGCTGCTGAGACGTTGCATGTGTGTCCGAGAAAAGTCCGAGAGAGGCAGCAGTAAGGTAACGCGACGCGCTCCAGAGGTAGACGCAGGATGTGTGTGGGGCGCGTTAGTAATGCTACATCCTGTAGTCAACTACTGGTGAAAAAATATATAAAAGTCAGATTGTTGGTGTCTTTAATGTAACTTTATTTTATACATTACACAGCTGATAGTCTTAAAATATAAGTGAAGGTCTTCAAATTCCCTTACAGTCTAATTAAACTGCAGCTTTGAAAGAAAATTCACAGCAAGAAGGGGTGATAGAAAATCTTGTTTAACACCAACGCATGGTGCTAATTGGCATTTAACTTTCCTTTTGAAAGTATGATTTAGCTAAGCAAGTGAATCATCTTGAGGTTCTTTTTTTAAATTCAAAATGTAATCACCTTCCCCGTTGTGTGCTGCACATCCACACTGACATCACATTCATTTACACTGTAACCTCAATTCTATATCCTGGCAAGTGAGTGTTAATGATCCACCAAAGATAAAGAAAGAATCTAGCCTGGATAGACCTTGCATGCTTAGCGGGTGACTCTCAGGTGTTGAGCTTTTTTTAATGCCACTGCACTTGGCTTGTGTAAAGAGGCAAAATGTACCATGGAAAGTTCATATAATTCCCATGACAAATCCATATCAAGATAGACTTCAGGTTCCTGTTGCAAAAATCAGACAGAAAATTTGAAAACGGTACACGATATGACACACAATAAAGGTAATTGTGTTTGCGTGTTTGTTATTTATGTGACATCTAACATCAGGTTTGCCTCTCTTCTCTTTCTGAGCCATACAATCTTTGAATTGTGACACGCACACACACACACACGCACACACACACACACACACACACACACACACACACACACACACACACACACACACACACACAAAACACACATCCACCGATATTTAGGAGCCCAAACAAAATGCAACCATACACTGCATAATATGCACACACACACCCTCCATTATCCATTAGCAGAAAGAGGAGACCATCAGCGGAGTGCAGTGCACTCTCTCCTATGAAGAAAACAGCTGACAAAACACTTAGCCCTCTAAAACTGCCGCACTCACAACCCCGCACACATCCAGACAGAGTGAAAGTTAATCAAAGGGAGACACAAACACCCGGGAACATTTTTATTTCTATATTTTACATCTGACACCTACTTTGTGTTGCCAATTTCACCTTGCGACCTCTCCCTCTTGACCATAAATATACCTTCCGTTTTCCTCAACCTCCTCCAGTGATTAGTCGCTCTCTCTCCCCCTATAGACACCTCCCTATCCTATTTCTCCTCTCCTCTTTTCTCTTCCCCTCCAGCCTCGTTGTTTAGATCTTATTATCCCGCGCTGCTTGGCTGCCTCACCCCATTAATCAGTTTGGTTCAGTGTGTGTTGCCGTGTTTGTGTGTCTTTTGTAGATGTCTGTGTGTAGGCTATAAGCAGGGTGCCAGTGTGAGAGTGTAGTGGCGACGCAATGGCTGTGGATGATAAATGGTCTGGGTTAAGGAAGTTGAAAAATGGCAACTCACACACACACACACACACACACACACACACACACACACACACACACACACACACACACACACACACAGACACACACACACACACACACACACACACACACACACACACACACACACACACACACACACACACACACACACACAGTAATACACTCTCTCACACACAATTACCTTGTACAGGTGCCCTGTTACTATCTTGTCTAAAGGGGGTTTGTCTGTCTGGACAAAAACAGACTCAAGAGCAAGGTTGTGTCTATTTTAATGGACAGTGTCAGAGAGAGAGAAGTGAAACGGGGATGCAGTTTAAAATAAAGTGGAAGTTATGTGCTTTCAAAAGGAGCTAGGGACAATTAAAGAGGAATATAGAGCAACTGTGAAACTGCTGTTGCTGACAAGAACTGCTTAAAATGAGATGCAAAAATTCCTTAAAAATCCCGAAATAAAGTCACAGCAGCGTTTTTCAATGTGCAAGTTTGACAGTTAAGCGAAAACACCCACTTCCTGTAAATACTTTATACTCTACAGTGTTTGAACATTTGTTTGTGTGCAGTCTGGCCAGAACTTTTGTTTCCTCTGCTTGGGATTCCCCTCTGGGCTAATACATGTGTGTATGCTTAGTGTGTGTATGTGTCTGCAAGCCGATCCACTTGTCCTGGATTCCCTGCTAAAGTTAGCCAAGTGACTGAGGTCATGATCGACCATGGCTCACTGGAGCAGGCCTCTTGGCATGGTGTCTTTCTCTGGGTACAGCCTGAGTACCTGTAGCTTAATGCCTGCTGATCTTATGCCATGTGAACTTACCCATCAAATGGATATGGATTGAGAGAGGGGACAGCTGTGGGGTGGCTGCACTGTGACTAGCAGAGATTGGAGGCTTTCTGAGCTTTTATAGGCTGACGGTGGGGTTTGAAGGTCATGTCCGCACCAATGCAGATACATTTTTATATAAAGTCGATGTTGACCCTTCTTCCACATCTACACTGTGTTGAAGGCCACAGCACAGATGTTGCAACCAATATGTGTTTCTGTTTGCATTGGCATTTTTCACAGAAGGCATTTGGAAATGTCACAGTACAAATCACAAACTCATCCATCATCATGTACAACACCAGAAACATTTCTATCCATCTATCTATCTATCTATCTATCTATCTATCTATCTATCTATCTATCTATCTATCTATCTATCTATCTATCTATCTATCTATCTATCTATCTATCTATCTATCTATCTATCTATCTATCTATCTATCTATCTATCTATCTATCTATCTATCTATCTATCTATCTATCTATCTATCTATCTATCTATCTATCTATCTATCTATCTATCTATCTATCTATCTATCTATCTATCTATCTATCTATCTATCTATCTATCTATCTATCTATCTATCTATCTATCTATCTATCTATTTATCTATCTATCTATCTATCTATCTATCTATCTATCTATCTATCTATCTATCTATCTATCTATCTATCTATCTATCTATCTATCTATCTATCTATCTATCTATCTATCTAGAGGTATAACTTTTAGCAAACTTCTAATCTAGAGGCACTGGTGCATGCGCAGACATCCTTTAACACGCAAATTAACAATATCTTCTTACTAGTGTGTACCAGTCCTAAATATCAACCGTCAACCAAGCACTTCCTGCACTGACAGTAGGCAGTCTATTATAAGGCGAGAAGTCAGTATTATTTATTTGTGTCTATTCGAGTTCTTCTGTGAAATCCCAGGGGACCTCAGAGCCTTTCCAATTCCAATTCCTATTTGGCAAAGATTGTGTAAGTGTCTTTAGAGGAGGTTGGAGGATGAGTACACACACACACACACACACACACACACACACACACACACACACACACACCACCTATTTTAATGGATGAATTGCTGCCATTGTGTAAGCATGCAGCGGTAATTATATTGCTGCTGGGATTCTGTCGCCTCTCTTTTGGCCACAACACTGAACCGTGCATGTCAAGCTCCCCGGAATGGCATCTGGTTATGACAAGACTATTCACATCTGTCTGAGGACTTTGCGCAACTGTTCAAGCACACTTGCTTACAGCCTTTTTCTCATTATGATGAGAATCAGCTTCAGCGAGGAAGTGAGAATGTCAGACTCTTCTCTGTGATGGTGATGGTGACTGTGACTCTCAACCCCAAACTTTAACCCCCAGCAGTCAAGTGCTGCTGAGCTGGATAGAACTGTATGTATTATTAATGATGGCCAAATTCCACACATGAAAGGCTGGCATTGTGGGCCGGATGAAAGACCCATGTGTCTACCCCTCCCTCTCTGTCACCCTGGTTATATCACATACTACTTCATCTTTCTGTTTCCTGCTTTGGGTTTTGTCTTACATCATTTTTTAATTCTTTTCCTTTTTAAGTTAATTTTTCATGAAAAGTTGCATGTCACAGTGTCAATGACCACTATCCGTTTCTCCCCGGGCTATTCCGCCTTTGTTTGTTCAATATAACGACGTGCCACACAAGACAACAGCCTTTTGTCTTCAACCTTTCTGCAGTTTGAACAATACTGAATTCTTACTCAGCCAGACTTCACCAGAAAAGTCATCTCCTTGCTGTGTTACACCCGCTTTACATTTGTGCCTGTTTGAGAATTGTTAAGCAATTTCCTATTTATCGAATAAGAAATGTACTGAAAGAACTCAAAATACAATCACATATTGGTCTATACTTCCCATGTGAACTTCTGTATATGATTTGAATGATTTGAATATGTTAGTATTGTGTCATGCATTAGCATGCCCAGCCCACAAGGGTTTATAAGACACCATTATAAAACACAGACAGACCAAAAACCAAAAATAGATGCTAAACAATACTAACATTAACGATATAAACCATCCTGACATTTCATCCAGGCTTTAGTAACAAAAGAGGCCAACTTATAAACATTAAAGGTAAACAAACAATCCATCCTGACATCATCATTACTCCAAAATATTTCAGGGTTTTGAGCAAACAGTTCATTTACAAAAGGTACTCTCAGTTCATCATAGAAGGGACAGTATAAAAGAAAATGAGATTCATTCTCCACTTCTCCTAGGTCACACAGTTCACACAAGTCTCTGTTCCTCTGGGATGTTCTTACGTAATGCCTTGCATCACCACCAATACCATAAAATCTGCATAAAGCCTCAAATTTTTTTGTTTCATTCAAAGAGAGAGGAAATATTACATCTGAACTGTGTTGTACCAGCTATTCAAAAATGCAATACTTTGTGTGTAAAGTTCTACCTCAATCACTAGCTGTGTTAAACTGTGTCCCGTAAGTTGGTTTGTACCAATAAAACGTGTTAATGACTTAGCTAAAAATAGTGTGTGTGAACAGGAAGTCACTGTATCACAAGCTGTTGAAAATAGCAGTTTTAGTTAACTGAATTCCCGCTCTTTTGTAGATATGGCTGGTATAATGAGCAATGTTTTTAGGTTTCTAGGAGTTTTTTTTTTTTCAAAATCATAATATCATGTGATCATAATCATATAATAGTGATTATTCCGAATGTTGATTCAGTGTCAGCTCAGACATGTCAACCATAATTCATAGTACCTTTTATAGTCTTCAGTCCAAATACATTGTATATCAGCAAGCAAGCTGGCTAGTCTGCTTAGATAACTCAGTTAGCTACACATCTTCATTAACAAGGTCTTTTTTGTTTTTATGCAATGGGAAAGCACATGCATATAACTAAGCCGAGTTTAAACTTACTTTACAGTTTTTTTCGATCGCTAAACCACAATGGGCACAACTGTAGCTCAATGTGCAAAACTCTAACTACAGTCTGCACTACCAACAGTCATTGGAGCTGAACAGTTCACTTCACCTGCAAAACAGGTTCAGTGCAGCAAACACTATGAACCAGCCTCATTGAGATAACACACACTGTCACTCAGAACCTGCTCAGAGTACAAACACTAGCATCAAACCCCAATACACAAATTACAAACTTTTAATCTTTACAGTTTGAATAATATGAGTTATTTCACACAAATTACGTAATATTTTCTTTGATGAGAGGGTGAAATTCTTTCACATGAAATTGTTTATTTTATAACATACCATTTTTTTAGGAAAACAAAAAGAAATGAAAATCATAAGTTTGCTTCAATAGATACACATTTTGTATATTTTATTGAAAATATTTCCAAATGTAGTATTTATCTGTGTAAATATTCTAAAATTGTAATACAGAAATCAATTCCTGTAATGTTGTCATTTACTGTAAGGATGCAACTCTAAGCTGTTTGTTTGCTGGAAAATTCGTATTACAGATGCAACTTTAGATTTTTGCAGATTGGGTTGCACTCTCAACCCTGCCTCTCTCAATGAGAGACCATGATTCACAACAGGGTCTATCAGTGTAGCCCTTACTGTATTTCATCAGACATTACAGCTCTATGTCCTATAGGTCTTCCTCCACACATCCACACTCTCACTGCCACTCTTCTACCTCCAACAACCTGTCTTCCTGGGTCCATTTCCCAAAAAATATATATTTTTGAGCTTTCCCTTTATACTGTATATATGTTCACTAACAAGTCTAAACAAGACATCTTAGTGTTTGAGTTGAAATTGCAATCCGCAGTGTTTGAAAGGGATTAATTCTGAATGTGTGGTTTATAGTTGTGGCAGCAGAGTGTTAGCATTTGAAAAAAGTGCTGGAAATCCACAGTGTTGTGCAGGCTGTGGTTAAGCCATGAGATAGGTGTGTAGAGTTTTGAAGGTTGTGTTTAAGCAATGAAAAACGAGCTAAAACGAGCTACAGTTTGGTCCGAATGAACCGCTGCTCTGCATACTGTTTGCACTTGTCGTTCCAGTTGTGCCCACTGTGGTTTAGCAATCGTAAAAAACTGTAAATCCCAATACCCCAGCAGCATAATTCACAATGGGAGAAACACACATACATCATACAATTGAGAGTAAGTAGAATAACCAAGGTCTTTACATATTTTTAACTTGTTATCAACAGAACCCAAAGCTCTGCCAGCTGAATCAGCCAGGAGTTTAATTCCATTTTCACAATTCATAAATTCATCAAGTGGACAACCTAAATATTTATAAACAGATGTATTTTCTAATGG
This sequence comes from Ammodytes marinus, assembly GCF_949987685.1. Lineage (NCBI taxonomy): Eukaryota > Metazoa > Chordata > Actinopteri > Uranoscopiformes > Ammodytidae > Ammodytes > Ammodytes marinus. The sequence goes on along the minus strand of NC_137232.1, from coordinate 20,755,152 downwards.
CCTATCAGAAAAAGTAAAGATGTTCTCACTTCTTGGGACACCTTTTTTTCTAAAATGAATTATCTGTGTTTTACTGTGATTTATAGACAGCCTCCATCTGCAACACCAGGTCTTTACTAAGTTTAACATATTCTGTAAATCATCCTCCAATTCAGCCAGCAGAACAATATCATCCGCGTACATCAGAGTACCCACAGTCAAATCATTCAAATGTATACCTAAATTAGCATTCTTGATTTAAAAAGCCAGGTCATTTATATAAAGAGAAAACAAACTAGAGGAAAGGACATCACCCTGTTTAACACCAAAGGGTGTTTTAAACCAGTCAGTTTGGAAATCATTTACCTGAACACATGCAACTGAGGAACTATACAGTGACTTTAGAGCTTGATAGAATTTACCATCCACACCTGCTTTTAAAAGTTTTAAGGCAAGCAGATCTCTCCAATCAAAAGCCTTTTGGAAATCCACAAAACATACAAAAGTAGATTTATTTTCTGCAATTCTTGTCCTGACAATTGTTGAAATTGTATGAATATGATCAATGCAGGCTCGATTCCTTCTAAACCCATTCTGTTCATCCACTAAATATTCCTCAGTTTCCAGATACTCGGTCAGCCTAGCATTCAAAATACTGCTATACAATTTATACATTGTACTAAGAAGGCTGATTCCCCTGTAATTGAGTGGTATCCTAGGGTCACTCTTAGATGATTTTGGGATAGGTTTGATAATAGACTTATACCACACTGAAGGAACAATACTGTGTTTAAAACAAAACCTAAACAAACAGAAAAGCATGTTCAAAAGAGGAGGTGACTTTAATACTTCATTTGGGATATCTTCCACACCTACTGCTTTTTTCAGCTTAGACTTATGTATAGCAGCTTTCACTTCTTCCAAGGTAATATCACAATTCAAAAATAAATTTGGTGAATAGTACTTTTTTTTTTTTACTATTCTATATTTCCTGTGTAAAATGACACATACGCTGCACATTTCATAGTTCTCTCACCTCAGTGTGGAGAGTCTCCTCCTGGGCACCTGAGCTGGGAACAACATCTGAAGTCATGCAGTCATGGCACTCACACAGTTGTATGTAGGTCTGCTGCCCTCCACTGGACAATATGCCTCACTGCAAAAATAAAGTAGGGGAAACTCTTCCTGCCCTTCAAATCAAAGTTTAGTTATCAGCTTGAGAGTGATGTTCCTTTCTCAAATTGTCTTTTTTTTATCTCGTTTTCTGTTTTCTCAGTCTTTTTTGAGGTCCTGACTCCAAATCGGGTACCACTGCTTAATAATGCGACCCCCCCTGTGAAATCTTAAACATAATCTTTCCTTTTAATCTGTGTTTTTTTTGTCCTAGTGACACTATGATAAATTTAGGATATAACTTTGATAGTTTGTAATCGGCCCAGGAAAGTTCCCCCTCATCTCATCTGTCCCATCCACACAATTGGCCAGCAGTGAGGTGAGAAAGGTGCCCTGGTTTATCCCTCTCGGTAAAAAAAAAAGAAAGAAAAAAATGTGACAGATTTCTCTCTTTTTAATTGTACAACTGAGGGACACACTATGAATGCATTCTAGGGGATACAGTTTTGAAAACATTATTCCCATATTTGACAATTTTAACGTTTACCCCTTTTAATAAATATCAAAACTTCACTTCACAACATGTCAAACGAACAGCCTGACCTAACTCCCATGAAAAAAACTCAAATGATAAAATCCAAATACATTTGGGAGGGGTAATGCTGCATTATAGTTCTGTTAACATCAATCACTGATTTGGAGTATAGGAAAATCATTAACTTAATGTAATGTAATTTGTATTTGTAATTGATATACAATTGGGAAAATAAGTTAAATAAGCTGATAAAACAATGTTAATGGACTTTTGAGCTGTAATAAAGGGCCTTTGTCTCCAGACTCTAGACAGATCTTTCGGTTTATGACTATTTGATCAAACTAGTGTTTCCAATGTCCTATTATAAAATGATGAACAACACTTGTAGGGGGAACTGTGGTGATCACCTTTTGTAACAGGAGTAGATAATACGAGGAAGCAATTTGGACATAAAACCCGTCATAACCGTTTTTTCTAGTGATTCAATGAGTATAACACCTTGAAACGTCTCATGTATATGGCTTTCACATTCTGTCCACAATTGTGGCTTTGAAGCTGTGCAATCACAAGTTAGCTTTGGAAAGAATCGTATTGAAGCTGTGCTCTGATGCCATTGAAATGATGAATGGGCATCTCCAACCATCTGCATAATTCATAAGTCAAGCACACCCATTGTCACACAAGTTGAGTGGAAATACAAACTATGAAAATGTAGTAATTGATTCAGTGCCGGGAGGCTATAAACAGTGCAAACCAAGTAATACAATTTTGCCACAAGTCATTTTCCATTTAAAATAACAGTCAGAAACTCGAGTCCATGTGGGATAAAAACGTTGGAGGGGGCTTATCTCTGTCATTAATTAGCTCCGTGGTCTCAGACATTTTAATGAATCTGCTGTCACTCTCGCAGGACAAGGGTTGAGGATTAAAGACCTGTCGCTGCACGTCTTATTGTGTTGGTGGAGGTTCACCTTTGACAGAATAGATTACAGAGGAGGGACTGCCCTTGGGCTATCTGAGGCTTTTCTTTCAGTTAGAACATGCAGGGGATGATGTAAGATGAAATGGTATTAGGTAAGGAGCAATGAGCCCAGGCCTCGAGGTAGAGGTTATAAGGAGCTGTCACAAGGAGAGCTAAGACAATGTTTAGCAAAGCAAACAAACAAAAAACTGTAATGTACAGTTTATCTTTTCATTTCACATTTGTGTTGATAAAAGAAAGTTCACAGAAGTTGTTTACGTTAGACCTGTCATACCGTTACCTCAAATATGATATCCAACATTTTTACATCGACAATGAATCAAATGAGCATGAACAGTACAGTTAGTTTAGCATCCTAACTCGCTAATTTTGCATGCTTTTTATTGTATTTAAAAAAATTATAATCATTATACACCAGTTTTACACTGCTTCAATTCTCTATGGTAGCTGGGTGAGATATTGGAGACAAAGTCAATACAGTCCTCATTATATGTGCAAACAAGATCTAAAGTTCAGCCACAGATAATGTGGGGCTTCAATAGTCTGAATTGGCCAAATAAAGTGGAACACTTCCAAAGTTTACAGTTTTTGCCGAATGCTTACACACATGTTGCAGACTTTGGCCCACTGTGTCAAAACTTAACACACAGGCCGAATAGGACAAAGCACATGGAGATAAACTTCTAACTTATACGGCAAAATGAAACTCTTGAAACAAAACCTAACAATCCCATTTCAAAACTGTTTTTAGCATCAAAACAATACACACATGCATCTTTGAATTACTCTTTTCTAGCAGCAACAACACACAGATGTGCTTTATGCAAAACACAGCTGTATTCAGTTCTTTGGATGGTTTTTGACTTTATAAGTTTCATACAGATTTTTTTTGTGAAAGATTGATTCACTACAGTTCATCTAGACACATGAAAATAAAAATAAAAAGGCTTCTGAAAAAAAAGTGTATTTTGCAATGTCATTGTTTTGGCCAACAAAAAAACAAGTTCAAGAAGCAATTCAGTTTGTCAATATAAACTCTGAAATAATTACAGTAAAATAAAATAAAAACAGTGTTGTAAGGAATGGGGCGGGTGGAATATGAATCTTTTGGATACGGTCTCCCGTTTGCGTCTGGCCACATCGCCTCATCGACATCACATGCAATGTCATCCTTTGAGAACCAAGAGCGAAAATATTCCTGATATCCAGTATAAATGTCCTAATTATGGAGCTACTGTGTAGTTGGGCTGGACTCTCTGCCCAGGCTCCTATATTGTTAGGCCATGATCTATAACATGGTCCACTATAGTGTCCCTGTTGTATGTGTCTCCGTCTGTTGTCTCCTTTGTCATCGTCCTCCCTGACTCTTACTGTCTCACAAAGAAGCTGAGCTCACCTGAGGTCTATTTGTAATGCTAAGGCTCACACTGATTGGTATTCAATTAGCTTTATTTTTTTATTTTTAATGTGTGTGAGTCTGTGTGCTTTTCCAATTTTAGTTGTGTTTTGTATTTTAAATAGATGTGTTTTCACAAGGATTGCAGGAGATTTCCTTTTTGAACAATGTGTCTTGTGAAAAAAACAGTGTGTAGTGTTTTGCAAGAAGTGTGTTGCAGAATTTCAAACACAGTGCAAAGCCTATTTTGTGTTTGTGGTGTTGGTGCTTGTTTTTAGGGCATGGTCACAAAAGTTAGAGGTTGTGATGCTTTGGGCATAGCAACCACTATTAGTGTTTAAGCATTAGGCAAAAACTGTAATCTGAAAGTTACACCTTGCTGAGCTGCAGTGAAGGAGCAGTAGTACAAAGTGTGACCTTTAACTTTTTTAATATAGACATATCAGTATTATTCATCACATACAATACTAAAGAATGTGTCCTGAACATATCGGTTTATAGAAATGTGTACAACAAAAAGGGTATTTCATGAAAGTTGGCATCAGTTTTTAATTACAGGAACCTTTCTATTCGGCATCAGAAGTGTTGTCTCTTTGTTTATTTGACTTGTGTGTGTGTGTGTGTGTGTGTGTGTGTGTGTGTGTGTGTGTGTGTGTGTGTGTGTGTGTGTGTGTGTGTGTATGAGACAGAGAAGTACATTTGTACGCTGACTAGCAGTCAAACAAGAAACCCCTAAACACTGTTTCAACTGTGTGAAAAGCCACAGCTCTTTGTTAGTGAGTTATCACCTTTTTTGGCACACTATCATTTGATAAAGTTAACCCAAAGTCTATCTAATTATCAGCGGTGTGTGAAAACAAACTCTCTTCTCTATTCTGCATGGTCAGGATTCAGGCTGAGGTGATCACTCTCACAGATGTGACAATCCACCACATCACAAGGCACCAGGTCACATTACCTCTCCCTCTCCCCATGGGGCAGAGGGCTGATTGTCTTTATGTGGGCTTTGACGTGTCTCTTAATGGGATTTGGGGAGGGCAGTGTCTGACTGTGGGCCACTTTGAATGACCACATGACGAGCCAATCCACGTTTCATCCACTGACACCTAAAACCAAACCTATATGACATGATCCTCTGAATTTCCACAGGTGTTTTTGGTTCTTCTTGTGCCTCCATCTGTGTACGTACAGGTGTGTGAAAACCTTACCGGTTTGTATATTAACATTGTGACAAACTCCTTGAGCTTCAAACAATCACAGTGACACGCGCTGACTCACAAATTGACTTCGCCATTCACTGGGCCTCCGACCGCACTGCGTGAGCGTGTGTCGTGTTGTGTAGCAATCGCTGTTGTTGTGATTTGCGGATGAATTAAAATGGTATTGATCCAGACCGAGGTTTCCCAGCCATCCCCTTGGGGTGATGAGGTCACGCCTGTAGTTTAATCATCACTGCGCCGCGCTGACAGGCATTGATTGGGAACAGTGGTTATTTCACAATTTGCAAGGGGCCGTAATGATGAGGTTACACACACCCACATGCACACACAAACAGAGAAATGTGATGACTTAAATAATTGATTTCATAACAGGCCTGTCACATGTTTTCCCACTCGGATTAAAGATTACACCGCAAGTCATGAGTTATGGTGGGGTGACTTCCAGTTGTTTCAGAATATGCTTTCAACCTTCATTCCTGGTATAGGCCAATGTCTGAGTGTGGTTCAGATACTGATCTTACTGACTGCAGAATAAAAAAGGCTCAATGGCACAATTCAGTAAGCGAGGAAATTAAGATGAATCTGATAGAGAAAATCTCAAGAATATAAAATAAGCAAAAGGAGTGTCAGGACATGCCAGACAAAAGCCCTACATGTTGGGTCACATGTGGGGTCATGCTCCACAGGATTGGGGATGTGAGTCACTTCCTCTTCACTGTTCTTGTTATGTCATTCAAGTTTGCTGACATTTCTGATAAGCACAGAGGGATTCATTGCAACAGTGGAATTCCAAATAACTCCTAGTTTCCCCCTTCTATTTGCATTAGGCTATCATAAGCCTACATTATCATTTTGTGATTCACCTTGAGTTATTTTGTGTCTTTGGAAATATTGGAAACATTAAAACTCACGAGATGAACCCAGAGTTCAAGAAGTGAGGAAAACCACAGACATTGCCTGTATTGTGGTTTTAGTAGCCTAATAGGCTACGCTGACAGCAAACGTTGCCCTAGATGGGCCTTTCCAGTAAGTTGTTAGAGAATGAGTCAAGCAGTAGTAAGCCCCAAGGATCCGTGATGTTGAAACTAAGGTGTGGCAGGTCTGCGTGGGTAGCCTACGGAGGGTAGCAGGCGCGCTGACTGTGCGATAACAGCCGCACTGCACCTTTAACCCAAACACTGGAGCGTACACATCGAGTGACGTGGGACGCAGACTGCGTGCTGAGTGTGGGCAGGAAGCACAGGGAGCTCGCGGTGTCAAGTCAGCGACAGTTAGCACTTACTGTAGCGGAGGTGAAACAGCCCGTCTTCAAAAGACAATCATTCTATAATTTAAATTCGAATTAGCGATATAATAGGCCAAACTACAACATTTGCAGTAAATTGGTATTTAAATAATTTTATTTAACAAGCAATTAAACGAAACTGCAGCGACTTGGCCGGACACGTCGGATCCTTGCACTTTTATTCTGTAAACTCGTAACGGAAGTGGTGGGTTTCTGTTGTGATTGACTTGATTTCAGCAAAGACAGAAACGGGCGCACGGTAGCTACTTGAACGAAAACGGGGGAAGCTCGCTCAAGAACCGGCTGGGCTGTCGTCGGGAACTCAACAACATGCTACAATACAAACGCTGAGCGAGGGTCCCAAACAATCCTATTTATCTCCCGAACGGCGATAATTGACGGCCGCGCCCCGCATACACCGACCTAAAGCCCGGAGAAAACTGCAACAAAAAGCGGCGAGCGGTCTGAAACCCCAGCAGCAGCAGCAGGGCGGCTAGCGGAGAGGAAGCCAGGAGCGTCGGCGGCTGCTTTGGGGGGGGAACCATGAGAGAGTACAAAGTAGTGGTTCTCGGGTCCGGAGGGGTCGGGAAATCCGCTTTGACCGTCCAGTTCGTGACGGGCTCCTTCATAGAGAAATACGACCCCACGATAGAGGATTTCTACAGGAAGGAGATCGAGGTGGACTCCTCTCCGTCCGTGCTGGAGATCCTGGACACGGCGGGGACCGAGCAGTTCGCCTCCATGCGAGACCTGTACATCAAGAACGGCCAGGGCTTCATCCTGGTCTACAGCCTGGTCAACCAGCAGAGCTTCCAGGACATCAAGCCGATGAGGGACCAGATCATTCGTGTGAAGAGGTACGAGAGGGTGCCCATGATCCTGGTCGGAAACAAAGTGGACCTGGAGGGCGAGAGGGAGGTGTCGTCCGGCGAGGGCAAGGCACTGGCGGACGAGTGGAACTGCCCGTTCATGGAAACTTCAGCCAAAAATAAAAGCTCGGTGGACGAACTGTTTGCAGAGATAGTCCGACAGATGAACTATGCCTCGACACCAAATGGCGACGACCGGTGCTGCTCGTCTTGTGTCATTCTTTAAGAAGAAGAAAAAGGACAACCCTAAAGTTTTATTCTTTGCTCGGTTTTAAGTTTGCAATGGTAAGTTAAGACACCAGCTACAGTCAATGTACACAGCATAGCACTACAGTGCCTGAATATGTCAAGCTGATGGTTTCATTAAGGGTCAGCACTTATTATAAACCTGTTATTGTAATCCTTTCTTGGAACATGTCTATATTAAGTAGGCTATGGACTTATCTACACACTTGGTTTCATTGTATAGCTAAGCCGTCAGTTATTTTATAACTTATTGTTAGTCCATGTGAACATGATCTCTGTTTTTTTTAATTAATTAGATGTGTTTTGTTTGTTACACTGGTGAACCCAATATAGTGGGACACTTGGCAGTCTATTGTTTCACAAAGCAGATTGGGGAAGTGTCTGACTCACTTGTAAAACTGGAGAAGCAAGCTATGGCAGATTAAAATAGTTTTTACAAAGTTGGTGAGTAAATCTGTACAATGAATCAACAATCTGGAATTATTAGACATCTGCTTGCTTTAATGGTGTATATCCCAGAGTGGGGGAGATTCCAATTCTCAAAGGTTCTCTTGCATGACCTACATTCAGGGATCAGGAAGTTGATTTTTTTTTGCTGAGCCAGGCCCAAAATTAGCCCTTGAAAGCGGCATGTTTTTCTTTGTCTCATGTCAAAAGCTGTTGTTGTAATAATAATAATATATACATTTCATCTGTTGCAGTGTGTTGCAGCAAGTGTGTACTGTTGAGCTCTTCTTGGTGTCTCACCCTGGCCTTGGAGGAAAACACAGGGAGGAATGCTGTGGGGGGGACGAGTGGAGGAGGAGGGGGGGAGCAACAGAGACGAAGGGAGGGGTCCACTCTTCAGGAATTCTGCTGCTGGGGCTGGAGTATCTTTGCTGCACTGGTCACTGTCCACCATTGATGGCAACACAGTGTCAGATCCAGAGTTTCAGCAACAAACCCCCCCCCCCCCCCTCTCCTTCACCGGTTCCAACCGTTTACTCACAGCTGGAACTAAGCCCCAATGGAAAACACATGGAGGGCAACACTTGAGAAACACTTGTTAAAAATGGATATTTCTGTATAAGAAGATAGACAGAGAGAGAAGAGTATATTTTGTTAAATATCTGCACAGTCTGGGGTTACGGGAAAGATCTGGGTGTTATCTGTTGCCTAACCCATTGCGGAGCAATTGCCCCCACATCACTCCAAATCCTTTTTTTTCAAGTCAAAAGAACCACTTTTCCGCTGGTGGAATACACGTGATGAGTGCCACTTTTCGCTTTCCTTGATGTGCGCGAGAGGACCTTAACTGAAGTGACGTGGGGGGACGGTGACCTGATCGCCCTCGTGTCAAGTGCCTTTCCAAAAAACAAAACGAATCAGCTCTTCAGATTTAGTGCCAACTTAACATGTTTCACCTAAAGAACCCTTCAACGTGGCAATCCAACATTTGGTCAACTGTCCTTCTGGATAATCTTGTGAGGTCGGAGGCTGAAAAAGAAACACAAACCACAATAGGCTTTTTTGTTGATGGACTGGTTTCCTGTTATGTTTTACGTTGGCCTTTTTTCTGAAGTCTAAGTTGTTCATTTTTGCAATGTCCGCTTGGTCTAGCCAAACCTATTATCTTAAAATGCACATGGTACTGGAATCCCCTTTTTAACGTGATAAAGACACCAAACGCTTACCTTCCAGTCCACTTTAAAATCCAATTTCTGTTTCTGTTTATTATGTTGTTTTAACAGGAAAAATGTGATGATGTACCGTTGACAAATCTAACCTGATTGTAAGTTTAATTTCAGATCAGCCTTTTAAACAGTGGGCTATCTGTTTGAAAAGAAAAAGCAAGACTTTAATACAAATTGCATTTTTTTTAAAAAGAAACCAGGCTGTGTTTTTTCTTTGTTGACATCCACTTGTTTCAGCTTCATTATCACAATGGCTGATCGCCAGCCTGCTTGGCCTAAACAAAGTTGTTATGAGAAGTGAGGACAGGAGGTTATCATTACTTAAACACCAGCTCGGTATGTTTGAATACACACAAATAACTGGATTACTACAAATACCAAAAGCAATACAGTAGATCAAAAAGTAAAAATATTGGTGGCTAGTTTAGAGTAATCTTACTTCCCCCAAAAGCCAGAATTACATGAGGTGTTTTTTTTATTGATGATTAGCTCACGGGCAAACAGGAAATGCAATGTGTTTGAGTTTTATGTAGCCAAATTCACTGGGCACCTTCATGAAAGCTTTGTTGCACGTCGTGTTGTTAACATTTGCCCTAAAATCTATAGCTTTACTTTTCTGCTGCTGCCTAGCTACGACCTTATTTTTGGTAATAACCTCAAACACACCACTGAACATGTGGTAAAGACCAATGTGATGCATTGTTCAAAGTGGAAAGCAGGAGGTAAACAGTCCAAAGCCTTTACATGGTATGACTAGTTGGGAAAAACAGATGACTAACTCACCCATGTCACGGTGTTTACATGACACCTCACCGAAGCAGGGTTATTTCCAGAGTATTGGAGTGCACGCAACAGTCAGAATTCACGAAGTTTATCTGTGAAGTACCTGATGAGATTTATCATTCCTGCCTCTTTTGTTGAAGCTTAGCCGCATCCACCAACAATCGTGATCAAGATGAAAGCACCTCTTATCTACTCGGCACCCTCCTCACGCCTTAATAGACACGGCCAGCCTATGTGGCTCCAGAGAAATGTCTCCTTTAACTGTGTGGGTGTAGTAGTGTTTCTGCCCGGAGCTCAACAGCCTGTGTGTGTGTGGGTGTACTGGTGTGATGTGGAGAGACCTATATGACTGTTCTGTTTGCCTACAGGGATTACCTAGCCCCGTCTGGCTGGTTGACCACAGAATGGCTTGAGGTGTGTGGGGGGTGGGGGGGGAGGACAAGCGTCGCATAGGGTCCAGTCTTTCTGAGAGTAGATATGTGCTATAGCCTTCAAGCGGTACTGGGTATATGTGTTGTGTTATGCTATGTGCTGTATGTGCTTCTTATGCGTCTTGAGCATATGTGTCTGCATGTGACATGTCCTGCACAGACTCAGAACACTGTGTGGGCCTGGGTATCTGTGCCAGTAGTTAGCCTGTTTAAGCTATTGGTATCATATGTATTCCTTGGCTTTGCCCGCACCATGTGACTGTGGGGAGTGGAAAGGTCGCCGTACAGGGTTGTGCGAGGGGGGGGGGGATGAAATATTGCATCCAACAGGTGCCATCAAACTGTTAATCAGACACTTCATAAATTGCTTTTTATATAACAATATAGTAATTGTATGTCAAATCACATATGAATTAATCAATGGTGTACAATTATTTTGAAAAACCTTTTTCACGTGTTTTTTTTTCATTAATTTATACACGATTTGTAAAATAATTAACAGTATGTTATATCTAACCGTATAATCATAACTTTTTTTCTACAAAATGCTGGTAAACTGTAATATTAAATTATTGTCCAGCCCTTACATCTACCTTTTTACGTTAATTTGCAGATTTTAATTTGTTTTTCGTGGCCGATGATAGCAGGTCTCAGATCTTCCCTATTTTCGCCACAAGCCCTGGCTAGTTTACAACTGTGCTTTCTGGTATGTTAAGTCCAGGATAATGGCACGTTTCCTCCAAGGCCTTCTCCATACAGATGTGTGTCATTAGACATGAGCAAGAGATGGAGTTAAACTCAGAATAATATAGCTAAACTGGTAGTGGATGAGAGGGTGGCAATTATTACAGCTATGCCCCAGATACTGTAAATGTACACCCCCCTTCCCACCCCCCACCCACCTTTCAGCTTCAGTCACTTGCTGTGGTATAAACATCTGATAGCAGAAGAATTTGCCCTTTGGAGAGAAAGAGGCCTGTCAGGTTCCCGTTTCTTTTTATCTCTCTTTTTCTAAGGAGGTAGAAGGTGAAAGTTTCACTTCCTGCCCTTTATTTTTGCGCAAGTATGCACCAATGTTTGCTTTGTGTGGAAGTGTCAGCCTTTTAGTTATTAAGTTGACGTTTCAGCATGTAACTTGCCACATTGTTGCACACTTTGATTGCATTGCATTTATTTATTTATTTTTTTCATTTTAAGGAATTTAATTTGGCTATTTTAAAAAATCTTTAGTTTCAGTTGCAACCTACAGGAAATCAGTGGTGTTAAGGTCCAGAGATGGCCCTAGCTTGTCAGTGGGTTGCTGGTCATGGGAGATGATCATGTGATGTGGTTGCCATGGTTAAAGGGGGGGTTGGGATGTGGTATGGCTGCTCAGGGTGGCCCTCGTGACCTATGGGAATCAAGCCACTGCTGGAATGGTGACTGTAAGAGAGGAGATGTTTGATCATCATTCTCTTAGTTACAACAAACTATATATTTCCTCTACTTTGTGACAGAAATTGTGATTTATGCTTTTATAGCTATAATGTCTGCTGTGTAAAAGAGAGTTGTAAGGGCAGTGATTTTACAGCCTTGGACTCACAACTTCCCCTCCTTGGTTACAGTAAACTAAATATTGATTTCTTCATGATTAAGACGAGGGTATGCTGTTTGCTGCACAGTTGCGAGAACTGCTGTGTTTTTCTTCTTTCTTTTTGCTGTTGGAAGCAGTTACTCTTGACAGGAAGCGTTGCGACAGAGTGAGAGTGGGTGGTGTGTGTTTGCATTTTTTTTGTACATGGGACTTAATGACTATATAGGCTCCTTTCTGAATTACAGACTTCTCTTTCTCTCCCAACGTCATCATGCTATTTTTGAAGCTCTGTTGTGTTCAAGAGCGTGGTTTTTTGCCCTTTTTCTTCTTGGCAGATGTGCCTGTTCTGTACTGTATCCGTCTAAAACGCAGCAAGCTTTCTCGAAATCCCTTTGGCTCTATTGCTCTAAACAACACTTAGATTAAAAAATAGGAAAGCCCGTGACAGTGCTTGCGTTGAGTTGAAACGGCGTTGTTAATTATATGGTGTTTGCCATCGTAGTGTCTTTTTCCATGTCGGGCATTACCATAACAACACAGGAATAACCATTCACTCCTTGTTTGTCTTCTCGTAGATGGGTGAATGAGCTTTGTTTTTTCTCTCTTTCACTCACACACATGAGCACACACACACACCCACACACACACACACACACACACACACACACACACACACACACACACACACACACACACACACACTGCAGTTAACCTACGTTGTTCACATTGAAAACCGCACTTTAGATTCCTGCAGCATTCCAACACAAACACTTTGTTTCACAGACACAAGCAGCAGAGGCGTTGCTCACCTCTTCTGTTGTACCCAGTTCCTTCACAGTAAACATTACCCTGGTTTAGACATGTCATATTCCGTATCAGCCAGTTATTATTTAATCCACATGACCATCACATAATGCCCGACCACACTGATCCTTGAACTGTGATATCTTGCCACTCAACTGACTGTAAATCGTGAGAGATCATCGAATGTGAGAAAGTTGTGTATTTTTTGCAGTAGTTTTGAGTGCTGCTGTATATCTAAGTGCGATAGTGTAAACTCAATTTATCCAATTGTGAATGATTACTTCGAGTGACAGAGTGACCATGACAAGGGTCAGTTTAGAGCGTCACAAGGCAGTATCTCGATTCAGCTCTCTCTCTCTCTCTCTCTCTCTCTCTCTCTCTCTCTCTCTGTAAATCAGGGAGTGGCCTTTCTCAGTCGGGAGCTGACAGTGTCGAGATGGGAATGCCCCAGAATTCCTCCCATTCCTGTCATTCCTTCAACTGTAATGTCTGGACATGTCTTTAGCCTGAGCGTAGAGAGAGATGGAAAGAGGGGAGAAAGTTATGGATACGTCAGGGAGAGGTGTGTTCTTTATGGCAAATTTCAGGACTTTGGCCTTGCGATCCCCCCCCCCCCCCCTTTTTTTTCTCCTCTCCTGATCACGGCTCTGATGAGAGGCCAAGCGAGCGAATATCACTAAGAAGCTACAACAAACGCAAAGGTAGAGGAGAGAGATAGGTAGAGCAGCTGAGATAAGAGATAAAAGAAAGAGAGTGCAGGGTTGTGTCTAAACAGGCCCCCAGACTCCACCCCACACTGTGTCACAAGATGGATCCCACTGGGCACACAGTCAAACTCTTCTTTATACCATCTTTAGATAATCATAGCACAGTTGCCTGGGTTCTCAACCAGAGCCCGAGCGGAAAAGGAAACTAGGCCAAATGAGACAAGACAGACAGGACAAGTTACTCGCCATGTCCCCTGTGTGGATTATTTTGTTCACTGGTGTCAGTGAGGACCAAGTAATGCTTAAGAACCTGATTTGTCATTTGAGCTCCGTTACAATCAGGGTTTTAATTATGATGGAGGGGTAAAAAAATTAAACAAAATCAGGTCGTTAAAAAAGCAGAGGCATGGTATACTGCATTTGTATCTTTGTGTAGGTAGAATTCAATAGAAAATAACAGTGTAGCCTAAATGAGTCAGTGACTGTGTCTCAGCCACTTGGCTGTCGTCACTTGCTGCAAGAAGTGAAAGGGCTTGAATGTTTTCTTAGTAGTGTGTGTGTGTGTGTGTCACTGTTTGGACAAAGGCCTGCATCAGACGTAAGGCGATGCATAAGGTCAAGTTCAGAGACGGGGAATCAACATGATTTGGACATGGCCGTACTATTTGTTTGATTTCAGAGGGTTTGGGTTTAAAACTATAGAAGTGCAAAGTTAGAAGTTTCAAACTATTGGCTGTTATAATGCTCTGGGAAATGTATTTTTGTTGTGATATAATCGCCATGCCACCTCCCGTACCAGAAGGACAGCTATTTGTGAACCCACCAAAGTCCTTTTTAAGTTTCTAAAAGCTAGTTTCAAACAGGTGATTTACTTTATTAGGTTGAAATCCTTTAAAAGAAAATGACATGTCTAAGCTAGTGAATACTTTAGTAATGTGTAAAGCTGTTGCTTGGAAACTATTGCATCACTCACTGTTAGCAACCAATTCCTCGTTAATGTAGGTATTTTATTCTTTGATACAGGCATGCATGCAGAGCCATGTGTTCTGTGAGATATATTTGCAAATATTTAATCATGTAAACCTCAATGTATACCTTACATTATTTGATCATTGAGTTTTATGTTATTACCAGCCAATTTATATATCATCATGAAAAAGGCGTTTTGATCAAATGTGAGGTCAGAATAGCTGCTAAAGCTAATAACATTGGCTATGTTCATGGTTCAGCTCCACCTTTCAGCTTCCGGGTGTAGATATGACTCTGTAAGAACTAGATTATGTGGTGCACACAGTTTTTCAATAGAGTAATTCCTAAATCTCCACTTAGAGAACACTATTTTTATTTTTATTTTTTTTAACTTTGCTGATTTTTAAGGGCTTCTACAACCGTCTTCTGGAGTCACATCAAAGTTGTGCTATGGACGTTACAGCATGGACAGGATGCTTGACTGTCCATGTGGCTTGAACCTCAAACCCTTCTGGGGACTGAAATCTGTCTACACTCACTACATTTTTCTGCTTCCCCTGTAGTCCTCAGGGCTGTGAAAACATACCAGCTATATCCCATGGATTGGCATTTTGGAGAGTTGAACTTTTTCAACTTGCAATCAGCTCCAATCTTCCTGCCCCCCCCCCCCCCCCCCCCCCCCCACACACACACACACACACACACACCCTACCCAATCTGCTGAGATCTGTTGGTCAGAGGAAAGGGTTTTGTGGCATCCTCCTCAGGGGCCTGATGCTTGCATGTGGCTGCTTTGCCTGCCTCCCACCACTCCGGCTTTGCCCTCCTGTCACCACGGCAACATCAGCATTCTGACTAACATGCCGTGACACCAGTGACCTTCTTCCCCCCATCTGCGATCCCATTTTCTTTTTCTCATTCCATCATCTTTCTCCCCCTCCCTCCTCCTCCTCCTCTAGTGAGTTGTTGACTAGTTCCCATCATTTACTTGATAACCGGTAAATGGCCGCCACCTCTTTCCTTCCAATTGAGGTTGTTGTTGTGCCTTTGTGGGAATGTCTCATTTTGTGCCTTATCCGTTGCAAGTTGACTTGATTGGGGAGTTAACTGAAGAGGCTTTTTTCGATAGCTACCAAGTTTATTGAGTTATTTACTCGATTTCCGTCTCAGAGTCTTCCTATTTTCGCTTCACCTAGCTATGATGAGTCCAGATTCATCATCAACTTCTTTCTCCTGAGGCATGGTTATATGGTTATGCAACGTCTCTATTATAACCTGAGCAACTGGGGGGGGGGGGGGGAATAAAGAACCTTGTGGGAGACAGCAACCGCAAAAAGATGAGCTGAAGTTTTCATGTTCTGTGAGAACTGTGTGTGTGTGTGTAATGCCTTACTTCCTTTTGCTTATGTGAGCTCTGAGGATGTATGTGTTGGTCATCGTGTCCTCATGTATCTTCCAGTCATTTGGTAGGAAGCATTTCCTAGAACGTCTCCCACATTTTTCAACCCACAACATGGTTATAATTGCCTCGAGAACGCCACGCATGTCATGTTCACCACTATCTTACAACCGTGACGTTGACACAGGCAACAAATCAACTCATCCCCACCGTATAAAAATAATAAAAAGAAAAATAGAATAATGAATAAATAATGTTTACTTCAACTTGCTGTCTTTTAAAATTGAACATATTCAAATCATCCTGGATTGTGTCTGCAAAATGGAAATGGCAGATTATAGATTCTCCAATTCTTCAATTTGTGGCCTATTTTTATTACTCTCCAGGGTTTTTCATTAGGATCCACATTCCAAGTGGTTTATATACTGAGAAAAAGTTTGCCCATAAGAAAGTAAAACAAAATAAAACAACTGTTACAATGTAATTTGTAGATTATGTTTTTTTTTGTATTATTTTTATTATTTACGTATAGCCAATGTGTGAAAACATGTTACTTTACACTTCGGAAACCATATTGGACCGGTTATGGTCGTGAAAGGAAGTGAGCAAGGACAGATCACACAGCTGAGTGTTAACCTAGTTAACACTCTAGAAATGACACAGAGTATCTGTATCACAAAACAACACACTGCTGTAGGAAATGAGCATGAGAGCGCAGCAGTCGGATCCAAACATTCATACTTCTGCGGCCAAATCACTGTCAACACATAACACCCGGTCATTACGACTTGAGTCACACATGGATCTCTTTCATTTTCGCCGAAACCACAGTGGTATTTGTGGGCTGATGAGGTTCGGTATTATGTGCATGCACGATCCCACCTGCCACCACCTTGTTGCACTCATTGTTACCACACGCAAGAGCATAATACTCGTACATGAAACTGTCATTTACCATGTAGCGGATGCCCTAGATGTGACCCCTGCATTGAATTTATTTCTGGGAATTTTGGAGAGGCTAGGCTCTGAGGAAATTGCTCATATCCTGTGTGGAGCTTTGGAAGTGGAAGTCTCCTGTGACACTGGGATTCTCCAGTCCACTGACCCATATCACTGGGCTCCAGATCATGCCGCACTATTACCAGCACTTTAGCTTCGCAGTGTAAAGTAAATATGTTAGGCCTATACATTTTTTTAATTAAAAGTCATATTTTTGACTGATTCTTGAATAATGAAATATATGTTTGTATTTAGTGTTTCTTAGCAAATTACATTATTTGGATTGGATATGAGGCCTTTTCTTCCTCATAAAACATTTACAATGGCATTATTTATATATTTTTTAAAACATGTATTGTTCACATAAGGCCAGCAGTCTTCTCCTTCCCTGCCTCATTAGTGCATTTCTACATTTCCTGGATCTCAATCTTTGTTGTTATAACTGGAATAGCAGCAGGATGTGTACAAACATGTGGGTCTGTACATGCCTGAAGTCACAAACTCAGCAGGGTATCTTTCATGTGTTTAATACTGTATTCACACTTGTATGCTTGAACAAGTAACTTCCCTTTGAACTGATTTGGGAGTGTTTCTGCAGTTTTTCGAGATGATAACCCTCATTGCTAGCGTTGTAGTAGGTAGTCACACCAGATGAATATCTTAAATTAGCTTGTGTTGTTGTGTTGTATAGCATGTTGCTAGATTTGAATAAGTTGCATTGCTTCTTTTTTATTGTTAATATTTAATTATATTTGAGAAATGAATTACTGCCAGACATGTTTCCAGCAGTTTGTTGACATATTTCTGATTTTGCAGTGAGGGGGAGAGATGTCAAAAATAATTTGATAATACCCTAATACCCTGATTTGAAATGACAATAGGCTGATGTGGTATTCCCACTCTGCTGCATGTAATAACACTAAATGACATCATGGAAATGTCATTCAGAGCCAAAATCTCAAGCCAGATTGGGTAAAATAGTGCACCAATGAGAGGTGTGTGTGGTAGACGGACTATAACATTTCAGACCAGAGTAGCTATTTGCCATTTTCATCCATTTTCTACACATCACACTCTTAGTGGTGGTAAGCCCGTGTCTGTCTGTGAAGATTACAACCAGTCCAGCTCAATTTAAAACATTTTGCATAGGTGTCAAAATTATATTTCGCTCTCTGTTTGTGCTGAATGATATGCAAATATCTTGCTGGGCCACAGGTGCAACATGATAACCCAAAAGCATGTAAACAGATGGGAGCCGCACATAAATCTGGAGCTCACCGCTCCTTTCTGCCTTTGGCACCCTGTGTTTGGTTACAAAGTAATTTGCTGATCAATGGGTGTGCTCAAATTCACAATGTGGCTGCTTAGATTTCAGTGTGTCCTTATCCTGTGGCCTGTGGGCTTTCACCAAAAGAAAACTCCACTAGGTTAGATAAAATATATAAACCCCTGGAGATCCATTTTTTATCGTCACAGGCACTGAAAAACAAAGCAGAAGGTAGAAACAACCACTGTTCCCTCAGAAGATTGCAGCCTTACTGGCTTCATGTGGAGCCGGAGAATTGGAAATTGATGCAGTTGGCTCACTGAAATGAGTTACAACACATCGGCAAGTACAACTTCATATGAACTTGTACAACGCAGGGTACTGTCCATCTTAATGCTGGTCTCATGTCTCATGTGATGTGCGACTGAAAGGTGTCCAGTGCTGATCAGTGCTCTGACAGGAAGGAAGGGTGTCTCCGTTGAAGACTTCCTGTCCCTCTGTGTGACTCAGTGTCGCTCCTTGTGCTGCTCTTTTCCTTTTCCCTTCACTCTTTCTCTTCCTCCCTCTCTCCCCCAGGGCATGCCTAAGCCTGTCCTAACTCACTTCTCTCTCTCTCTCTTTCACATTTTTCTTCATTTACTTCATTATACTTTGTGAGACCATCTGTCCGGGTTTTGAGTCATGTCAACATGCTATCGACAAACTGCTTTCTGCAAGAATAGTTTTTGAAGATCTTGCACAAACAGCAACTGGTGTACCATTGTCAGGAATTGCTCTTCATTTTAGGAAACACTCATTTTTTTATGTATTATTTGCCAATAGTTTGATTACATTGTTGATACTAAGCTTACCAGCTGTGGGTTAATTTTGCTGAGCATCAAGCATATCTACGGTATGCAGGTGAGTTGTATCAATGTTCTCTTTTATCATCAAGAAAGCTAATTTTCCCATATGAAACTATTCCTTCAATTTGTGCTCTGTATTAGTTTAAATTCACATTATAAAAAGTCAAACAGAACCATAATCCAGTTTGTTTTCAAAGCTGAAAAAAGAACTTCAGTGGTAATAAGAGACACATTTAAAAAAAAATATGAATCCTCAAGATGATTTCTAAAACACTAAAACAGGCACATCTCATTTTTCCATTTCTTAATTGCCTTGCTTGATCCTCGTTCAATTGGTTACCGAGATGACTCCAATCATGATGATACAGATTGATGCCTGGGATGAACGCCACTGATTGTGTGAATTGTCAGCTGTAATGAGATGCCATCCAATTAAGGAGTAGGGTATAGGCCTAATTATCACCGCAACAGTCTGTCTAAAACAATCCAAAACAAATCAATAAACAAGATGGAACAGATCAATGTGAGAGCATAGGAACCAGGGGAGAGGAAGAGGGGAGAAAACAGGGATGCCACAGGCCTCTCATTCAGGCTAATGCCATTAGTGTCACTGTGCAGGCGGATCATATGACACAGAGAGAGTCATTACTGCTCTTTATTTATTTACCCTGACACACGCACACACAGAAATTCCACCATGTCACATATATCCTGCAGAGTTAGTTTCCTGAAACACAGAACCCCCCACCCTTAGCCTTGAAGTCCTACAAATGACTATCCAAACAGCCACATGAACAGGGGTTAGGGTTAGGGCTCCTGCGAATGATGCCTTTCATAGAGTGTGTAACACATGAGCGCACATCTCTGAATGCTCATAACATGCCACAAGAATCCCCACCCCCCTGCTGTTTGTTCCCGTTTCTTCTTCCTGTCCATGGATGCAGCCTCCAGGCTTGCCTTCTTGCGTCATCTCGCGGTGCGTAAGCCTCCAGACCATATGGGCTCTGAAGGGCTTAGTTGGACGTCCAGCCAGCCCCCCCTTGGAGGGCCTGCTGTTTGAGGGCAATTTGGGGGCATCTCGTCATAGTTTCAGCTGCTTCCAACTTCCTGTCTGGATTGACAAAAAGTCTGAGGGGGTTGTTGTCATTTTCCCCATCCTCTACCCCTTTTCCCCTCACGTGTCTGACTTGGCTAAATTCTTAATGTTTTTGTGTGTTAATGTTTTGTAAATAGCAAATAGCATTTATTGCTTGCCTCTGCACAGTGTTATTGTGTTCTGTATTTATAATTTGGTTTGTGATCTGTGGATTTCAGCGATCCAGAATGGGCAGATGGCTCTATCTCGCTCACCAATGACACTCTGTCTCGCTCTTCCTCTTCTTCTTTTCTTTCATATGCACACTTTTGTGTTTGTGTGTGTCTGTGTGTGTGTGTTTGTGTGTGTGTGTGTTTGTGCATGCTTGTTAGTGAGTGTGTGTGTGTGTGTGTGTGTGTGTTTGCTGTCTGTGTGCTTGCTTGTGTGTGTTTGCGCGTGTGTTTGCGCGTGTGTGTGTGTGTTTTTGTGTGTTGTTTTAGGAATATCTCCTCCGTGGACCATATGGTACGGCACTGCCTGCTGGGCAAAGATAAATCCCGCATGCAAACCCAACGCTCCGCACAATTAGCACAACCTCAGTATCATGTTATTGTATTGTTGCATTGTAATTAGTCTGCACCTTCACGTTTGCTGTTGTACCACAGCGGTACCCAATAGGCCTGTCTTGTGTTCATCTGTCAGTCTCTCTGCTCCCCCTCGCTGTCATCCCCCCCCTCCTCCTCCCTCTTCCTGTACCATTTGTTTTTCCCACCTGCCTGTCTATACTTTTCTACATCTCATGCTTTCCATCCTTCTCAGAAGTAACTTGCCCCCAGCCTACCTGAGTCATCAGGCCTTTCTTGAGACGTACGCAGAATTCGACTCGTACCGTCTTCCCACATCGTCCGATCCAACTACCCATTTGGAAGTGTGTCAAGTTTATCTGCTGCACATTCTCGCTCCATCTCTAGTTTGTATCTCTTCCTTCCTCTGACTGCTTCTCTACCTCCACATCTCTGAAATAGATTGTATATTATATAATAATATATGTTTGTAGAATTGTAACTCCTGCATACACTTTCAAATTTGAAGGAATAGTTTAGAGCGTGCGATTTTGAAACTTCACCATTGTTAGGATGTATACCGTGTATCTGCCTATACCGTTATCAAGCATCATTAGTTTTATTTTTTTTCGTTATGGTATGAAAATGAATAAGCAGGCTCTGAAAATTAGACTTGTCTAATGCATCACAATCAAAAGCAAGTCTGCATTAATTTTTCAATGTCATTTATAGCCGATTAGTGATTGGCTTAAAATAATAACGTGGCAATTTATCGGACAGAACTGAGGGGACTGCTTCAAAATGCTATCTATGGACGCGTTGCCCTTCATCCAGCTGCACACCCAAAGAGACAAGCTGACATGTTTTAAACAAACCCCCCCAGGTTAGCCACACTTATAGGTATATAGATAGAGGGAACGGAAAGGAATGATTAACCAAACTATCTCATGAAAATACCCATCACAGTTTCATGGTTTCCACTTTGACCTACTGTCCGGTTGAGATAAGCTGAACTGTTTGTACACCAGTCAGATTGGGTCATTGTTCCTGTGTTGCTAAATCTCATCAGTTGCTTTTTTGTGAGTAGGATGGGATCATAACTGATGGCAATAATGGCCAAAACAATGCAAATAAGACCACATTTGTAATAGACCATAATCAAATTCACTATGATAAAATATGCATTAGAAGCACATTCTCAGCCTGCTTATTGATTTTCAACAGTGTATGCGTTGAGTGTTTTAAGCCATAAATTCACAAATATGAAATATAACATGCATTTCAATTATGTACATAAATATAAAGCAAATCTAGAACTTGTAAAACACTGCGATGATCCCGTCATCTGTTAGATGTTTGCAGCTTCTGTGTGTGTGTGTGTGTGTGTGTTTGTCTGTCTGTCTGTGTGTGCGTGTGTGTAGGTGTGTGTGTGTGTGTGTGTGCGTGTGCATGCTTTCTACCTGCGTTTAGACTTGCAGCAGAGCCAGACTGCACAAATAGGGAAGGTCACTAGAAATCAAAGTGCTCCAAAGCTCCCACACTTCTCCTCCACTTTTCTCTACTGCGATTAGACAGATCACACAAAACCATTTACCTCTGTGTCTCTAAACACCGGGAGGGGGAGGAAAAAATCAAATACTGTGTTTTTTCTTTAAAAATGTGGGAAGAGACAGATTGTAAACCCCCCCGTGGCACAAATCATCCACCCCCACTGCATCTTGTGCCACAATGTCTGCTTACTGTCCAACGTGGTATAACATGGATGAGGGCACAGCTGGAAGAGAGAAATGGAAAGGGACGCATGCAAAGAGAGGGCTGGAGGAGGAAGACGAGGCGGTTTTGGACACAGGGACTGTTTTTGGACTGTCTCTGATGTATTTTTTGTTCCGCCAGTCAAATGGGTAAATGCACAGGGACGCAGTGAGAGACAGACACACGCACAGAGGGAGGTTAGGGATAAAGAGAAACGGGCACAGGAACAAAAGTGCCAGCATTTAATATGAAACAGAATTTCTTTTCAGAGGTGGCCTACCAGCTTAGTCGCCATGACAACAACACACTTAAAACCAGCATTTAATTGGCGCTGTCTGCACTTGTCTGTTGTATCTCTATCCACTCCCTCCGTACAGTATGTAATTACCCTGTGAGTTGCGGGTATCGTGTACCAGCACAAACCTGCGCCTACGATATGGTATATATATATATTATTGTGTTTAGTTTGTAATGCAAAACTGTATAACACGGTTCAGCTGACTGTGACTGCCACATCAGATTACAGTTCAATGTGGGATCGCCACGATGATAACTAACCATTAAGGGCACATTTACAGAATTAAATATTTCGTATACCAGACAAAGTTAATGGAATAGCTAATTTTTATTAATTTTTTTAGCTTGTTGCCTTATTCTCTGGTTCGGAAATAAACTTTACAACATCATGAAGCTAAGCTTATTAGCGATGACTGAGCAACCTTTGCCTATATGTCTTTTTCAAAAATGGATGCACAGTTAAAGGAATGGTTAAGGCCACCTTGTCTTGAACCCGAGAGTGAGGCAACAAGTTGGACTATTCCTTTAAAGGGTTAAGGGTTGCAGTGTGAAGGTTTTTTCGTGAGAGAAGTTAATGTCAGATGAGTCATTTTTCACCTACATTCAAAATTCACCTACATTCTTCTTGGAAAGTCACACAAGGTAGATTGTTAGCAAAGATATTCGGGTTCCGTGTAAGAATAGGGAGGGTATATGTTTACGCTGACTTGTTCTCGCATGTAAGAGAGAATGTGTGTCGGGTTTATCTCAAATCCTATTTAACTCCTAACTGCTGATGTTACTGATCATATGATTTGCTTTGCAAAATTGTTCATCAAATTTAAGTGCAATGAAGATTCTGTGTTAGAATTTTTGGCCGACATGCAACCTTTGTGCAGAATATCCTCTTTCTTTCTTTCTTTCTTTCTTTCTTTCTTTCTTTCTTTCTTTCTTTCTTTCTTTCTTTCTTTCTTTCTTTCTTTCTTTCTTTCTTTCTTTCTTTCTTTCAAACTTGCATAGTGTAACAACCCATAAGGGTCCAAACAACAACTTGTAGTTCTTCAGGTGGGAACTTGCCTTCGTAGCATGGCTGATGTGATGCACAGGTGTGGCCCCAAGCATGTGCACACAAATCGAGTCTGCCGAGCTCAAAACAGAAGAGGATGTTTTTACGGTTTTGACATTTTGCTTGAAGCACGCCATGTCCTCAGCCTCTCTTAAGTCATTCTGTCTCCAGGTCTCAGTGGGGGTATTGGGCAAAAATAACTCTTCATTGGCGGGCACACGATGGTTGGGAAAAACGTATGTGAAAATTGAAAAGCAAGATGCAGCCTTGCTACCGCGGTTGTCAAATGGCAATGTAATGTTTCTCAAGGTGCAGAGCTCTGAATGTTCGGATGCTTCTCCCCACGGGTTATTTGTCTATTTTCGGAGAACTGTAGGCGGTGAAGAGCAAGCATTCAAGCCAGGACAAGATGGAGGTGTTCTCTTAAGAATGTAACAGCTGCAGTGACAGGAGTTGTACATGCATCTGGAGAAGACAATAAGCGATAGGAATAACTAATGAAGGTGATAGGATGAAAGGAGCCTGTATGTTAAAAAATACAAACAACAAACAGCCACTTTACTATTTGCTGTACAGATACTCAAAAGAGGACAACACCTCAAACCTAGATAGATTGATTTGTATCACCTTAATATTTCATGACTAATATTTCAGAAAATTACTTTTAAACATGGTTTTGAATTTTGCCTTATGGCATTTTGCACAAAATGTAACTGCCGCGAACAGATAAGCTAAGGATGCAATTACCGTGGCTGTAGCAAGACAGAGGTTATTTCTGTTGTACATGGTGTAACAACAGTCCAGTTTTATAGGCTTAATATTTTACTACATATTGGGTTTTAATGAGGTCAGACCATAAAGAAAATGGTTGATGTTGCAGTTATTCATATTTTGCACATACACAACCCTATGGGACCAAAGAGGAAGTCAAAGTCAACAAAGCACAAGAGTTAATAGGAAAAATGAGGAGAAAGTAGCACGCATTGATCAAAAACATACAGTACGTTTTTTGATGTAAAAACACCCAGACTCAGCTGTGCATTCCTGTGTAGTGAATTCATTCCCCCA
Source organism: Ammodytes marinus (assembly GCF_949987685.1). NCBI lineage: Eukaryota > Metazoa > Chordata > Actinopteri > Uranoscopiformes > Ammodytidae > Ammodytes > Ammodytes marinus. The sequence goes on along the minus strand of NC_137232.1, from coordinate 20,730,277 downwards.
TGCCTCCTGGGGCACACACACACACACACACACACACACACACACACACACACACACACACACACACAGCAGAGCATTGTAGCTGTGTCTGAGCCTGCATTTGATAAGATAGGGTTGGGTTGCACAGCTTGCAGGCAGATACTATTGTGGTCGTTGACAGGAAACTGAAACAGGGTGGGATGGTCCAGCTTCAAATCTGCATGCCTGTTTGTGTCTGTGTGTGTGTGTGTGTGTGTGTGTGTGTGTGTGTGTGTGTGTGTGTGTGTGTGTGTGTGTGGTTGTTTGAACGTTTGCCCTCTCCCCTCCTGTCAAACATGGGCCAAACGGTTTCCAAAACTCCCTGTTTTGCCTCAATGAATGCTCCTTCTCACTCGTGGACTGAGTGTGCTCTTGTACTCTGTGTAAATGAGTGTGTATGCCCCCCTCTCCCCCCAAAAAAAGGAGTGATGAGAGAGGAGCCATACTGTAGGTTAGTCTGCATTCTGCCATTCGGCCACCAGACGGGACAGTGGGGCGACTGTACTGGCTGGCACTATTGTATTCTGGTGAATGAAGGCCCTGTCAGAGACCCACAAACACACTGACCCAGCTCTGTTTTCTCACCAAGTCGCCTGCTTCAAGTGCTCTGTATTATTAATGAGCTTGACAAATGTGATTTTCACATATTTCACTTGCGAAATGTATTTTGCTTTCACTGTACTGTGTGATTTGAAAGTGAGAGGAATACTTCTAAAGTCAACTTATGTTGATGATGATTAAATGTTTTTGAAAATAATTTTTTTTATATAAAAATGACAATATCATTTGAAAGAATCCCTGAACAGTAAAACGGATGCAAAACCCTTCTGGTGGAGGTAGTAATTATGATGGGAGAAAAGGAGGAAGTAATGTAACATAATAGGTCACTAGAGTGACTAATTCCACATTGTTTTTTTAAGCATGTCCACGATCATAATAACCTAACCACGTGTTTAGAATAGTAACCATGCTGTAATTGTAACCCAAACCACGATGCTTTCCTAAACCTAACCGTTTCTTAGTGCCTAACCCTGACTAAACATAAAGGAAAGTGCCGTCACATCATGAACGTTTTTTTATGAAATTTTTTCAATTGTACAAATTATATCACTGTACCGATTTGGGCATCAGATCAGAAAACGCCTCTATGTAAGGTTCTAGACTGAGAGATGATCAAACAAGAATAAAATAATTAGAAGTGTCTGGAGTATCAGAAAGTCTGAGGGAAAGCAATGGGAATATATTGCAAAACATCAGACCATTCATTTTATGTCTCAGTTTTACAGAGAATATCTGCCCCACCTATGATATGGTATTATGATTGCTATCCAAATGTATACATATGGGAGACATTAGTTACGGGTCGACAACTGTAGAAAAGTTTGTTCTAGCCTTTTGCCCATCACATGTCCAAACCAACACCAAGCACTAAGGATTGAATCCATTTCTATCTGCATTCCAGGGGCATCAGCAGCACAAAAAGAACCCTGTGGCTTGTTTTGCATACAGTTTTCTAATTCAGTTTGAGATGTGAAAGGGTGTCGTGGTGAAGTGCTCCATTAGTCGGTGGGGGTCACAGTCAAACAGCTCATCGGGGAGAGGAGGCACTCTTCCAATGTGCAGTACAGAGAGAGAGAGAGAGAGAGAGAGAGAAAGCCAAAGGAGAGGTTAGCTGAGTGTGGATAGATGACTCACTGTGTGTAGGTGCAGGAAAAATAGAGTTATCTGAACCCCCAGGCTTTTTATTTTATCTCGTATTGCAAAAGAGTGAACAAAAGATACAAAAATACAGCTGAGAAAGGCTACAGTAATGTTACAGCTAAAAGCCATATATCTATGCATCTCTGTATGTATCTATGTATCTGTCTGTCTGTCTGTCTGTCTGTCTGTCTGTCTGTCTGTCTGTCTGTCTGTCTGTCTGTCTGTCCGACTATATATCTATCTATCTATCTATCTATCTATCTATCTAGACTAAAAATGTGTTTTTGCTTCCCTTTGTCTGTCTCTCTCCTATTGCGTGGGTGTGTAAATTATTAGTCGGCAGAGCTTTTACAATGTTCTGAGATGAATAGCAGGCATCCACATTATGGCACAACTCATCACATGACTGACATAAAACAATATGAGGCATACGAAAGTAGTGTGATAAAGCTGATAATATGTGATAATCTGCAATATTTTCACAAGATTATGTTGCTGTTGCCATCAGTTCTAAAGTAAAGGGTTCATTAAAGGGATCACTTCTCCAATTTAAAATGCCAAAGTCAATTCATCAGCTGGAAGTATTACGACTGTGAAATCTGTGAATATTGCCTTCTGGGGCTCTTAAGGAGCTGCAATTGGGTAATTCAGCTTGGGCTTTGATAGGCTACTTTATGTATCTTCATCTGAAAGCTGCATTTCCAACTGGGCAAGACTTTGAAAGTTGTGGGCATACACTGGATGATTATGGTAGGTATACTGGCATTTGGAAGTTACCCATGTTAGAGACTAAAAGTCTGGATACCTTGGGCTCTGCAGCATCAATTCACTTCTTCTAAGTCCCCTAATTGTATGGAACTAATGTGCTGTGCTTACTCAAATACTAAATTCATGTACTCATGAAAGCTTTTCAATTTGTAGTCCTTTATGGGGAAAAACACATGAAGTTCAGTATAGGATACTCATCGTAGGGAGAGTGAGTCAGCCTGTGAAAACAGCTGCTGGAGGAACTTTGTCAAGTCTGGGGGTGAAGAGCACTCTGGTGATATCCTGGGTGTTATGTTAGGGGCACTTTACACGGCCACGCAAAACGGTGCATACGCAGAAAAATTTCTGCGGTTGCACTATATCATTTACAGGAAAACAGCAAACGCAAACGCAAACGCAGGCATGAACCGCAGATTTTTGAGATCACCTCCGAGGGAGGATTTTTTGGAAAACTTAACGGTTTTGGTTTCCTGTAAACACCGAAACCATTTCCCCTGATAACGCTGACGTCACGGCTCCACCCTCACACATGCGCATTGCGTTTGGATATAAATAGGCATGCGCCGTCTTTGTAGGTCCACGTGCGCCAGTTGGAAAACAACAACAACAATGGCGGATCACCGAGCTGTAGTCATTGTGCTCATGGACGTTGTGCTGTTGCTGATGCATTTGTTATCGTGCCACCAATCGCTCCTACAAGCAAATAGGGAAAGAGTTGTGCTCTGCCTGTTTTTCTAGCTAAATAAACGTGTGTCACTTCTATATGCCAGGGACACGGCTCTACATTAAAAAAACACTATCAGCGTGCAGCGGTTAAGTTAGGCTACTGTTCAACAAAAGGAGCATTAAGGCTACGGCTTCACAGTAAAAGCATTTCACTGGCTAAACATTCATAGCATTTCGCTGGACACACGTGAGTTGACTTTTATTTTGAAGTACGCCTAGCAGGAAAATATCCGCTCACGAAGCCCCTTCACTATCAGCAAGTCTGCTGTTTTTCCGAGTTCAATGCGGTGAAATAAGAGGACAGAAAGCTTGTCTTTTACAATATTTGTAACCCCAAGCTTACACCAACCGCTTTATGAACGTTAGTGGCATTAATTTTCGGTTACAGTAAGGTTTTATGCATCAAATTGTACCGGAAGAGCTATCTACTAGGCTGTGTCACCGCTGACTATTGGCTTGGCATGGCTGCTACTTCAGCGATTTCGGCCCGTTTCCTCTGAAAACTTTGTGTACGGGTGAAGATGTCAGATAAATTGTGTCTGAACGGGGTTTTTTTTTTTTAAACCAAAAACGGGAAAACTCACGTTTTCACCGTGTAAAGTGCCCCTTAGATTAGGTTAGGAGACATTATTCTTCTTATGAAAAAGCCTCCACTGCAAAAATGAGTTATGGGGTTGGGAAAATGTTGGAACTTGACTTGAAGAAGGGCAGTTGAATTATCTTACAATCCAGTGACTAAACTCAGTTGAGTTAAGCCTCAGCTAAATATTTTTTTTATTTTATTTTTTCAATTTCCCCGAAAGGATATTAAAAAAGTAGGATGCATCTTTTCAGTGATACAATTGGCTAAATATTTCATCAGCACAATACCATCACACACACTACTCAAAAAACTGTCATTGGGATTTCTGTCTCTCAAGGACGAAATAATGCTGAAAGCTCCCTTTCCATCCAACATTCCATTCTATCAGTATAGGAAAATTACAATGTTTCAAGCCCAAACTGTCTCAAGTTCAGGTAAAGAACTGATCGGAAAGAAAACATTAATCTGCGACTGTATCTGACAAGTCAAAGGGAGCATTCAACAGTCTTGAGAGTCCTTGAGCGGCATCTATATCTTACATTTCAATGGTTCAGCCTTGCAGGATATGGGAAATAGGCTATAGGCTATACTGTAGCCTATAGCCTATTTCAGACGTGGTGCAAACATTAATAAGCATCTTATAATGTATTAAATTGATTTCAGGCAAAGCTCTACTTTTGACCAAGAAGTAAAAAGATTTAATATATACTGTATATCCTTTGGACTACACCACTGTAACGGATAAGCCATGAGCTCACTTCTTTCACCGATGAGCTCATGCTGCAGTGTCTTTGTTCGCTTATGGCCAAGATAAAAAAAAGATGTGTTAACGCTCTACCTGTTCCTCGGAGTGCTGACATCAAATTTCAGCCATTCACCCTCCCAGATATCCCTCTCTCGCTTTAGTCACACTGCAGGGGAGACCGTTCATTTGTCAGTGATGTCAGTCTGAATGCACTGATGATATCATTGTTTTTGTGGAGACAAGCCATCTTCAATCATTTATTGTAGACGTTTCCAGCACCCTGCAGACACTGATTATGTGGCAGTGACTTAATACCACTGCCTCAGTCTCCGAAGTGTGCACTGTGTCAATACAACCCGTGGGCTTTTTTACAGAAAATCACATTTAGAGAACATTTCCACTACTGCACTGCTTTCATAATGTGGCACAAGTGATGGGGAGCAGTGGAATAGTGGCGAGTGTCAAGTCACCGATTGTTGTTTGTACTCATTGTACTCATCCATATTGATTTATGTTACAAAAAACATGCATCTAAGCTTAAAGGGGTAGTTCAGGATTTTAGACATAGGGCCTTATTCCCAAGTTAGCCTTGGTGTTCTTTATCAGTGGAGACAGTTTTCAACACATTTAATTCAGTCCTTCTAGTTGCAGAGTGCGCTCGTGCTAAGCTAGCGCACGGCATCGGGGGGATACCTAGCCTGCTACTAAAACAGTCTTACCCACTCCACAGTACACCCGAGGCCAATCAATTATAACGCCAGACTATCGATGTAAATGTCTGTGTTGATAGAATAATTTTAGAAATAAAACCAACCTCGCATATTGCATTTTGAGGGACTTTACTCCATGTAGGCTGCGGCAGCGGCGAACTAATACCTAGGTTACAGGCTCTATAATAGTTTGTTTACCTGCTGCTGCCCGTACCTGTACGAGCCGGAATACACTGATGAAGAATTGAGAGGGATGCTCAAAGGGCAGAAAGAGAAAGAGCGTCTGTAGAGACAGCCCCCGCTGGAGCTGCAGCAGAGAACCGGGACAGAATGACGGTAGACTGGTGGCAGTGCAGTTTCAGTTTCTGTCCCACGCTGCTCTGTTTACTTTCTGCTGTAGTGATTCGGTTACACAGCAAAGTATAAGTCTGCTGCTGCTAAGAAAGTAGTCCCTCAAAATGCCATAATTCATGCGATGCGAGGTTGGTTTTATTTCTAAAATTATTCTATCAACACAGACATTTACATCGATAGTCTGGCGTTATAATTGATTGGCCTCGGGTGTACTGTGGAGTGGGTAAGACTGTTTTAGTAGCAGGCTGGTATCCCCCCGATGCCGTGCGCTAGCTTAGCACGAGCGCACTCTGCAACTAGAAGGACTGAATTAAATGTGTTGAAAACGGTCTCCACTGATGAAGAACACCAAGGCTAACTTGGGAATAAGGCCCTATGTCTAAAATCCTGAACTACCCCTTTAAACATATACCTGGCTTTAATTATAAAGTTACAAATTGACATCAATGTCAGTGTATGGAAAGAGAGTAATCTTTCTAGGTCTGAGGAATGAGAACCAGCTGAAATACAGGGTCAGGAATTTTGCTGGAGAGGGACACGAATGTCAACAGATGAGAGAGAAAAAAGAGATGTTGCCAAATTTTTTCAGCGGCAGACGTGGCATGTTGGGCAGAACTGTCATTCGGCAGTTATTCTGGCCACGCTCAGGAACAGCGGATCAACGGCAATGCGAAAAGTGTGGGAGGGAAGAATGACAGAGAGAGAGAGAGCTCTTCTTGTGCTATGACTAAAAAGAGACAGCTAGAGGTGTGTGTGATGGCTATGTATTCAAGTGATTCAGGGAGACAGTTAGTGTTGAGCATGTTTGTGTGTGCTCATCATGTCAAGCAGATGAGAGTTGTCAAACTGGATGATGATTTTTTTTGTTTGCCTCTCAGCCAGTGTATGTGTGTGAATGAAAAAAAGCAATCCGGCTTGTCCCTCAAAATACACAGCTTCTACAACTGCAGCCAGTTGGGTGAGCTCAGTTCGGCCATAGTAGAATGCCTCAATAACGATCAGCATCAATAGACTTTGACTAACAACCTTGTCAATTAGCAGAAGGGACAGAGAGATAGAGAGGGGGGGGGAGAAATATGGAAGAGGCAAAAACCATGCTATGAAGATGGTTGAGGAAACTGGGCTGGAGATGGACTTAAATAGCCTTTGGCGCAGTGTGACTAAGACTTTAATTGCAGAGGGACAGCGTGTGTGTGTGTGTTTGTGTGTGTGTGTGTGTGTGTGTGTGTGTGTGTGTGTGTGGTGTTTTGTGTGTGAGTGTGCTTGTGCGTGCGCATGTTTGCTTGTGGGGAATGTGTAGCCATTTCCTTGTTTATCTTTAATACAAAGATACTGCTTACCATGCGGTTTGTAGAAAATCAGTTTTATGACTGTCTTCCCTGATTTACCTGTCAGCTGGTTTAGAGCTTGTGTGTTTGTTTGCACACTGTGAGAAAACTAAACAATTATGTTTTTTTCTTTTGTTTGCATCCTCTGAAGGTAAATCACTCCCATTTAAACACACACACGTGCACACACACACACACACACACACACACACACACACACACTAACAAACAGACACACACAGACTTTACAATGCATTCTTGCTTACATTTTCTTCTGTGATTCGTGCTGCAACATCATATTTTTCCCCCCTCCTTCCATCTCTACATCCATCCTTTTTGCTTTGCTTGTGTCT